>NW_022589732.1:19356184-19382483 GCF_004348235.1 Phoca vitulina | reverse complement strand
ATGAGATAGAGAGAGAGAGCATGAGACGGGGGAGGGTCAGAGGGAGAAGCAGACTCCCTGCCGAGCAGGGAGCCCGATGCGGGACTCGATCCTGGGACTCCAGGATCATGACCTGAGCCGAAGGCAGTCGCTTAACCAACTGAGCCACCCAGGCGCCCATATGCTTGCGTCTTTACCTTATTCCTAGCCTAACAGGGAATGCCTCTCCCCTCTCTCGTGTACATGTGAATTGTTCTTGTGAGGCAAACGCTGCTACCTTGTTAAGGAAATATCCCTCTACTTCCTTTATTTCTACCTCTCAGAGTTTGTTGTTGTGTTTTGGTCTGGGATGGCTGTTTAATTTCATCAAACAATAGTTTCAGTCCTTACTGAAATGATAAGGTTCCCTCATTTTTGTTTCTTTGACCTTATGGCAGACATGATGGCTAGAGATTTTTCCAGAACTCCACTTGGAAATGAATAGCTATTTTATCTTATGATCCGATTAGTGGCTATGCAAGAAGGACTGTTAGGCTATTTAGATGCTCATTTGGGAA
Organism: Phoca vitulina; assembly: GCF_004348235.1. Classification (NCBI taxonomy): domain Eukaryota; kingdom Metazoa; phylum Chordata; class Mammalia; order Carnivora; family Phocidae; genus Phoca; species Phoca vitulina. The sequence goes on along the minus strand of NW_022589732.1, from coordinate 19,381,947 downwards.
AAAAATTTAAGTTTGAATCTTTCTTTGCAACCATGTAAAAATTCTAGATGGATCAGAGATTATACCTTAACAAATGCTTTATGCTAGTTGGCAAAAGTATTGGAAAGTATTTTTATAGTCTTGATGCGAGGAATCATAAAAGTTGTAAAACCTAGAAGCCGTAAAAGAACAGACTGAGAGACTTGGTCACCTAAATATCGAAAACTTCTGTATAATGAAAGACACTGCAAAGAAAGTTAAAGACCGTGGAAGAATGGAAGGAAACATTGCCAACATACATCACAGGTGCTGGATTAATAATCAGAATATGGAAAAAAAGGGAAAATAGAAAAAAGTATTTTTTAAGGTATTTATTTATTTATTTATTTATTTATTTATTTATTTGACAGAGAGAGACACAGCGAGAGAGGGAACACAAGCAGGGGGAGTGGGAGAGGGAGAAGCAGGCTTCCCGCGGAGCAGGGAGACCGATGCGGGGCTCTATCCCAGGACTCTGGGATTATGACCTGAGCCGAAGGCAGAAGGCAGACGCTTAACGACTGAGCCACCCAGGCGCCCCAGAAAAAAGTATTTGACTAAGCAAATAAAGCTCAACTTCACTCATAATATATAGCATGTGAATGAAAACAAGGTCACATTTTCGTCATCAAATTATCAAAATTTTAAAGAGATAAAGATCCAACGTTGGAGAATGTGCCTGGCTGCTAGATCTGGGACTTGGTGCTCCACTCCAGAAGTATTTTATGTCAATGGCGTCCCTGCAGCATGGCTCCGACATTAAGTAAGAGGGAATTGGGTGCCCCGTGGAGCAGAACTCAGTGCCTGCCTCCTCCCTTGGAGGTTAGTAAGAGTTTTTGGCATATCCACCAAAATGTTAAAGTCCCTCTGACTCAATCATTCTTTTTCCAGGAATGAGTGTGTAATGTGTACATAGAGATATATGCAAAAGGATGTTCGTTGAAGCCCGCTTTATATTGGGGGGAAAGGAAACAAACCATCAATAGAGGATTGTCTGGACAGATGATGGTGCATCCATTCATGAGATATTTTGCAACCCTTAAAAGGAATGAGGTGGATTTATGTGTACTAACAGAATGATCTTCAAGATTTAATGTCATGACTAAGATGAACATGAATGTGAAAGCGAATCCCCAAAATATCTATTATTCAATCCCACGTATATATGTTTGTGGGTGAAAATGCATAGAAAAGGAACTGGAAGAGTCCACCACGCTGAGAGAACTGGACTGCATTGGCTGGGCCCAGGGTTGGGGGCTTGGTGACAGGGAGGAGTTTCAGGTTTTACTCTGTATGCTTTATTACTTCGCGACTCTACCACCACAAGAAAGCCTAGCCCATGTGTTGTTTTCTTTGCAAATCAAAAATATTAAGCAGCCCACTTGCTCTGAGCTGCAAGAATCCCTGTGGCTTCGCCTGCTCTTTGACAACTTCCCACCTGGCTAAACTACTGAGGAATGTCCTACTAAGTGTGAGAAATTGTTGCCATTCTGAAAAAAGTTTTTCTGAGCTGGATCCTCTGGGCATCCTTATCCCCAGGAGAGCTTTAGATCCAAGTCTCTGTCCAAGATCTGCTGACTCAGCACAGGAATTTCTGTGCCTGTGGCTATTATCTGGGGGAGGAAGTGACTAGTGAGGGTCCCTGGCTGGTGGCTGTATGTAGGGCAATTGCACGGCCACAGGCGGGAACCGAGAAGGCGACGAGGTGGCCTGCAGCCGCGAGGGCTCCTTGGGAACCCCAGTGGGGACGCCTGGTGGGTAAGGGTCTGCACTAGTGGACTAGGATGGCCAGGCCAACCACTCAGAGCTCTGGAGCGCAAACCCTATGCCTAAGCTTTTGTAGCTTTTGATTTTTGTTTTCATTAAAAGTTAACTTTTTTGGGGGCGCCTGGGTGGCTCAGTTGGTTAAGCGACTGCCTTCGGCTCAGGTCATGGTCCTGGAGTCCCGGGATCGAGTCCCACATCAGGCTCCCTGCTCGGCGGGGAGTCTGCTTCTCCCTCTGACCCTCCTCCCTCTCATGCTGTCTCTCGTTCTCTCTCTCTCAAATAAATAAATAAAATCTTAAAAAAAAAAAAAGTTAACTTTTTTTTTTTTTTTTTGCATCTTCGACTACTGTGTTCTGAACTGGAGGGGAGGTGGAGATTTGAAGTTCACTGAAAAACTCATCCACCTCTTATTCTGGGTTTGCTTAGATGGAGAAAGAAAACCCGGCTCTTAGGGACCATGTGTAAGTCTAGCCTTATGGAAGGGCTGGCCTGCAGAGGCGGGAGAACTGGATTCAAATCCTGACTCCACATTTACCACGTGACTATGGGCAAGGTTCTTAACACCTCCGAGCCTCATGTCCTGATCTGCAGAAGGGACGTAAGGATGTGCCCCTCATGGAGCTGCAGTGACGATCACAGAGGTTGTCTATGTAGAAGTAAACCCATCAAAGCTGAGCTGCGGTTTATTAATCTGACGGTGGTTCCTAGAGCATGAACTCCTGGAGGCAGACATGTGATGTTGAGAATTAACTTCTCTCCTTCCTCCTCCAGGCTTTATCTAACACTCTCTAGTACAGAGCTTAAGTATTTGCTGTACGCTGTTATTCTGATTTTTTTTAAAGATTTTTTTTTTTTTTAATTTACTTATTTGACAGAGAGCACAAGCAGGGGGAGCTGCAGGCCGAGGGAGAGGGAAGAAGCAGGCTCCCCTCCAGGATCATGACCTGAGCCGAAGGCAGATGCTTCACCGACTGAGCATCCCCCCCCCCCCAGGCGCCCCATGATTCGGATTTTGATTCAATTAGGGCTCCGGGTCTTTCCTAGCCTTCAAGCCATTTTACAAATCTGTAAGTTGTAGAGAGCAATTAAAATAATTCTTGTCTACAGATATGCAAACGGTTCCTGTTACAGATTCAGTTACTTCTCCTTCTCGGTGTGGAAGAAGCCAGCTTCACCTCCGCCGGCACATTCTTGCCAGTATTCCAGATGTGCGTCTGTTCTTCCGACTGGTTGTCACCTCTTCCTGGTTCCCTCATGAACAGCGAGCTAAAGAAAATCTTCAGCACCTGCTCATGTTACATCTGAATGAAAGTCACGATTTTACCTTTTTTAAAAGATTTTATTTGACACAGAGAGATAGAGCACACAAGCAGGAGGAGCGGCAGAAGGAGAGGGAGAAGCAGGCTCCCCACGGCGCAGGGAGCCCGACGCGGGGCTCGATCCTGGCACCCTGGGATCATGACCTGAGCCCTAGGCAGACACTTAACGACTGAGCCACCCAGGAGTCCTTAAAGTATCTTTTAACATTGCTGGGACCCCGGTAGCAGAACAGGAAGTTTCTGTAAACGGCAGACACCACCTCTGCGTCCCTCTCTCAGGGCCAGACACTGCCCGATGGAATTAATGACCTATTCGTAGGTGGACGGGGAAAAGCTTCCACACTCGCGCTCGGGGTGCAGGTCCGGGGCCGGAGTTGTGGGTGACCCGGAGGAAGGCGCTTCAGTGTGCTGGTCTGTGAAATGGGCTCCTGAGCGCCGGGGCGAGGGGAGCGGTGGCCCGGAGCCCAGGCCTCGCCCCCTCCCGCTCTCCGGCGCCTGGGGAGGGCGGGAGGCCCGACTGGGGAGGCGCCCAGGCTGGCACGCCGGCCCCTCCGCCCGCGGGGTCTCCGGAGGGGGCGGATCGCGCGAGCCCGAGAGCCCGGAGCCGCCCAGGAATTTTGGCTCGGGCGGCGAGCATTTCCTGCGGGCGGGCCGGCGCGGGCCCCGGGGGCAGACGCTGCGCTGCGCTGCTCTGCGCTCGGCCGGCCGGCAGCATGCGGCCCCTGCTCTGCGCGCTGGCCGGGCTCGCCCTGCTCCGCGCCGCCGGTGAGTGGGGCCGGGCCGGGCGGGCCGGGGGTGGAACCGAGCCGGAGGGAGAGCAGAGAGCTGGAGAAGGGGGGACGGGCCGGGGAGGGGGGGGATTGAACAGAGACGTGAGAGCGACCGAAAGGTAGAGAAAGAGTGGGGAGACCCGACGCCCCGAGGAGAGAGAGAGGAGGCAAGGATCGCAGGGAGGGAGGTTAAGTCTGCAGGGTGGGCACACATCCCGCCAGTACCCCGGGGCCAGCTGCCTCCAGAGGGTCTGCAGAGGCCCCCAGGCCTGGGGTTACCGGCACTGCCTTAGAAGCCGAGTTCCGGCAGGCGATGACCCAGGCCTGGACCAGCACGGCCAGCGGGCAGGCAGGCGACCCCAGGAGAGAGGCCACGGCTTCACCTGCCCTCTGGCCGGCCCGGAGGGCTCTGCGGTCTGGGTGCGGAGGCCAGTCTCCCTGCTTCCAGAGATCTTCCCTGAGGGCCTGAGCTGCCTTGGGTGATGGGGGGTTGGGGAGCTTGGGGTGCAGGAGGGAGAGGCCCTTTAGTTCTCCACCCCGCTGGGGGCCTTGCCTTGCACCGTCCCCTCTCCCCTCCCCTGACAACAGCCTTAGTGCTGCCCCTTCTCAGGCGAGGCTCAGATGGGGCGGCTGCAGAGAGCCTTATTTATTTATTTATTTATTTGACAGAGGGAGAGAGAGAGAGCACAGGCAGGGGGAGTGGCAGGGAGAGGGAGAAGCAGGCTCCCCGCCGAGGATGGGGAGCCCGATGTAGGGCTCGATCCCAGGACTCCAGGATCATGACCTGAGCAGAAGGCAGTGGCTTAACCAACTGAGCCACCCAGGCGCCCTGCAGAGAGACTTCTTGCACACAGATGCTCACTGCACCACCCCGAGACTCTGCACATCGTGTGGTACTTCACAGTTTATAAGCCACACTCGCATTTACCCAGAGTCTCATGCAGTCCTCAGCTAGTGGGAGCTGGTGCTCATCCCAGCAGTATAGGTGAGGGGAAGGCTCAGGTCTCCCCAGGGGTTCCGAGCCAGAGGCCTCACCAGGCATCCAGGCCTCCTACTCCCTCAGGGGGGCCCTTGCCCCTGCCAGGCTGCTCACCCATCAGCCCAGAGCCAGAGGATGTGAATCACACAGGTGAAGTGCCCTGCCCCTAGGACAGAAGCCTCCTGCCCTGGGGCCTTTCAGGACACAGCCCACTGTGGGAGTGAGTGCCCAGGGGCAGGGTGGAGGCCAGTGCTGATCCTGGGCAGCCCCTGGCTGAGTTTCTTGGGTGAGTCGCCTTCCCTCTGGGAGGCTGTTTCCTTCTCTGTAAGCTGGGGAAAATGATACCCACTCCAGAGAGCTGGCTGCAGGAATTGAATGAAAGAAGTCCCCAGCATGGAATTCAGCAGGTTGGCTCCCCTTCTCATCCCCTCAGCTTCATTGATCTCTCTGAACCTCAGTTTCCCCACCTATTAATGACGGAGGACCAACAACCGCCTCCTCACAGCACAGAACCCACAGTGCAGGTCCTTCTTTCCCCCTACTTTCCCCCCTTCCTTCCCCCGCCCCTCCTCCCCGAGTCCCCACCTCCAGGAGTTGAGGGCACAAAGCCCAGTCTGTGCTCCCCTAGAGGGAGGAGTTGGCTGCCGCCCACTTTCTGCGGCCCCTTTAGTCATGACTGGTATATATACTTTAATTTAAAACCCTTTTCAAACATTACTTCCTTTCTGATTATGCACGCTCCTTGCTACAGATTTTTTTAAAAGGGGGAAAGCTAATGTAATCTCACCCTGAGTTCACATATTTTTATGTAGAATCTTTCAGACTTCAGACAATTTACCATTGTTTTTCTTAACTTTTGATTATGAAATCTCTCAGATGTAAAGACAGAAGAGCATGGTGAACCCCCATGTACCTCCCACCCCGCTTCAGCGATACTGATTCGTGGCCAGTCTTGTTTCCTTTGTCATCCGCATTCTTTCTCCTCCCTCCAATAATCTTAAAGGAAATTCCAGGCATCATATATTTTCATCCATAAACATTTCCTTAAGTATCTCTAAAGGATAAGTAATCTTTTCTTTTTAAGTTTTTTTTTTTTTTTTTTTTAAAGATTTTATTTATTTATCTGACAGAGAGAGACACAGCGAGAGAGAGAACACAAGCAGGGGGAGTGGGAGAGGGAGAAGCAGGCTTTCCACTGAGCAGGGAGCCCGATGCGGGGCTCGATCCCAGGACCCTGGGATCATGACCTGAGCCGAAGGCAGACGCTTAATGACTGAGCCACCCAGGCGCCCTCTTTTTAAGTTTTATTTATTTAAGTAATGTGTATACCCAGTGTGGGGCTCGAACTCAATGACCCCAAGATCAAGAGTCACATACTCTCCCAAATGAGTCAGCCAGGCGCCCCAAAGATAAATAATCTTTTAATAAACATACCTGCAATACCATTATCACACCCTAAAAAATGGACGATAGTTTCTTTTTTAAAAGATTTATTTATTTATTTATTTATTTGAGAGCGAGTAGGGGGAGGGACAGAGGGAGAGGGAGAAAATCTCAAGCAGACTCCCCACTGAGCACAGAACCTGATGCAGGGTTTGATCCTGCGACCCCAAGACCACGACCTGAACCGAAATTAAGAGTCAGACGCCCAACTGACTGAGCCACCCAGGTGCCCCTGGACAATAATTTCTTAATATCATCAAATATCCAATCAATGTTTAAATGTCCCTAATTATGTCATGTTGTTACATTTGGCTTTGTTTTATCCAAATAAGGTACACACATTGCTTTTGGCTGATATTTCAGTTACGTTTCTTTTAATATGTAAGTTCTCTTCCCCCTCTTTTCCTTAAAATGTATTTGTGGAAGCAACTGGGCTGTTTGTTCTATAAAGTTCTCCACATTAGATTTCAGCTGACTGTATCTGCCAGGAGTCTTCTAAATGTTCTTCTCTCCCCCGTATTGTCTATAAACTGGTAGTTAGATCTAGAAACATCTGCTGTTATGCAAGAATACGTTAAGATGGTTTGTTGCTTTGATTACTACTGAAGTTGGGCTTTTTCTTTAAATGCATACAGGTCATTTCTACAAATTCTTGTGAATTGTCTTAGACTTCTCAATTGTGGTACTGTATTGGTCTGTAAAAAACTCTTTATGTATTGATGGAAGCAAACTGCTTGTGATACTTATAGAGCCCTTTTTAAAAATTAAGGTTTCTGCTGAGTTCCTTTCCTGTTTTCCTATCAGAGGGGTCTCAAGTCCTAGAACCTGGTCCTTTTACCAATTGTCACCCATGCCTTGGGGGCCTTTGGGCGTGCTCTCACTGCCTACCAAGTCCCCATGGCCATCTGTCTTCCATGGGGATTCTGCTTTCTGCTTCGAGTGAAAGAGGAAGATGCTGAAGGGCTGTTGTGAGGGTCATGGCATTCTTCTTACACAAATGGATATTGTGGGAGTGAACCACTTAAAGACAGTTTGATCCAAGGCACACATTTGGGCTCTTGGGGGGCCCCAAGACAGCTGCAAAGATGTCATGTGAACGGATCCCCTTGGCCCCGTTCCTGTCTAACCCTTCATTTTGTAACTGTGTCCAAGTTTGTTTGCTCGCCGAATGACAGGCCGGTAAGTTAAGAGGCAAGAAGTTGGGGTAGGAAAGTGACTTTATTCGGAAAGCCAGCAAAACGAAGAGATGGTGGACTATTGTCCCAGAGAACAACCTGTCTGAGGATGAGAGTTGAGCTTCTTTTATGTTAGGAAGAGGGGGAAGTGGGAGGGGATTGGAGTCAAAAGATGACTGATGTCTGCATTGAAAAAGGTCCTGTCGAGGTGTCTGGGTGGCTCAGTAGGTTAAGCGTCCGACTCTTGATTTCGGCTCAGGTGGTTGGATCTCAGGGTCCTGGGATGGAGCCCTGTGTCGAGCTCTGCACTCGGGAGTCTGCTTGAGATTCTGTCTCTCCCTCTGCCCCGCCACCCCCACTCTCTCTCTGTCTAATATAAATAAATAAGTCTTTTTAAAAAAAGGAAAATGTCATGTAACTTCTTTGTCCTTGGTCAGTTGATCTTTGCGTGTAGGAATCTGGTCACATCGTTCCTGTAAATCTTAAACATAGCATAGTCAACTCTGTACGTACTTCTGTGCCTCCTCCAGTGAGGTAGGTTTCGGGTAAGAAAGCAGTTTTTGTAAATCTTGGTTGTAAGCAAAATTCCTTTAATGATTAACATGCCTATGTGCAGGGCAAAGCAGGAGTTTCTAAGCTACAGGTCACAGTGGCAAGGGAAATAGAAGCAACATGGAGTCAGACATGCTAAGTTTCTCCCTCTTACACAGGAGGCAGCTGAGACCCCAAGATAGGAGCCCCTTAACTTACAAAGGGTCACATCACAGCTAGTGCACAGTATAGACCGTGTTGGGCAGGGAGGATTCAAATCCCATCCCTACGGCCTAGTAGCTGTGTAATCTTGGGCATGTTATTCAATCTCTTTGATCTTTGGTTTCCTAATCTGTAAAAAAGGGAGGTAAGAGTACTGAGCTCTTAACAGATCAAATGAGATAATGTACACAAGCACTCAGCAGAAAGCTTGGTGCATCATGAGCGATCACTAATCCATAGTAACTTCCAATATAAAGTATGGTTATGCCTGTTGTGAAGGTGAAGAAACAGAGTCCAGTGAGGGGACTGGCTTCTAAGAGAGCACAGAGAGCCGGGTCAGCACTGAGCCCTCTGTGTCCTTGTTGGAGAAGTTCCTCCCAAACATCCCTTGGGCCCTTGTAGAGGTTTATTCCTAGAATAGATGCGTCTCATCCTGAGAACTGGTTGAAGTGATCCAGCAGAGAATTGGCTCCATGTGGAGAGGGGGAACCCTGGGGAGCAATCCCCGCCTTGCTCCATCTTCAGCTCCCCTGGTGGCTGCCCCATAGGGCATTTGCACATCACTTGGCTGTTCCGAGGCATCTTCAAGTGCATGATTCCCTTGAATCGTGCAAAGTAGCAAACACAGCAATCCTGCAAAGTAGACCTGGCGGAGCAGATCCCTCATTCTCTGCAGGAGGGGCAAAGAGCACCATCAGTAAGCCCAGAGGTGGGACTGCATCTCTAACACCAAGCCTTGTGTGCTTTTCACGGCACACCGAGAGAGGTTCATTCTGGATGGCTTCTTAGACCTCCTCCACCTTGTGGGCTTTTGCAGTCTACCTCTGAACTCATACATGAGAAAAAAAATAAACACGTGCAAAGTTGAGGGGGCCCTTTGTGATAGTAGCCCAGCTTACCTACCATAATCAGATACTGAATGTACTGGAATGACATTGATGTGCTCTCAGAGTAATCAGCAAGACTCAGATCTAAGGAAGACAGGAGGACGTGTCTCTCCCAAAATAAAACCAAGACGTGCTTCAGAATCTGAGCTCTTTCTTGAGGGGCTCAAGGTTCTCTCTCTTGGTTTAGCAGAGCAGTTCCACATTATTGGAGCTCTTCATGTAATTGTTTGAAAATAATATTCTGCTTTAAAAAATAAGTTTAAAAACCACTGATGGTTTTAAATGAATCACAAATTTTAATACAAATATTGTATGTGGTAAATTTTATTATTCTGTTATATTGTATGTGGTCAAATACAGTTAACCCCTAAGTGACAAACATCACTGGTCAAAGCGGAGTGTCTTCGATGATTCAGAAGTCACGGCAATTTTCAGGGTCGCCTCTGAGAAATTACGTGTTGTCACAGAAATCACTTGACTTGTACGTGCTTTCTTAGTGTTTAAGTCCCAGATACAAAAGGTCTCCTATGCCTTTATGGGGGAGAGGCCCTACTTCCCGCCTCAGAGGATGGGGATCCGGTGGCCATGTCTCTTTAACTGGAGAAGTGAGCCCAGCACCTCCGCGGGGCCTCCGGCCTCCACCGCAGGCTGCTCTCACCAGAGCACTGTGTTCCACCCATGGCCGCCATCCAGGGTGCACATAGGCCCTGAGTGGGAGCCGGGCCAGGGAAAACAACCCGGCCTCCAAGAAGGTCCATTTCCCAACTGGCCGGGGCAGGGCGGGAGCACAGGAAGGAAGGGAACATGGAGAACCACAGCCTTGGCTCCTCAAGCACGCTCACGGCCACCCTGCAGCTTTCCCCACTCGTGAGCACCCCAACAACCCCGTGAAGCAGGCATCACCCTGAGCCCCTTCCCACGGAGGAGCTCAAAGACATGGAAGACAGCCAGCTCATGCCTTGTGGGGGCTTCTGGTCCAAGAAGCAGCTTGTCCTTGACTCACACCAGCTCTGTCCTTGTAGCTAATTTATGAGGCCCCTCAGCAAGACAGACCGGCATCCCGCATGGACTACATGGGGGGGCAGTGCCTCAGGCCTCCCCACCCCGTGTTAGCAAGGGGGCGGCAGAGGCTCAGCGAGGAGAGGAAAGTTTCCCACAGGCCCACAGCGATTCGTGGCCAGGCAGGGTGAGAACGGGGGTCTCCTGGGTGTTTCCGGCCCTTTGCGCGGAGAGGTCAGTGCAGGGGTGAGGGCCCGGCTGGCTGAGGGAGCAGCAGTGCGGGCTCGGAGTGAGGGCCCCGCCCCGGCTTTCTCCCTCGGATGAGCTCACGGACACTGGTGCCGCGGAGCCCAGGACGCAGTCCTGTCCAGATGTGAGGGATTCGTGCTGTGCGATGCAGAGAGCAACCTCAGCCAATCCTTTTCCCTGGAGGGGTTTTGGAGCCAAGTTAGACCTCATTGCAGACGTGTCGAAAACAGGATGTTTTAGGCCCGCGGAGGGGAGTAGACTCGTGTTGTTCATGACTTACAGGGCTGGCAGATCCTCACACTTGGCCAGCCAGGTCAGACTGCTTCCTCCCGCCTGAGCTGGGTCTGGGAGAGGGCAGGCATGGCTCCGGGGAGAGCCTGGGCCGGAGGGGTGTGTGTGGACCCACACCCCCACTGGGCAGACCCCCTTTTCACAGACAGCCCTCCCTGTGGGTGAGAGCAGCTCTTCTTGCCCCCAGGGAGTCCTTCCTCTCTCGGCTGGGCTCCCCGGTTCTTTCAGCTGAGACAAACAAGTCAAGCTTCCGAGTCCCTTCACCACAGCCGCCTCTAGCCCTGCTTCTGCCTCTCAAAGGCCCAGAACGGAGCACAGCCCTCCAGGTGGGGTCCCTCAGGCCGCCCCCGCCCTCATCCTGAACATTTCCCATCCACGCATGCGGCCCACGATGGCTTCTGCTTTTTGCTAACAACCCCATCAGACAACTGGCTTTTATTATGGAACATTTCAAATCATATATACAAGAGTAGAGAGAGGAGTGGAATGAACTCGCATGTCCCCATCACTCAGTTTCAACAATTATCCATCTTGGCCAATCTTGTTTGGCTACCCATGTCTCCTCCCACTCCCGGGCCTGGATTACTTTGATGTGAACCCAAGACATCCTAGCATTTCATCTCTAGGTATTTCAGTATGGATCTCTAAAAGACTCCCTTTTAAAAACAACCAGTACTCATTCCAGCCACACATAGATGGAAAAAATAACCAAAGTACCACTGTCATGTCTGCCCCCTCCCCAAAGTCAACAAGACCATTGTCTTTTGAAGAGGCTTTTCAAAGTTCAGTGGAGGGAAATAATGAAAAGGAGAATATAGAAACAAATTGCTCTCCATAAAAGATGCTCATAGTGGAAGGAAGTTTTGTCTCTGCTCTTGGTTCTCATCCCTACATTGAAGAGTTGGGACCCAGATAGAGTTGGAACAGGAATATCTCAGGATTGTGTGTGTGTGTGTGTGTGTGGGAGGTTCTGGCAGAGCTCTGGAAGGCCAACTTGCTGAGGTGGGGTCAAGAGAGGGCCAGGGTGATTGGAGTCCAGTCATTTGCTGACCATGTGACCTTGGGCAGGTCATTCAACCTCCCAGAGTTATGCGTTCATCACCAGCAAAATGGCTCGCCATCTCTGTCCTTACCTCAAGATCTGCCAGCCTTCTGGGCGATTCTGTATGTCCCCTTGGGCAACCCAGCCAACACCAGGGTCTTAGAGTTACAACAGTTTTGCACCTAGATAGATCAAGTCCAATAATTCTTGCCCCCACTCTGCCTCAGATGCCCACATCCATGACCATAACCTTGATATTTTCACTAGGAAGCTGCTCCACCTCTCAGAGCTGAAACTGCAATGTCTGTCACCATTCATTCCTTCTGTTACTCCATCATCTTACCAAGACCTCCAGTCCTGTCAGCTCCTCCATTTCTCCCAGTTTATTGGCCCTCTTACTGGCCCCCTTTCCTTCCTTATCCAAGCTAGACTCCAGAGCTCATCCCCTTAACTCCATGCTGGTCAAATCATCAATCCTTTGCTCCCTTGCTCTCCCCCACACTGTCAGACCCCCAGCTTCCACTCCATCCAGCCGCCTGTCCTGGCCACTCTATACCCAGCCTGCTCGGCAGCTCGCTGGGGGACTGGCTTCCAGCGTTCCCCCTGGTGTGGGGTCCTTCTGCACAGGCCTCCTCCTTCTCTTCACCTCCTTTTGAAGCCCTCTCTGTATTCGAGCCCCCTCCCCAGTGGTCTGCTGATAAAGTGGCTCGCAAAAACAAAGATGAAGACAAAAACAAGTCATTTGCTGGTTTCCATGATGTAAATACTCTCACCGTGCCTCCCATTTTCATGGCTGTGTTTAATAGCCCCACACACAGAATTCCTGAAAGCTTCACAACTAGCTTCCTCTTTCGTAAGCCAACATGCATTTCCAGCCAATGATTCCCCTCTTCCTTTACAGAGTGAAGAGAGGCCAGCAGGTGAGAACTCACTCTACTTCTTGGCCCTCTGAGGAGAGGTCTGCCTTTACCAATTCTGCTGCCCGCTCCCCTCCTTCAAGCGCTGCTTCCATCCCCCCCACACACACACTGCTGGGTTCCCAGCCTGTCCTCTCCTCAGCTCTACTGTCCTTCAGGCTGTCAGTGTGGTTGTTTCTTCAAAGAACAGAAACAACAACAAGAAACATTCTGTAGACAATGTGATCTGATCTCCCTTCCTTCACAGCCAAGCTTCCCAGGATCCCAGTTTCTACCTTTGGACCTCTCTTTCCCTCTCATCCCACGGCATCTAGACTCTGCTTTGCCTTCACTACTCCGCGAACAATGCTGGGGTGGGATTTAGCAATGACTTTCTCATTGCTCTGTCTTTCCATCCTTATCTCGCTAGACTTCCCTGCTGCTTTAGCCCATGCTGACCGCCTCATCCTCAGTGAAGCTCTTTGCTTTGCTTCGTTTCGGGGGCAGTAGCCTTCTTCCTGAGTGTCAGGGTTCTCCAAGGTTCCAGCCAACTCTGATGCCCTATAGGCATCTCGGGGCCACCAACACTGAAACCTGAGCTCAGAACCAGGGCCCTGAGACTTCTGGTCGGAGGACTGGTTGGTGCCAGAAGAACCAAGGAGGGACCAATGTTGGGGAGAAAAGTGTTGAACCAAGAGCTGAACAGGATGAACCTCAGGCTTTCCACTTACTCGCTGTGTGACGCTGGACATAGCGTTTCACCCCTCTGTGCATCAACTGGGGATCTTAAATAGGTGGTTGTAAAGGTTGATTGAGTTCACACGTGTTTAGCGTACTGTGTGGTACACAGTAACTACTCATCCAATATCCGATATTACTAACTAGTCACCAACGTCAATGCGATGGCTAAAATATCTCCTCATCCTCTCTACTCCTACTGCACTGCCTTGCCTCATAACTTCTTACACTGACTACTGCAATAACTCCCTGCCTTCACAGACAAATCCCTCCAATCCATTCTCTGTCTGTAAAAGAATTCGTATATGACCACGTGACTCTTCTGTTGAAATAAACCCCCAAATAAGGTTTGTTTATTGGGGCAGCCGGCTTTGTGTCCATGCTCACTCTCCTCCCGACCACCCTGTACTTTCCAGCCACCCCAACCCCCCTGAGGGTTTGGGCACAGAACCGTGCCATTTTATGCCTTTCCCTCTTTGCACACGCCATTCTGTCTGGCGGGAACACTTCCCCCCTTCCTTACCTTACAGAGTTCAGGCAGCACCTCCTTGAAGAAGCCCACCTGGCTATGGAGGTGACCAGGGCCATATAGAGACAAGTGAGTGACTGGGGCAGCCCCATCCTCACGCCCTGACCCACACTCAGCCTCCCTTTGCTTCTCTTTGTAACTGTTTTCAGGACCCACCTCGTGGAGCCCAGTGCTTTGCAGGGGTCTCTAGTGTATAGGAAATGGTGACAAGGCTTGTTTTCCCACAGCTGCTGAGCCCTTTGTGCCCTCCCGTGGAGACCCGGCCTGGAACGCAGGGTGTGACAGACACATGGCTGTCCACGACCGTTTAGACGTCATAGAGGAGGTAATCAGGGTGACTTGGGAGGACACGCAGTTTCAGGACCACCTGCCAGGCTGGTAGCTTTCTAGGGCTCAGGAGAAGCTTGCTTTGGAAAATGGGGGGAAATCCAGGCCAATCCTGCTCCCTGGCCACCGTGTGAAACATGTCCCTGCCCTACCAAGGCTGTTAGACTCACCAGCCCTCAACAGACTCTGCTTCTGCAGGGACCTTGCTTCCATCCAGCTCGAGATCTCCACGTCATTACACACTGAGACGGTGGACATTCAGTCACTGGGTTTTGTTACACAGCCATGGTTTGTAACACTGGGGTCTGTAAAGATTTACACTTTACTTTCACAAACCTTTAACTGAAATTTAGCATTCCCATTCATTATAAGTAGACAACAAACCATTGTAGTATTACCAGTACTGTGACTTTGTTCTCAATAGAAATCACAGATAATTTCATCCCATTATAGTTGTTGTGAATATATCAACATATCATTCATCCTAATCAGCCTGTCAAAGTTACAGTAGTTGTTAGACCTGATGTTAGGTCATGTTATTTAATGAGTTAATTAATACATACATTTTTACATCAAAGATTTAATATTTAGTACTTGAATAAGGTTTTAACGCAGTTGGGGTCCGTGGAAATCCTATATGCTTTATTTTTTTTCAGTTAAAGTGTGTTTCTGAGAAGGGGTCTGTAGGTTTCACCAGACTGCTAAAGGGGTTCATTCAGGAAGAAGTTAGGAACGCCGACGCGGACTAAAGAACGTTTCAAAATCCCAAACCTGTCATTTGGCAGAGTGGCCACCAGGGGGCGGGGCGACAAAAAGAATGTGGGCTCCCAGTGAAGTCCGGAAAGGGAAAAAGGAATCCCAAGGTTGCTCCGCGCCTGGCTGTGTGACTGAGGCAGTGCGTCGCTTCGTGCCAGAGCCAGGAGCGGCCTTAAAGGGTGAAGCCCTCGGATTCTGTCATCTGGGGACCCGAGAGGCCGCACAAATTCAGAACTGGCACTCAGTTCTCTCCCTGCTGCGCCCACTGGGCTGCCAGGTGTCCCTTAGGATGTGGCTGTTGAAGCAAGACTTGGCACCACTCTCGTGCCCTACTCCTCCTGTCCCTCGCTCCCCCCACGCCCCGCTCCATCTCTCTGTTCTAGACGGTGGAGAAGACAGTGGAGCACCTGGAGGCAGAAGTGAAAGGCTTGCTGGCTCAGCTGGAGGAACTGGCCTGGAACCTTCCCCCCGGGCCCTGGGTCCCCGCCCCCGACCTCCTCGGAGACGGTGAGCGGCTCGCGCAGCGGAGGGGACAGCTCGGGCTGGGGATGGCTGCCCACCACCGCACAGGTGTGGCCTGGACAAGCCGGGAGAGGCGTCGCCTCCTCCAGGGGCCGAGTGGGGAGGCATCCCCCAGCTCACCCCGCGAGTTCTGTGCCCCACCCCCGCCTGGGGGCGCTGCAGCCCGGCATCTGGTCAGGGCTTCTGGAAGGGCTGGTGCAGTTCCCGTGGGTCTGGCCTAGCACTGCCCGGGACGCCATGTGCCCGCCTCAGAGCTCCGGGGCTCCTCTCGGGTCCCTTGCAGGGAACCCGTCCTGCGCCACCACAGAGCCCTCTGATGGGGCGTCGGAGGGGGTTGCCCCCGGCGCCCTCCCTGTGCCCTGTGTTCCCTGGCATAGGAGTTCCGGGGCTCGGGGAGGGGCATGCAGCACTCCCGAACTGCCCCCTCTCTTTCAGATCGCTTTGGAGCCCCGGAGCCTGAGCTGCCCAGCACCTGGAAGTGACCCACTTGTGGGACAGCTCTCCTCTGAGGACACAGCCGTGCCTCCGGGCCTGCGTTCCTCAGCTTGGTGCAAAATAAAAGCTGCTCCCCTGGCCCCCCCGCGTCTGCTGGCAGTGACCCCTCTAGCCACAGCCCCTTCTCCATCTACTCCCAGGCCCTGAGGCCCAGGTCCTCCTGCGGGCGCAGACGGGGAGACCTCAGGCGGCCTGTGGGGCTGCCCTCCCTATTTATGGGGGCAGACAGGGCGGGAGTGGGCTCAGAGCTGAGGCACCTGAGGCCCAGGTTAAGGTGACACAGTGCAAGGGCCCTCAGAGTAGCCTCCCCACTCAAAATGTGGCCACAGACGAGCAGCAGTAGCGTCACCTGGGAGCTTGGTAGGAATCCAGAATTTGGGGCCCAACCCAGAGATCCCGCATCAGAATCTACATTTCAGTGAGATACCCAGGGGATATGTGTGCAAATTTGTGTGCAGTTTTTAAAAGTATTCTATTGAGGTAAAATTCACACAACATAAATTTCAGAATTTTAATCATTTTAAACTGCACAAATTCAGCGGCTTCACACAGTTGTACGCTAATTCCAGAACATTTTCATCACCCCCCAAAGAAACCCTGTACCTATAAGCAGTCACTTCCCATTCCCCTCCCACCACCCCTTGGAAACCACTAATATTTCTATCTCTATGGACTCGCCTCTTCTGGACATTTCATATAAATGGAATCATTCAATACGTAGCCTTTGTGTCAAATTTTTTTCCCACTGAGCACAATGTTTTCAGGTTTCATCCGTATTGTAGCCTGTATCAGTACTTCATTCCCTTTTATAGACGAGTAATATTCTATTGGATGGATATGCCACATTCTACTCACGCATCAACTGATGGACATTTGGATTGTTTGCACTTTCTGGCTATTATGAATAATGCTATAAATGCTATGAATATTTATGTACAAGTTTTTGTGTAGACATGTTTTCATTTCTCTTGGGTCTCTAACTAGGGATGGAATTGCTGAGTCAAATAGTGATTCTATGTTTAAGTTTCTAAAGAACCATCAAACTGTTTTTGCACAGCGGCTATACCATTTTACACTCCCACTAACACTGTGTACATAAGGGTTTTAGTTTTTCCACATCTTCACCATCTGTCTTTCTGATTATAGCCATCATACTAGGTGTGAAGTGGTAACTCACTGTGGTTTTAAGTTGCATTTGCCTAATGATGATGAGCATCTTGCGTTTCTTGGCCATTTGTCTTTTTTGGAGAAATGTCTATTCCTTTGCCCATTTTTTTTTAAAGATTTTATTTATCAGAGAGAGAGAGAGAGAGAAAGAGCATGAGCAGGGGGGAGGGGAGAGGAAGAAGCAGGCTCCCACTGAGCAAGGAGCCCGATGTGGGACTCGATCCCAGAACTCTGGGATCATGACCTGAGCCAATGGCAGACGCTTAACCGACTGAGCCACCCAGGCATCCCTCCTTTGCCCATTTTTAAAATTGTGTTGTCTTTCTGTTGTTGAGTGGTAAGAGTTCTATATGTATTGTGGATACTAGGCTTTTATCAGATATACGATTTACAAATATTTTCTCCCATTCTGTAGCTTGTCTTTTTACTTTCTTGTACCTTGAAATACAAAAGTTTTAATTTTGATGAAGCCCAATTTATCTATTTTTTTGTTGTTGCTTATGCTTTTGGTGTCATATCTAAGAATCCATTGCCAAATCCAAGGTCATGAATATTTATTCCTGTTTTCTTCTAAGATTTTTATAGCATTAGCTGTTTCATTTAGTTCTTTGATCTATTTTGAATTACCTTTTGTATATGGTGTGAGGTGGGGATCCAACTTCATTCTTATGCTTGTGCATATTCAGTTGTTCCTGCATTATTTGTTAAAGAGAATATTCCTTCCCCATCAAATGGTTCTGGCACCCTTGTCAAAAATCAATTAAGCACAGATGTTTAGGTTTCTCAATTCTGTCCCATCCATGTGTCTATCTTTATGCCAGTATCACATTGTTTGAATTACTGTAGCTTTATATTGTAGCTTAAGTTTTGAAATTAAGAAGTGTGAGATCCCTGACTTTTTCCAACACTTTTTTTGTCTATTTGGGACCAGGCCCTTGCAATTCCATATGCATTTTAGAATCAGCTTGTCCAAGTCTGCAAAAAGGTAGCTGGAATTTTTATCGGGATTAGATTGAATCTGTAGATCAATTTGCAGACTATATGCCATGTCAACAATACTAAGTCTTCTAATCCATGAGCACAGGATGTTTTGTATTTTTTTTCAGTGTACAAGTCTTACACTAACTTAAATTTATCCTTAAATATTTTGTTCTTTTTGATATTATTATAAATAGGACCTTTTTTAAAAAAATTTAATTTATTTGAGAAAGAAAGAGAGCACAAGCAGGAGCAAGGGGGGGGGGGAGGAGAAGCGGACTCCCCACTGAGCAGGGAACCTGATGCGGGGCTCGATTCCAGGACCCTGAGATCCTGACCTGAGCCGAAGGTAGATGCTTAACCCACTGAGGACCCAGGATCTTAATTTAATTTTCAGATTGTTCACTGCTACTATATAGAAACACAGCTGCTTTTTGTATTTTGATCATATATCCTATATCCTGCAACTCTGCCCAATTCATTTATTAGCTCTACTAGTTTTAGTGTAGATATGATTTATAATTTTCTACATAAGATCATGTCATCTGTGAATACGAAGTTTTACTTATTTCTAATTTGTATGCTTTTTCCTTTTCTTGCCTAATTGCTTTGGCTAGAGCTTTCAAAACAATGTTGTTTGGTGTCGTCTTCAAATCATACAGGAAAAAAAAGCTACAAATCAAAAAATATATTAATAGTAATGTTTATGTTTACCTAAGCAGTTACCTTTACCAATGTCTTTTCTTTCTTCATGTGGATTTGAGTTCCTGCTCGGTATCTTTCATTTCAGCTTGAAGGACTTTCTTTAGTGTTTCTTTTAAGGCAGGTCTACTAGCAGCAAACCATCTCCATTTTTGTTTATCCAGGAATGTCTTCATGTCTCCATCTTTAAAGAATATTTTGCCAGATGTAGGATTCTTGGTTGACATTTTTTTTTTTTCAGCACAATGAATAGGTCATCCCACTGCCTTCTGTCCTGCATGGTTTCTGACAAAACCCTCTCACTGAGGCTTTTTTTCTCAGGCGTTTGTCTGGTTGCTGCAGACTTTCCATTAGTTTTCAGAGTTTGGATAAAGTTGATTCCCACAGTTTTTGCCATCTTATTTGTTGCTTTTGTGTAGGAGGTACATTTTGGAGGTCCCTACTCCACTGTTTTTGCTGACTACACTCAAGTTTAAGAAGCTTTGATCTTGTCTTTTCATTTTTCAAAGGGACAACAAAGGCCCAAAGAGGGACTACTTCAGGGTCACAGAGCAATCAGTGGCTGACCTGAGATCAGGACAGGATACCTGACTCCCAGATTGGTGCTCTTTCTGCTTCAGGACAATGTCAACTCTTACTGTAGGAAGGAACCAGGTTAGAGCGGGCACCAGTGTTGGGCCAAGGGGAGCTTTCCAAGGAGTGAGGGCTGAGGGTAGGAGTCCCTTGTAGAGCCGAGGGCTTCACTGACTGCATCTTTTACTGAGAAGGTCTCTGTAAGGGGCCAGGTAGAGGACTGAGTAATGATGTCCCTATCTCTTAAAGGAATACAGCCAGGGGGAGCTTTCAGGTTTGATGGGGTGAAAATTTAAGCTGTTATCTGCCTGGGGAAGATATCATATGTGATGATTTAGCTTGGTTTCTGTTTCCAAGTCTGACTCCACTTCCATCAGCCAGGGCAGGAAGGAACTGACAGCAGAAAAAAGGGGCTAAGTCCTAAGCTAGAGCTGTAACTGCTCGCCAAAGCAAGAGGAGGGACATGGCATGGTCACCCAGCTGTTGCCCTGATCATGGGCATTTGCAGAGGTTCGTCTTTCAAATCCCTCTTTCCAAAGCTGGGAGTAGACTTGTCCCATCTTCCATCACCTGACTGAATTCCAAACACAGGCTGCCTCCACCTCACCTGCTGCCCTCTGTGTGAACGAACACCTTTATCTCAGAAGTTCTGTCTCAGCTCAGGGGCATTTAGATCAGCATCAGAATGACAAGGCAAGCAGGATACAGAAGAAGTTTCCTGACCCCCAGGCCTGCTCAGCTCTGTGAGGTTGGGGCCCAGGGACCTGCATTTTAACAAGCTCCTCAGATGATCCTGATGCACACTAGGGTTTGAGAACCACGACTTGAGGACCATTTCCCCATCCACAACGTAAGCACCCTTATACAGCCCAATATACAGCAAGGATTGTTTCTTTAATTTTGTACCCAAGACAAGTGACTCGTTTGCCTCACCCTAGTCCCGGTCCTGCCCCTAACACAATGTTCCTTCCAGTGCCCCACAGCTGCTGAGAATTCACTCAGGGCTCAATTCACCTGGTATCTCATCCTCTAGTAGTTCTTCTGGAAGTGATGTTAAATGTGTAGCAAGAACTGGTCTTGACTAACACCTCCAGGAAGCAAAACAACAAACAACAGCAACAGCAACAACAACAACAACAAACACCACCCAGTGTAGTTCTCTCCCAGAAAGAGATGACCTGTAAGGTTGAAGGTCTCCCTCCCCATCTTTTTTGTCCGGAGCATAATAAACAGAGTTAATAACCTCCCATTGACCTTGGAAGGCAGTAAATGCCTTTACCCCTGGAGAGAACCCAGTGAAAAGTTCATGCTGTCCTCCAGCTCATACTTATTATGGGTTGGGTCCCATGGGCATGACCAAGAGAGCAGCTTTGGGGACAGGAAGGTAGAGAGAAACCAGGACCCGGACCAGGGTGAACACAGATGGTCCCCAAGTGTGTGGACCAGGGGTCTCAAACCTAAAGGCCTATAGGGGCCAAATAGGTAACATGCAACAGGGAGTGGTAGGGCCTGTGGCAACACAGAGCATATGCTTAGAGGGGGCAGCTGCAACTTGGCTTCAGCAGCTCCTGGTATGCAGGATTGCCAGAATTTAATTTTTCAAGAGAAGCCAGAATTCCAGATTTTTAAAAAAATATAGAATCTCTCAATACCTAAATGTTGGCAATAAATCAAATGCCTGAAAACTCTTTGAGGACCAAAGTAAACGCATGTACAGTCAGAAACTGCCCGCTGGACACCAGGGTGCCTCTGGTGAGACAAGGAGGCAAAGGAATGTCACAGAACATCTCCAGTCTCCCTAGAGAGGGGCTGAATGTGGGCGCCGGCACAGCTCAGCAGTCTGCCGGGGTCCGCCCGGGTGTGTGGCAAGTTATCATGCCAATCAGTCCATCCCCCCAGGCAGGGCCCACCTGGCACCCCAGAGCAAGGAGCCTGCCCTAGGGGAGCCCTCAGCCAAGCATGCAGGGTCTTGTTCGAGAGGCTGCAGGCATGGAGGCAGGGGGACCTGAAGCGAAGAGCGGGGCCTACCATCAATTCCAGTGCCCATGGCAACTTCTCTGGCTCAGGCAGGTGGGTCTAGGTGGAGCAGGCTAGGGTCTTGCTCATGGCTGCCCCATGCCCGTTGGGCCATCCTCTCCTCTCTGTATGTCCAGGGGAGAGTGAGGGGGGTATTCCCAGGCAGACATCTACTCTGGGGACAAGCCATTCCTTGGGGTCCCTGCCAGCTGGCTTGATCTCCCACCTCAGTCCCTGAATTCTCTCCTTTCTAAACTCCCAACAAAGGAGGTCAGACCCCTGGCCAGCAAGGCAAGCTCCAGGCTTCTGGACAGAACAATGATGTCTGGAAACTCTGCCCCTTCTGGACTCACCCTCTCCTACCCACCACCAGCCAAGGGGCCAAAGGCCCACCAGGACCACAGCCAGGAGCACCCTCTCAGACCAAAGGGTCCCTGGGGGGAGGCACCAGTCTTGTGCCTCTCTGGGTTGTCCCCACCCTCCTCTCCAGCATCCGGCCATGAGGCCTACCCCAGGAGTCATGCATATGCCCTCCTGCCCGCGCCTCTTCTTCAGGACGCGGATGAAGGACTGCACTCTTCCTACCTCATCCTTGGTGGACTACACCGCGCCCGCATCTGAGCAAAATCCACACACCTCTTTAGCATCTGGGCCCCGAGCATGGATTTTAGGAACCTCCCTTCTCATTCCTTACAACCCAGGCTTCCGTAAATGACCTATGCTCAGAGTTTCCTGAGCATAAGTTTCTACTTAAAGTCACATAAATTTTCACTGGATATTAAGGCCAGAACCCTGAGCTACAGGCAGGATCATGAGGCAGAAGAAAACAAACTGGCACCAGGGAAACATTTCCAAAATGTTCCAGAGCTGGCTGACTTTAATTTAGAAAGTTTTTGGCTATTGACATTCAGGTTTAAGGCACATTCCAAATTACAAGAAACCCTGTCACTGGCAGGGAGCTGGCTTTGTTCTCATGGTTTTGCATGGAAGAAGGAACAGATGATTTCTGGCCTTTTCCTTCTTCTTTTTTCTTTCCTAAGAAAACTCTAAGGAGTGAAGTGAGTTTGGCAATAACAAAGCTGAGGACACATTCTCACCAGACGCTAAGATTACCGTTAAAGGTCTTCCCTTTTACTCCTTACTGAGAACACGGCGCTCCCCCGCCAACCTCTCACCCAAAATGTGTATGCAGCAAAGACTTGTATGCATCTGTCTGGCAAGGACTATCAAAAAAAGGTGTCTCCAAATAAAGATATAAAATTACATGACTAATAGGAAGCCAAGAGTCTCAGCCACAAGCCAAAGGGACTGACTGCATGAGTCAAGGAATAAAACGTCTACTTTAGCAGCAAGCGGCCGTGAGGGCTGGCGGGGGGATAGGCACCCTGAGAGAGGGACCCAGATCCTACAGCACGAGCACTATGTGCAGAGCAGGAGAGGAGGGCGGAGGTGGAGGACGGGCCAAGGCTCTACTGATGGACGGGCTGCACTGGGACACCTGGGGGGCTCTTCTGTGGATTTGTTAGAAACAGATGGACATTCTTTTGACCTTTTCCTGGCATCGCTGTTGCTGGCAGGTGGACAGAAGTGTGAGCCACCAGTCACAGCTCAGTCGTTGCCACCACAGATCTTCAGCAGAATCTTCTGGTAATCCCCCGAAGTGTCTCCCTGGTCACAGAAACAAGAAAAACATCAGTGAAGGGAGCTGTGGCCAGTTGTGGCCTCCTATCTCTGGATTTTCCAGGGGGGGCATTCCCCACCGCGCTGGCCCCAGGGTGGGGGAGGCCCACGCACGTGGCGTCACGGCGCCCCAATCCAGCGTGGGGCGTGCGGTTCAGCCTCCCCAAGCCCTTGCTGAAAAGAAGACAGCTGCACTCACCCCAATGATCAAAGCCAGAATTTGAAAAATAAACAAACATGCAAAATTTAAAACAGCCCTCCAAGCCCCGAACTCAGGGCTAACTCGTGGTGGTCTTTTCTCAGTGCGTCTTCATTGTGCTGGACTGAGGCTGCACGTGACGCCGTACGACATGCGCTCTGGGGCGTAGTCTACTGTGACAGGAGCGTCCGTGCACGGCACTGTCATCATCTGGGCATCCCAGCTCACCCCGACCTCTCCTCCTCCTGACTCTGTCACATCCCATCAGAAGTGCAGAGTGCACGTAGCTTCTTTTAAAATATACATATTTATTTTAAATACTATTTTTTATTTACTTATTTTTTAAGAAAGCTCTATGCCCAACGTGGGGCTTGAACTCATGACCCCAAGATCAAGAGTCGCACGCCCTACCGACTGAGCCGGCCATGAGCCCGACGCTTAGCTAACATCTGACCATTTCCTCCCACCACGGCCGTCCCCGGGGGCGAGGCCTGTAGCTTCTTCCAGCAGCCCACGGGCCCACGGGCCCACGGAAGCCACTTTGTGAATAACTACAAATCCTCTGCGATGAACAGCAGCAGTTTTATAGCCAGAAAATGGAGATGAGCTGTTCTCCATGAGAGGCCCAACATGAAAGCTGAGGGAGCCAGAAATCAGAAGCTGGTTGTGGTGACTCCGGTTTCACAGCTCACACGGGCTCAGAACCTAACAGAGGAATTCCTTCTGTCACGCCGGCCCCGGCGCACGGGGGCAAAAGCGAAGCTAGCGCTTCTGCGACACGCGCGTGACACCGGGTGCCTGACAAGGACCGCCTCGCGCAAGACTTCCCGAACTCCTGGGGGGACTACTGTTACCCTGGTCTTGGGGATGATGGCACTGGGGCTCAGGGAGGGTAAGGAAGCTGCTCAAGGTCACACACAGTCAGCAAGTGAGAAGAGCCAGACTGGACTGCAGGCCGAATGACCCCAGAGCCCTGGCGCCCAGGTGCTTCCAGGGCTGTCTCTGCCGTGCGGCCAGGTGACAGAAGGACTCATCACCTCGGGACGGGAGTCCTCACCAAAAGGTCACAGACTCACAGGGTGACCGGGTACCAAGGTGGGGAGGTCCTGCATTTTCTCTGAGGCTGGTGTTAGGACTCCCCCTCCCCTCCTTTACTGAGCAGCAGGGGTGGTGGGTGCTGGGGACGTAGGGTGGGGGGCGCCAGCAGGGTCAACACCCAGCCTGCCCTCAGGAGCTTCTAAGAGTCTGGGGGCGAATGGACAAACCAGGAGAAGTTGAGGAGAGCAAGTACGAAGCCCACAGGCAAGACGCCCGCGCACGGCAGGGGCCAAGGCGGCCAGAGTTCCGAGCAGGGAGGTACAGGGGACAAGGGGGTGGCCCGGGAGGCCCGCAGGAGGCAGCCCGCTCATCCCCCCCGAGGGCCGTACCGAGATGTCGTGGTACAGCGACTTGCCGTACAGCCGCTTATACTCCATTCTGATGTCCAGGAGGTCGATCTCACTGCGAGACACCATGATGCGAATCAGAGTCCGGTCCTTCGTTCCCGCTCCCTGAAGAGAGTCCACCAAGGGCATGAGCAATGGGCCTCCTTACTGTCCCATCTTCCCGCCCATGGGCCCTCTGCCCTCTTGGCTGAGGGGTGGCTCTCCTTGCGCCTTCTGCCCTGAGCAAGGGCGGGGTCACAGGTCAGGCTGAGACACCCACCCCCCACACCCTGCCCAGATCCCTGCACGTGGGAGGCACGTACCCTCATGGCCTTGTTGAGCCTTTCAGCAAAGAAGGCTGGAGTATTCTTGAGACATTTCACTAGGAGAGAGAAACAGAGTGTGACTCCATCTGCAGAAAACTCTCGGTCCAAGGGGCCACGGAGAGAGCAAGTGTCCTTGTGAGAGGCCGCATGGGACACATCCACCTTCCTCTCCTCGTTCTCCTCCAAGCTCAATTATCTGTGATCCTGGCTCTGTCTCTTTGGAATAGAAACATGCCGGACCCCAACCTCGACCTCCTTCCGGGCAACAGTGTGGTGAAAGGAGCCATGTAGGTTAGAAATCTGGCTGCTCCAACGCGTGGAGCAACCTAGAGGCTGTGACCCTCATGGAGGAAGGATGGCTGAGTGGCATGAGTGTCTCAAGGCCATGATCCCTGTGTCATGGGGACATGCAGGGAAATGGGGAGGACCCGCCATCTGCCCCGGCCAGAAGGCTCCAAGAAAAGCACAGTGTGGGATGCCTGGGTGGCTCAGTTGTTAAGCGTCTGCCTTCAGCTCAGGTCCTCATCACAGGGTCCTGGGATTGAGCCCCACATCAGGCTCCCTGCTCCGCGGGAAGCCTGCTTCTCTCTCCCCTTCTCCGTGTGTGTGTGTGTGCTCTCTAGTTCTCACTCTCTCTCACATAAATAAATAAATAAGTCAGAAAGAAAGAAAAGAAAGAAAGAAAGGAAAGGAAGGAGAGAAAGGAAAGAAAGGAAAGAAAAGAAAGAAAGAAAGAAAGAAAG
>NW_022589732.1:19055104-19356084 GCF_004348235.1 Phoca vitulina | reverse complement strand
AAAGAAAGAAAGAAAGAAAGAAAGAAAAGCACAGCTCAAGACAGGCAGACTGTGACCTCCCCACAGGGTACGGAGAGGCTGCGAGGCCTGAGCAGGCGGGCGGCCGGGGGGCGGGTCGGGCCCTGCTGCAGAGGGGGCGGGCACTGCGAGAGGCGCCCCACGTAGCCGGGAGCGAAGCCAGCCTTCCTGAGCAAGGGCCTGTTCTGCTGTTGCAAGTAAAAATCTTTCCACGTGTTTCCATCACACACATCTGACAAGTGCCTGCAGGGATGTATTTTTAGAGGAAACTTGGCAGGATGTGAGTCATCTTCCTCCGGGAGAGCAGCTGGTCGCTCTCCCACCAGTGCCCACACGGCAGCTCCCCGCCTGAGCTGCGCCTGAAACACAAACAGCACCCCGCCAAGGCGGCTGGAGGTACGGCTATGCCGCGCGCCAGGAAGCAGGCTGCTTTCCCACCATTTGGGCACAGGATTTAGCAATCCTGGATCATGTGCTCGCCACTAGCCCGCAGCCAGAGAAGGGGGAGCAGCCCCGGGTGGGCTGGCGGCTGGGCGGGCCCGGGACGCCTACCCACGGCCAGCATGCCCCGCTCCAGGTCCCCGGACATCTCCCGGCAGATGCTCTTCTCGACGTCTCGGCCTGTCATCCGCTGATACTCGTTGAAAACTAGTGGAAAGAGAGAAGAGATAAATTACGAACTAAATTCTGTCCCCACAAAGTCATACGGTGACGTCCTAACCCCCAGTACACCCCAGAACATAACCATATTTGGACGTACAGCCTTTAAAGAGGTGATTAAGTCAAAATGAGGCCCTTAGCGTGGGCCCTACTCCAATCTGACCAGTGGCCCTGTAAGAAGAGATCTGGACACACAAGGAAACACCAGGGATGCCCACACGGAGGAGAGAGCGTTTTATTTTTTATTTTTTTTTAAATTTTTGTTTGTTTGTTTTATTTATTTATTCATGAGAGTCAGAGAGAGAGATAGAGAGAGGCAGCGGCAGAGGGAGAAGCAGGCTCCCTGCCTAGCAGGGAGCCTGATGCGGGACTCGATCCCAGGACCCTGGGATCGTGACCTGAGCCGAAGGCAGATGCTTAACCATCTGAGCCACCCAGGTGTCCCGGAGAGAGCGTTTTAGAACATGGCAAGAAGCCGGCCATCTGCAGGCCAAGGAGAGAGGCCTCAGAAGAAACCAACCCGCTGACACTTTGGTCTTGGACTTCCAGCCCCCAGGACGGTGAGAAAATGAGTATCTGTCGCGTAACTCACTCAGTCTGTGGTATTTTGCTGTGGCCGCCCGAGCAAATGAACACAGAGCCTTGCCAGAGCCCGCCTCTCCCCTCAGCTTGCGGTACCCCAGGCGGCCCCACTGACCGGGCCCACCCACCCTGCTCTCAAGTAAGGCAGGCTCTTCACCCCACAACACGCATGCACCTCGCTCCCATCAGCTCATGGCTCACCCGAGTCATACCTTACTACCCCACCCAGCACCCCTCCATACACGCTGACAGAATTTTCGCTCTCTTCTCAAATCCCCTCACTTCCGGTCCATGCCCACATTCCTTCTCCATCATTTCATGTGTCTGTCTTGTCTCTCAGCGGGACGATGAGCTAACACCTGTCCGGCCCACACAGCCTACCCGAGGACACGCTGAGCACCCACGGCACTGGGACTCCAGGCTCCTAGAGAGGCAGGTGGCCCAGTGGAGACCCACGTGCCAACTCTAGCTCTGGCCTTAGTGCGTGCACAGAACAGGGGCCTGGGTGTTCACTCGGGCCCCCACCGTGTTGCTAAGTGTGGCTGTCATTCTCAGTCCTACCCGGCCCCCCCAGGGCCTTTGCACTTGGCAGCTCTGTCATGTTTTTAACTCAGATGTCATGACCTCAGCAAGGACCACCCCAAGCACCATCCCTGACCCCTGCACCACTCCCTATCCCTGTTGCCAACTTTATTGTCTGTCACTAAAGGATTTACCAGCTGGTACTGATTTCACTTAATTTTTGTTTACTGCCTGTCTCCCAGAACAAGAATGTGAGCCTCAGGACAGCAATGACTCCATAATCCTGTGCTCTGCTGCTTCCCCACGCCCACTCCGGGACCTGGCCCATGGCAGGAGCTTGTTTTATAGACTCTGAATGAATGAGTAAACAATGTACTTTTGTACACCGTACGATCAATTGTTACGCTGATTTTTGTATGCCACGCTTTGGAAAGCATCGGATCAGGTGCTCTTGAAGGCTCTCTCAGCTCTAATTTCCACATTCCGGTGTATAAAGACACCTGCCAGCAGGAGGCTGCCATTTCTCTCACCTCTTCCTTTGCTTTCCTCCAGAACCAGATGCATGCAGAAACTCCGGAAACCCGCTGCTAAGATCTTTTATATCGCCACCAGGGGGCTCTTTTAAGGAAGAGTAAGCCCTATGGAGTGGGACTGCCAAGTGTTCCTGCTAGCTGTCTCCCCTTCGTACCTTGTCTGCCCTCATCTATCTGGCCCTAGGGAGGCCTGGGACCGCCTTACCTGCCACCAGGTGGGCCCGGCTCCGGGAGCACAGAATTGCGTTGAACTTGGACTCATCTGTTCCCAGGCGGTTCTCCCCGGCTGCATACAGCTCCTGGGCAGAGGGGAAGACGGGCATGCAGTGCAAGCCTCACCCCGCAGCCTGGGCCCGGGTCACCTAGGACAGCCGTGCAGGCCCACTGGGGAAGGAAATGGGGGCAGGGCCCTGGCTGTGCTCCATGCACCGTGCAGAACTAGACACCATCTACTCGTCGTCTCGCCGGGCAACAGAGGAGTCTGAGGCAGGCTGGCGGGTGGGGGGCGGGGGCAGGGCACTCAGGACCAGGAGAACTGAGGCTGGCTGAGGCCGGGACAGGCAAGGGACAGCTTTAACCCCAGCAAGGGAGCAGCGTACAACAGGGCAACAGAACAAGGGCTGGGCTGGAGTCCTAGCTCTGCTGCCAACTTGCCACGGGGCTCCAGGCAGGCCACCGGCCCTCTTGGAGCCTCACTTCCTCACCTCTGAAATGCGAAGGTCAGATTAGATTTGGGGTCACAAACCTGAAAGCCCAAAGGGATTAGATGGGTAACTTAAATGAGGGGAACAGGCCAGTTGTGAGGCCAGAGGGTGGTGGGGACAAAGGGTAAGCACGCAGAGGGGCGATCACTTCTCAGCACCTGCTGGGGTAATAGAGGAGAACGAACCCACAGTTGCCAGAAATCCAGAGTTCTATATGAAATTCTCAATCTTTATAAGCAGTTTCCCTATCTGTAAGGGGGAACACTAAATATTATGGCAATAAATACTATGACAATGAACAGATTGCAATTTTGAGTGTGGGACTGTATGTGGCAGGCACTTTCCCTGTGTTTCCCTGTGTATACCATAATAATGTTTGCAAAAGGGCAGAATTTGCAGTTGCCTCTTAAATTTTTGCAAGTTTGCACCCCAAATATTTGCCAATTTGCAACCCCCCATGCCAGATGGCCCAGAAGCACTCTCCAGGCCTCAGGTAGTGGCTCTGGGATCTCAAGGCACTGACGGCCAGGGGAGGAGGGCAGCCACCAGGGGCTCAGAGACCCCACAGGTCAAGGTGAGGCAGGAACAGACCAATAACTAAGAAGACACAGAAGTGGGTACAAAAAAACCTTGAAAGTGAGGCAGCTTCTGCCTCGGCCAGGGAATGGCCAGGCCTGTCTGACAGGAAAGTGGGAACAGGAAAATTCCCACTGCGGCAACAGAGCTGGGAGCCTGGGTTTGCCCAGCCCTGAGTGCAGAAATGGGAGTGCATGTCTCAAGCCAGGGGAGATGTTAAGGCAGACCCTGAAGGAGGACATCTGGGGTGCAGCCGGGATACATGGAACAAGCCAGGAGTCTGGGCCCTTATCCAGTCCCTGCCTCCAGGTTCCTCCAGGCACAAGGGTCAGCCTCTCTGAGCCCCCGTTTCCCCATCTGGAAAGGACATGGACCAGACCAGAGAGCAGCCGTCTTCCAGCCCTACAAAGAGGCCCCTCCACAGAGGTCCTCTTCCACCTGACGGACAGCAGACAGAAGGGGATCGCTGGCAGCTCCTGGGGAGTGCCGGGCTGGGGGTGGCAGGGGCGACAAAGGGGGAGAGAGGCCTAGCCAGCTCCATCCCACCAGAAAGCTGCGGCTCTCTCCAGCCACAACTGCTGTGGTCCGAGTTCATCCGTGGGAAACCCAAGCTCCTCTAGAGAGGCGCTCAGACGACCCGACGGACAGAGGGAACGGGAGAGAACTTCGCCGTCTGTCTACAGTCATGCCCGGCTGCGGAATTCCAAGGCTGCACAACTAATGTGACAGCTGGTTTCTAGGCTCCGACCTCCAAAAGCATTAACAGGCAAGTGGAAAGTCTGCCTGTCCGCAAACACAATGACATATGCAACCGACCACAGGAAGAGGACCAGGTCACGTGAAATCCCACACCCATCATGACCTACCAACTCCTGTCATACTTGATTGTCTCCCAGGTTCGCGCCGAGGGCGGGATCAGAAGCCTACAGAGGCGGGGGGACACTCAAGGTCTCACGGGTGATAAGCAGCAGAGCCCACCCGAGACTCACAGCATCTGGAACCCGCTCCTTATCCGTCGCTCTTTCCACCTCAGAGCTCCTCCCTCATGGAGCAAGAAGAAAGTGGGGGGTGCCCCCTGACTCAGGAAGCCCAGCTGGGGCACCTGGCCATCACACCCACCTGGGCGTCTCTCTGGACCAGCGTCATGTCCACATTGGTGCTTTCATCCCGGTTTCCCTGAAAGGAAGCAGGAGGTACGGTCATGGCCGCTGCCTACAGTTGTGTACGTCTCCCGTCCCCGTGCCCTTTCCACCTCTCTCTGCTCTGAGCCCCGAGCTCTGTTGTGGGAAAGGTACCTGAGACAGAGAGATGAGGAGCCGCTGGAAGTGCCCCGACGTGTCACTTCGGATGGCCTCCTCCAGGGTCTTTTTGAATTCTGAAAGGGAGACACAGGGAAGGCCCACCCTGCAGCCACAGTCAGCAGCAGATGCCAGCAAGAGAAGGGCCCAGGAGTCCTGGGTGCAACGAGACAGATGGTCCACACGGCCCTCCAGGGTCACGGGGGCTGTGACCTCCAGGCCGACCTGCCGTCTGTCAGGCTCGGCCCAAACCGCACCCTAGAGGCTCTCCCTCCTACCCCTCCCTTACCTCAGTCACCTGCCCTGAGTGCAAACAGCGGGCAGGGCTGGGTCTTGGATCAAAGCCCCACGTGTTGGCGGGGCAGGGGATGAGGCGATAAGAAGGCCAGGAAGGTCTAAGAGGCCGTGGGAGAGGGTGTGGCCAAGGCCCAGCAAGCACAGGAGTCTGTGGAGGGCTGAGGGGCGGGCGCCAGCCTAACCTGTTTTGTAGGCTCTGCTTAATTCCCGGATGTGCTCGTTGCTGCGGGAGGCGAAGATCTCGATCAGGCAGGCTTCATCAGTGCCAGCTCCCTAAGGTGGCAGAGAGCACAAACCACAAGCTTGTCACAGCTCCCTCTCCGGCACCCAGGGAAGAGAGCAGGGGCCCTGTGCCCCACGGCACCAGTCCCAACAGTAGCAGCCACCAGCACAGGCCCACGCCCCTGGTGGGGCTGCTGGGGCCGCCTGAGGCAGCCAAGCTCCCTGCCACCGCCCCAGGCCCC
Organism: Phoca vitulina; assembly: GCF_004348235.1. Classification (NCBI taxonomy): domain Eukaryota; kingdom Metazoa; phylum Chordata; class Mammalia; order Carnivora; family Phocidae; genus Phoca; species Phoca vitulina. Next base: position 19,350,430 of record NW_022589732.1, on the reverse strand, counting down.
GAAAAGTCCCAGATCATGACAGTGACATGGTGATGAACAGAGGTCACATAAAGGACCATGCTCATTCCCCCACCAGGAAACTGAGCATCAGAGAGGTGTAGTGACTTGTCCAAGGCCACAGAGTAAATGGTGGGTTGAGATGTGGACCCAGATCTGTTTTATTCCAAGCTCAGCTCATGAACGAGACAAGACACAACTGAAAAATGTGTATAAAGTAAGAGTAGACGTGTGGACAGAGGACAGTCCTGGACTGGACTGTGGAGCATCTGAAGACATCTAGAAGAAGCGGCACCAACAAGGCCGAGAGAGAGAGAGAGAGAGAGAGAGAGAGAGAGGAGCACGTCAGGGGCGGGGAGAAGGCCAAGGACACAGGCAGCGGCCTGGCTGCTGGGCGTGCTTGAATCTGGGCCTGCTGCTTATTAGCTGTGTGACCTCGGGCGCCCTTCTTCATCTCTCTGTGCCTCAGGTTCCTTGCGCATCAAATGGGAGCACCGCTAACACCTACTACCTCCTGCAAAGTGCTGAGGGTTAAATGTTACGCACGTGAAGCACTTAGAACAGTGCCAGTCACGTAGGAAGCACGGCACAGGGGAGCTGTTTTCATGATGAGCACAACTGCGATTCCTCAGAGCTTGCAAAGAGCTTCTGCTAGCCACCGAGCTCAGTGCTCACCACAGGCCACAAGAAAGGGCGTCCACAGTCCCATTTTACACTTGCTCAAGGACACATGGCTCGTCAGTGACAGGTGACCCCAGCCCCGTGTGGTTTCCCATACTCCACAACTGCCACCACCTCGTGAAGCCGGCTGGGGGCGGCAGCTGGGCCGGGCAGAGGCCTGGGGGCCGCTCCTGGGTGCTGTCCCCAGCTGCTTCCTGACCCCTCCCTAGAAGAAGGCGTGTCTGAGGATCTCAGCGGGGTCCTCTCCCCCCTCCAGGCTCCATACTGAATTCTCTGCCTCTCCTCTTGGGGGCAGGAAGAGTCATTGTGCCTATCAAGCCTCTGAAAAATGACAGATTCCTTCTGGAGCACCTGCTCAATTCACAAGGATGTCCCCCTTCTGTGGGAGCTGCCCCCTCCCCATCCATGGGATACCTGTTGTGGGTCTTGGGAGCCATGAGACTATAGAATGCAGACGACACTCCCCTTGGTCACAAGTGACTTGACCAGGGGCAGACAGTAAACCCTAAGTAGGCCAGAGTCTGCTCCTATTTGGAATTTGGACTAAGGGACAGTTGGTCTTTTCTGTGGCCGAATCTCTGGGAGGTAAATGGAGTGGAGTCAACAGGGATCCTCTGCCCCCAGCAGATGAAGACTGAAGGGGGCACTTGGGAAGCAGCAGAGACAAGAGAAATCCTGCCTGGGTCCCTGCCCTTCCTCAAGCCGGGCAGCTCACCTTTACCCTCATAACCGATTCTGCACCTCTGTTTCCCTTAAACCCCTCAAGAGTGTTTCTGTCATTTGCTCACACAGAGTCCTAAATGAAGGAGGATGATACCACCCGAGGCCTCTGCCCCTGTTCCTATCACCGTGTCACCACCAGCTCTACCACCCCGCTGCCACCATGCTGTTAAGATGGACTCAGATGCCCCCAATGATGAATGACACCTGTTTTGCCTCTTGGGGAGTCACCAGAAGTCACCCTTTCTACAGCACTTGGACCCCAACCCGAGAGGATCCAGGAACCACACTGACAACGGCAGCTAATGAACGGATTCAGCCCCACCGTGCAGTCCAGGCCTTTCCCTGGCCTGTGTGTCCATGTGAGCAAAGGAACACACACACAAACACAAACATGTACACACCTTGATGGCTTCCTTTATTTCATAAACATCGAAGAGGACCGGGGTCTTCATGAGAGCCAAGATTGTCTTCTCAAAGTTTCCTGACAGTTCAGATTTCAGATCTTTGATCAAATCCTGATCGAATATTCAAACAGACAAACAAACCTATTTTGAGAATGCACACGAGGTGACTAATAGGGACAACATCCCAGATCTGAGGACCAGCAGCATCTGCATCAGCCAGGGCCTGGCAGAAAAGCCAAATCTCAGCCAGCCCAGACCTGCAGAGCTGGAGCTTGCAATTCAATCAGCTTCCCAGGGGACCCACATTCAAGCTGGAGAAGCACTGGGCCAGAAAACCAGTCTATTCAACTTACCCAGTGTTTACCTAAGATTCAAAAGCCCAGAACTTCAAAATACATCCCCATGCGTTTGTGCAGAACTGCAAGCCTTTTCCTTCAAAGCTCCTCTCCCAGCTACACCTCCTAGGGTGGTCGTGAAGAGGGCAGGGATTAGCAGCCTGGGTCCCCAGGAGGAAAAACCGGCCCAGTGGGAGCTAAAGGGAAATAACCTGTCCATGGTCTCTGCGAGTCATGGCAGAGCCAGGGCTAGAACCCAGATCTCTGGGTGCCTCTCATCAAACCTCAGTGCCCTGTGGACTTTTGGATTTCCCCCTCGCAGCATCCTTCTGTTCTAGAAGATGCCATCAGCTGAGAGGTCACTGCTGGGTGGGCAGCAGAAAATGCCCTAATAGGCCTTACTGCCCGCCCACCCAGGAGATCTAGGCTCACCTGGCACCAAAGAAAAGCAGGGGTGAGTGGGGCTGTGCTAGAGGCTATGCCTCAGTTCAGTGGGGACCAGGCCTCCCTTCCCTGCCACCCCTCCCCCACTCACCTTCCCATAAGCAGTCTTGAAGGACAGGAGGATCTGCTGCCGCTGCTTGTTGGAGCGACTCCCCAGGCAGTTGATGATGGCCTGCTCGTCGGTCCCTGGGGGAAGAAGAGGTGGATGTGGGCAGGGCTGGGGTCATGGGGATGCTCTGCACTGGAGACTTCCCTGGCCTGGGCTCTTCCATTCTCCTGGGCATCCCAACTGCACCCCCACATCTACCTCCTCTTCCACCACCACCACAGGGACCAGGTTCCCTCCTCCCAGCAACCCCGCACGGAGCTGGCGAGTCAGGGGGGCAGTTGGGACCCGAGCCACCCGGGGTTCCTCACCAAAGCCTTTCATAGCTTTCCGCAGGACCTCGGCATCTCGCAAGGGGTCAAAACCAGGAGCATCTGTGATGGTGCCTCGGTTTCCAAACTGCTCGGACAAACAGACTCACGTAAGATGTTGTATCCCCCAAATGCAAGACTTCCCCGCCCCAGACTCTGAAAGTGACCTTTTTACTACAAGTTGGGGTACCGGAAGGAGCCCGTAATCAGTAACTGAGTGAGCCTACTGTGATCATTAGATATCCTCATGTCCTGGTGCTGAGGCTTCTGCCTGGCTCCCGTGGCTAGAAGCCCGTCTCTAGCTGAGTCCTGATGCTAAAATCCGCCTTATGCCCAGGTCCTCCAGGACGGGGCCCGGGTTCCTGATGGGGGGGCAGCCCTGGGAAGCTCACTGCCATAGCACATGTGAGCACGTATTAGGGCCCTCCTGACAGGGTCTGGGTAGTCCATGGAGCACCTCGGTGCAAACGAGAGAAAGACGTTCCCTGCAGAAATGCCGGTGTCCGCCCTTACCATGGTACACACTGCCTCCCTACCTCCCGGACTCTGCTTTTCCTAGCACTGTTCTCTAGGCTCTCAGACCTGCTTGCCGGCCGGACCCCTTCCTGAGTGACAGCTGCACCCCCAGCAAACAAATCTTCCTGCCTAAGTGGTCTCCTGGCGGCTTACCTTCTGGGGCTGGTGCACTACCGGTTTTAACAGGGTTAAGAAGAGAAGCGCGGAGAAGGGATGAGGGGGAAGGCAGAGGGAAGATGGAGACTAGGGCAGGGGTAGGGGAGTGTGGGGGCAGGGAAGAGAGGGACCCTCCGTCTAATAATAGTAGTCGAGCACATACCACCAGCCCTGTGCTTGGCTGGTTTGGCCACGTAACCATGACAATGAATTCTAGGCACTGCAAACACGAAATGCTCTCCAAAATGAGCCAAGAGCAGCCCCGGAGGAACTGCCAACAATCTTCCCTAGCCAAAGGAGGTTTTAAGAACCCTCTAAGACCAGCCTGAGAGGCACCTCGGGGGACTGAAGACTAAGCCCCATTGGGCACAAGGCTTGAGGCCAGGGGCCCAGACAGTTCCTACAAAGCACAGAGCCCAGGCAGTAAATGACACAGGAGGAATGATGAGTACCCTGGGATGTTCAGATCCAACTCGCACACAGAACATCTAACCAAGCTGCGAGAAACAGGGCAGCTCCCCAAGGTCTTTAAGAATACAAACTGGGGGTGGGGAGTGTGAGAGAAAACAACACCGTTAAAACAAGAAGCTATAGATGGAGGACAGAGCCCTTCTCCATCCGCTGCACCCTCCCTGGCCTAGCTGGCAGAGGACACTGGGCCACGAGCCTCAGGCCTCTGGCACCCAAGCCTGGACAAAGGGCAACGGGACGGGCACTCACCTGGGCTGGAGGCACAGCAGGGGTGACGGTCCCAGACCCCAGGTATCCTGGGTAGCTTGGCACTGGCTGCTGCTGCCCAGGAGGTGGCATGGGCGTCTGCCCAGGGTAGGTCATCGGCGGCTGTCCGGGGTAGGGCCCTGGGGGCTGCTGGCCAGGGGGCGGCATGGGCTGGCCTGGCACAGGGGCCCCTGGGTAGGGCGGATATGAAGGCATCCCGGAGGGCGGGTTTCCTCCAGGGGGCGGATACATTCCATATGGTGGAACAGGCTGCTGGGCAGAAGGGGGCTGCCCAAAACCCCCAGGTGGAATGGGAGGGTAACCACCCCCGGGGGCCCCAGGGTACAAGTTTGGCACGTTGGCTCCTCCGAATGTCCCAGACATGTTGGACGCCTGAAAAGTCCACAAAGCAAGCATAAGATGAACGGCCCCCCGAGGAGGATGGCCACACCCTGTCCATCCATCCTTCCCTGGCCTGAGCCCGGCAGCGCTCAGAGCTCAGAGTCCGAGCACCCCTGGCTTCTCAGCGAGGCCCAGCCTGACCACCCAACTTGAAACTACTGTCCCCCATCCCCTCTACCTGTCCTCCTGAGCCCTTTATCTGCTCTTATTTACTCTAACACCACACAGTTTACTTATGGTGACCGTCTGTCATCCCAGGAGCTTCAGGGCTGAGATTTCTGTGTGTTGTATTCACATAACCCCGGTGCCTAGAACAAGCCTGGCACAAATGAGACTGCGCATGGCTGCATGGTTGACACTGAGCAAGCATTTGCTTCTAGACTATAAAATACATTCTTCTACAAACCAATTAACAAGTAAAAGTAGCATGTCTGCCTATGCTACCAGGCACCCGCAGCCAGGCTGGGGCCGAACAGTCACCCACACGTACACCGCACACACACATGCACGCGCACATACGCTCACCTCCCTCCTGGCCCTACACTGCGCTCACACAAAAGGCGCTCAATACATATTGTGTGAAGGCACCGCCCCCATCCAATTCAGAGCTGAAAGGGACCTGAGAGACCGGGCAACCCAATGCATGCCCCTTCCCTCCATTTCACAGATGGGAAATCGAGATGCAGAGGACAGTGAGCGGAGAGAGCCCCAGCGAAAACCCTTCGCTCGAAGACGCAGCTCAATACTCGGTGTCCACAGGGAGGCACACACACACGACACCTGTGAAGCCACTCAAGCCATGCAGGTGTGACCCCCAGGGGCAGCCCCAGCAGGAGGGCTGGACTCACCATTCCCGAGAGGTAGTCCTGGTTGAACTGCCCTGCGTAGTTGGCCATGTTATCCAGCCCGATGGGGGGCATGTTGGGCGGGGGGTAGCCAGCACCTCCCCAGGCACCGCCACCTGAAAGCAACACTAAGCCCTTGAGCGGCTGCCGGCACTCCCCACAGGGCAAGGCAGAGCATCAACCTCTCAGGCGGTCAGGACGGGGGGCCAAAGCAGGGCCTGGCGGAGAGCACTCCAGACCCCACAGAAACACTCAGGCAAGAAAGCTGAACCCAATCCCGCTGCCGGAGGAAGAGAAAAGAGGGACCTTCCCCTCCTTCCAGGTAGGAAGGTGGGGATCAGCAAACCCTCCCAAGAGTGTTTGGGATTAAGGAGGTAGGAGGGCCAAGGACCAAGGACAGAACTGCCCTCCTGGGCTCACCATCATGGAAAGGAAACACAGACATAAAAACAGATGATTCGGGGTCACTGTGCTTAGGCCATGACAGCCGTGAGCTCAGAGAGCACCAAGAACCCACAGTGAGGGGACAGCATGGCAGGGAAGGGTGGGTGTCCTGCCGACTGGGTTATTTGCAGTGACAAACAAGTCTGTGAAGGGAGGGAGAGCAGGGTGGAAGGAGACAGGGCTGGGTCTTGCAACACAGACACCCATCCCTACAAGGGGGGGCAGTTGGGGAAGAGCGGTAAAAAGCCCCAGCTCTGAACCCAGAGGGACCAGGTGTGTGCCCTGGGGTGGGGCCCTCAGCCCCTCTAGTTCAACCTCCTCAGCCGACACGTGGGGATGATGATTAGTTTGCCTCAAACTTCCTGGATGAGGACGAAGACCTAAAGCCTGTGCGGGGACTCCCAGGCCACGGCCAGCACTGGGACAAGGGGCTCCCAGGCCACAGCCAGCCTCGTCATGTGGGCTGCTGGCCTGTTAGGTGCCTTTCTGACCAGGGCAGTGAGCAGGCCCCGAGGGCCTCGAGTTTAGCTTTTCCGATCCAGGGCTCCGGGCCACTGAGGACGGCGTGCTCAGAGGAGCTCAGAAAGGGTAAGGGACTTGCAGATCAGGAATCCCCAGCCCGCTCCCTCTCTGCTGCTCCGTGTGGTGAAGGTGGCGGTGGTAGGACACAATGGCAGCATTCCTACCGGGCAGAAGACTAACCATGAGGCCGGCACTGGCACACCTGGGCCGGGCCTCGTTCGGTGGGAAACGGCCCCGCTCAACCCGATACGCCACGTGACGGTGGCCGAGCCACCTCCCTGCTCCCGATCTGTTCTCCGCCTGTTGAATGGCAGGGTGGGCACAGATGGCCTGCAGGGTCATGGGTGCTCAGACTCAAGGACCTCTGCTCTGGGGAAGTGAACGTGCCTGCTGGCCTTATGGGGCAAGGGGCGGCACGGCTCAGGCAACCTCGGGGTGACTAGCCTGGAATGATCCCATCTGCTCCCCTACCATGGGGACCCAGTCTCATTTCAGGAACCTGGGAAGGGCCAGGGCCAGTGGAGCTGATGTGTTTGTGAAGGGATGTGGTGTAGGTGGGGCTGGGTTCTGACGGCCTGGCCTCGGGTACAGCCCCAGTGCTGTCAGCCCACAGCTTCTGGAGGTGCAGCAGGGACATCTGACCCTTAGCGACTGCCCCCACTTCCTCTCCTGGCAGGGGGCCCTGCTGCTGAGCGGGGGGCAATTGTCACCGAACGGTGCTTCGGAGGACACGGAGCCAGGGGCTCTACTGGGCTATCTCACTAGTTTCAGGGACAACCCAGTGAAGGAGAGATACGGGACACCACGTGCAAAGGAGAAAACAGAGTCCCAGAGAAAAGAAGGCGTTTGCCTGCTGCTATCAGCTAATAAAGCAAGAAACTGGGTCCTGGCCTCGTCCTGGCTTTCCAGAAGGGCTTCAAATCCAGGCCTTTCTGGGCCCCTGGGTCCAGGATTTTCTCCAGCCCCTCCCCATCCTGGCTGCGCCCTTGGGGTAGAGAGGAGATGACTGGAAAGCACTGTTACTCTCTCCCTGTCCGCACTTGGACATTGAGCTGAGAGCGCATTCCCTCCCCTGCCCGCCCCAGACATTCTTACCTGGTGCGGCTGGGGGGTAGCCGCCTGCGGGCGGGGGATAACCTGGGTAGCTCATGGTTCAATCTGAAAGGGAAGAGGAAAGCAAGCGTCCTCAGGCTCTGCCGGGAGCACCCACCGGCCTTGCTGAGCCCAGCAACTGCCACAGGCCAGGCGCCTGCAGGAGGAAGGCTGCATCAGGCCTGACTTGGGCCAACCCAATTTACCTTCCACCTGCTGGGCCCCCAGCTAGAAAGGGCGACCAGCGGCAAGCCCGCACCTGTGCCCACACACACCACGACAGGGCTCACCACACGTGAGTGGCGACGTTTCCCCGCAAACCCCTTTCCCCCACGCTTCACTCCCACCTCTACTGACACGGGACGCTGAGCGTGTGGAGCTGTTCTCTAACCTCAGAGGCGAGCCGGCACTGCCTCGTTCTCAGGGGCTCGGGTCTATTTGTCTTTATTTTCCAGTGTCTTCATCACCATCCAGCCAGAGCCCCTGTCCCCTGTGCCCAGCCTACAGACCCCAAGCTATCCATGGTGGCCTCCAACATGGATCTGCCCCAAGCTACATTTTTCATTCTCCAACCTCTGGTTCATCAGGCATGGGAGCACGGCATGAAATCCTCACTGCTAGAGACAAGAGACCTCAGGAGGGCTCATGTGATCCAGGATCTGGAATGAGGGCAAGTGAGGCAGTTGGAGCTCAGAAAGGGTAAGTGACTTGCAGATCAGGAGTAGGGAAGGAGAAAGGCCTGGAACCCAGGGCTCTTGCCCGTTGGCCCTGGGTGGGACAGCTGCTCTCACAAAGTCCCTCCATATACAGACCCCTCTGCCATGCCCTACCCACTTAAACTGCCCAGGAGGGACCCAGATCTGCTGCGACCCGAGCCACTCAGACTGTCGTGCAACCTACTTCCTCCTGCTCGCCAGTGGCTGCTGCATTTGCAGAGGTGTCCAGGGACAGGTAAGGGTGTCAGGGGCCTGCAGGCCCCCTCCACCATCACACCTGCTGACCCCAGGTGACCTGCTCCCCCCTGCACATCGGGCCCCAACCTAGTTCTCAAACTGCAATATGTGCATCAGAACCGCCCCAAGGGCTTGTTAAACACACGTAGCTGAGCTCCACTGCAGAACCAGAATCTGCATTTCTAACTAATTCCCAGGTGATGCTGCTGGTGCAGGGATCCCACTTTGAGAACCACTGCTCTAGATGCCATCATTCACCTACAGGATTCTAGGGGCCCTTCAGAGCTACACTGGAGATCTGCGCATGGTGTTTGCAAGGAGGCTGAAGGGCTTCCTTAGGTGCCACCGGTCCCTACGGGGCCCATAGGGATGATGGGCGTAGGGATGTGTTTTGGTCAGTGCGTCCAGAGGGGACTGTAGGCAGAGCTGCTAAAGGCCAGATGGTGGCCTAGTGACCTTGGAGAGAGCTAGGACTGGCCACCTGCAGCGTGGGCCGAAGACCCTTTCCCTTGCGCACCGCGGTGAGGCTGCTAAGGGCCCCCGTGGTGGTGCCCTCGCTCTGACTCCTCTCCCTGTGGCTGGCTGAGCCGTCAGCCCAAAGCCCTCCCGGGTCCTGCCCTCAGCCTGACCCTCCTGCCGGAATCCTCAGACCCTGCTGATGAGGAGAGCCTGGAAATCCGAATGATGGATGGGCCAGGAACCTTCTGCTGGAAGAAAGAGGAAGCGCCCTGCACGAGGCCAGCATGAGTGGCAGTCGTGTCCCTGACACCCTTCTCCTCTGGAAATCACCATTAAGCAGAAGCTTTGGGCACCAAAGACCCCTCGCTACCCTTCACCTCTCCTCCCAGAGGAATGAGGCCAAAAGGCCCCACCCATGGCCAGAGTGGGGGAAAAAACAAGCCAAAAGCTGGGTACTACCCTGTTCCATCATCAAAATAAATCTCAGCCAGACCAGAGATTTAAATATAAGACATAAAATTAAAGTTCTGCACAATAAGAAATAAGGAAAACAACAGAAAGACAAGAGAAATAACAAATTCAAGGAAAATGTTTTGCAATTAAAAAAAAAAAAAAAACCAACCCAGTGACCAGTAGAGAAACTCAAATGATATAAACAAGCAGTTATAGAAAAGGAACGGAAGGTTTAACCCACACTAAGATGCTAGAGTCGCCAATTACAAACCCAGAGATGTCAACATGTAAAATGACCCGCTCTGAACCAGAAACTCAGCTTCTGGAAATTTATTTCCCGGGCACACTTATGCCTGTGTGAAGGGACAGGGACGTGGATTGTACTGGGGCATTCTGTGATAACAAACCTCTAACTATGCATTCGCAGCAGGCTGGTGAAGTGAATCTGAACAGATCCGTACAATGAACACTCTGTAGCTATTTTTATAATTAGCCAGTTCTATATATGGGCATATGAAATGATCATCATTCTTGATCAAGGTATAAACTGTGTATTTACTAAGCTAACATTTTTTTAAAAGAAGCTGTAAACAGACGAACTTGGTGGGGTATGGGCACGCGCGCGCACGCGCACACACACACACACACACACACACACACACACACACACACACCATCCCTGGAATGATAAACAAGAAACTCAGTGACACTGGTTGTCTTTGGAAGGGAAAACTGGGGATAGACATGAAGCTTACTGTTTATATTTGCATTTTTTGGCCACATGCATGTACTGCCTGTTAAAAAAACAGCTTTAAAAAAGGTCCATTCAGGTGGCAATTTCTTGAGCTCACTTGAGGCCAGGGCTGTTCTTCCAAGATTTGAATACCTCACACAGGCTCTGTTCAGCTGCAGGCAGCCCGGCCTGGAACCTGGGGTTAGCACTACTGCATTTATTTATGCACCACGGGACTCAGACCCAGAGGGTCCACTCGCGTTTCCCTGCCCGGGGCAGGACCACAGGGCAGCCTCAGGCTGCTCTCAGGGTGATGGCACGCATCCCCAGGAGGGCTTCGCAGACTGCCCAGCAGGAGTCAAAAGCTGTCCCTTGGCAGTGAGCCCCCTGGGTCTTCCCCTCCCCCCAAGAGACCACCCCCAGTCTGGCCCTCCCCGGAGAGCAGCCTCATCTCCCTACCACCTCCTCTGTGCAGTACCATTCCCTTCTCTGTCTTGGAGCTCTCTTCAGAACCCAAGGCCTCAGCTGTGGTCCCCTAAGAGCACAGGGCAGGGCTGGACCACCACCTCCCTCCTCCCCGCCTCCCTGGGTTGGGACACGGAGTGTTCTGGACAAGCAGCCCTGGTGCAGATCCTGTCCAACTCCTCCCTCGCATTCTGCCTGCTGCTCAGCCCGCTGAGGTGTCCGGACATTCCTACGTCAAACATCTTAGTGCCCAGCTTTGTTCGGTAAGCATTCGGTAAAGACATTTGCTTTCTTCCAAGTAACTGGTAGGAAAAGAGCCAAGGACAACAGTCCTGAACTGTCACGGCCAACCACGCCCCAGCCCGACAGCGGCAGGTGCAGCCACGCAGCCGGCACTCGGGCCCCTAACTCTACCCCGACGACGCCACACACGTTTCCCCATCAACTCCACGACGGTGTACAGAGGGCCCGTGTCAGATGAGGATTCGAACACACGGCCCATGCCTAGAGCCCCCCGGTTTACCTGCCTAGTAACGCCCAGGACAGCCATGGCAGCTGGATGACCTGGGGTGCCCTCGGGGTGCACCATCCCTGCCCCCAGTGCCTAACCAACTCAGAGACTGCGGGGATTCGGCTCTCCGACTCACAATGTCTACCTGCTTTCCCCTTTCTCAACATTAAGAAATCTGCTTATCGTCCAGTCTTCGCGTACCTTCAGCCACCAGGAGGGCCTGCTGTACGGGGTGAAGTCGTTCCTGGCACCATCCCCACTCGGAGGTGAGCTCAAGTAGGCTTCTAGGGGCTCCGCACCTTGCTCTCCCCTCCCCGCTGCCTGCCCGGCACTCGCTCTCCACCACAGAGGAGAACAGTGAGTTACAATCCAGCAGATCTGCTCTCTCTTTGGTGTCCACAGGTATCATGACACCTTCCGCACTGACCAAGGCTCTCCTCCTGTCCGTCAGCAGTTCTGGCAGGCCGGGGTATTTCGCCCATTCTGCGGACACTCTGGTCCGGACACTGACACGGGGACTCACCGGAGAGAGCGTATTCCACACGGCAGGCAGCTGGCCTCTTTAGGGATTGTTCCAATTCTTAGAAACCAGCCTCTGGGGCACTTCCAGCCTCCAGTCCTGCCATTCCGGGTACTGTGTGGCACAAACACCACCCTTGCTTCCCCACTAGGGCCATCCCCCTGCCACTAGGCACTCGATTTCATCCAGCTGTGGCCCTCTGGCTTCTCAAATTTCAGTCTGCAAAACAATCACCTATGGGTCTTGTTAAACCTCAGACTGCTGGTTACCTTCCCCACAGTCTCGGAATCGGTAGGTTTGGGACAGGCCCCCAAATCTGCATTTCCCACACACTTCCCGGTGGCACTGATGCTACTTGACTATGGACCACACTTTGGGTGGCACTGCTTCATCACGCGTCAGAATCACCTGGACAGCTTGCTGAAAATGCCTATGCCTTGGCCCCAGTCATTCTGGGCCCTTCAACCTGGGCTGGGCCAAGGACTCTGAAATTTAAACAAGCACCCCTTCCCCACCCCCAGCAATTCTGATGTAACTGATTCTGTGCTCCACACTCCAGGAAACACTCCTTTCTTGTAGGTACTGGGACACTTTCTTGCTTATATTATCCAGCCTTTATTCCCAGTAGTCAGCTCTGAGGACAAGCACCAAGACCTGGGCATCCCGGGATCCCATCAGAACCAAGCCTCAGAGTACCAGGTGAATGTTGAAAGTATATGGCAGCTATACAGGGGACTTCTCAAGGACTGGGAAAAGGGCCTGTTTCTTCAAGCTGTGTATACATCGGCAAGTATAACTGTTAAATTTCAAGGGCTCCACGAGCGGGCAGTAGCCAGAGTCCTCAAACACAGGAATCTAGAAATGCTGTGTTGGCAGAAGAGGCAGAATCATCCAGAACAAGAAGAACCTTACTCCTCCCACTCACTCATCCCCCTGCCATAACGGAGAGCCCTGTCGTTTCCCCACCTCAACCAGGGAAGATGGAGACGGGGGCCTCCAGGAAGGCTGGGCTCTGCACACCTCCTGGAGTCCAGCCTGACTTCCAGCACATGAAAGGGAAAGGATGGGTGGGTGGTGGCAGTGCTATGCCTGGCACAAGGATACAGAAGTATCCTTCCCAGAGGGCTGGTGCGGGACCCAGAGCGTGCAGCAGGCCGAAGCTGAGCGGAGGCTGAGGCCTGGAAGCATCACCCCTGAGACCTCCCGCCCCTCCATGCCCAGCAGCAAACCAAGCAGGCCCAGGACTAGAGTGGGGGCTATTGTGGGATGACCCCTCCACTGGCCTTCCCCAGCCTCGGGGCTGTGGAGTATTCATTTGTGTATTCATCCTTTAATATTAAGACCTCAATCTGTTTTGATGCAAGAATTTAAATATAGAGTTTAAGTCATGCAGCTCAGATGATTCTCTGGTGATACATTTTAAAAATAAAAAGAACACAAGCCACCAACTGGGAGAAAAAGTTTACAAAAGACACATCTGATCAAGAACTGTTATTCAAAATATAGAAAAGAACTCTTAAAAACTCAACAGTAAGAAAAAAATCTGATTTAAAAAATGGGCAAAAGACCTGCACACTTCACTGAAGAAGACACACAGATGGCTTCTGAGCACATGAAAGATGCTCCCCATCAGACATCATTAGGGAGTTGCAAATAAAACAACAAGATACCACGGCACACTTAGCAGAATGCCCAAAGTCCCAACCAGTGATAATACCAAATGCTGGTGAGGATGCAGTGCAACCAAAACTCTCACTCACTGCTGGTGGGAACGCAAAATGGTACAGACCCTCTGGAAGACAGTCTGGCGGTTTCTTACAAAACTAAACACATTCTGGGGCACCTGGGTGGCTCAGTCGTTAAGCGTCTGCCTTCGGCTCAGGTCACGATCTCAGGGTCCTGGGATCGAGCCCCGAGTCAGGCTCCCTGCTCGGCGGGAAGCCTACTTCTCCCTCTCCCACTCCCCCTGCTTGTGTTCCCTCTCTCGCTGTCTCTCTCTCTGTCAAATAAATAAATAAAATCTTTAAAAAAAAAAAAAATCTAAACACATTCTTACCATATGATCCAGCAGTCCTTGGTATTAACCCCAGTGAGCTGGAAACTTGTCCACGCAAAAACCTACACACAGATGTTTATAGCACCTTTATTCATAAAGGTCAAAATTTGAAAGCAACCAAGAAGTCCTTAAGTAGGTGAATGGATAAGTGCCCAGATGAGGAAATATTATTCAGTGTTAGAAAGAAGTACACTATCAATCCATGAAAAGACATGCAGGGATATGACATGCAAATGAGAAAAGGCTACATACTGCATGATTCCAACTCTCAACAGTCTGGAAAAGGTAAAACTAGTCATTGGTAAAACGATCAGTGGTTTCCAGGAACTACAGAGGAGGGAGGGATGAATAGGCAAAGCACAGAGGATTTTTTTAGGCCAGTGAAACTATTCTGTATGGTATTAAAATGGTGGGTACAGGGCGCCTGGGTGGCTCAGTTGGTTAAGCGGCTGCCTTCGGCTCAGGTCATGATCCTGGAGTCCCGGGATCGAGTCCCGCATCGGGCTCCCTGCTTGGCAGGGAGTCTGCTTCTCCCTCTGACCCTCCTCCTTCTCATGCTCTGTGTCTCTCATTCTCTCTCTCTCTCAAATAAATAAATAAAATCTTTAAAAAAAAATAAAAATAAATAAAATAAAAATAAAATGGTGGGTACAGTAGTCAAAACCATGGAACATACAACACCAGAAGTGAACCCTAAGGTCAACTATGAACTCCGGATGTGTCCCTGTAGATTCTTCAATTGCCACAAATGTACCCCTCTGGTAGGGGTGTTGATGAGGGATATTGATGGTGTTCATAGTAATGTACTTGGCACTCCATTTTGCTGTGACCCTGAAACTGCTCTAAAAAAATAAATTACATTTAAAACTAAAAATTTTAAAAAATAGAATAAAAGAATAAAATAAAAAGATTAGAACACACTGCAGGGAAATTCAAATACAATCAGAAAGGCACAAAGTGAAAACCAAAGGTCTAACCCTCTACCCAAAGGTCACCACTGAGCAGTTTCTAATGTGTAATTCAAGACCCCCCCCCAAACACACACATAAATGCATGTGCATGTGTGTGTATCTATGGTTTATGTTTGTTCACATGTGTATACAACTGTTTTAAAGAAAGAGATTTATTTGCTTATTTGCAAACTCTCCTCACTCCAGTACCAGGCTAGGTTTGGGCAGACTCAGGGGTAATTAATGGTACACATTCCTACCTGGCATTGCTCCTGGCACTGTTTGGGGAGATGAAGAGTTAGCCCGCCCTCAGCCAGTCTGAGCAGCTCCTGGCCTCCATACACTGCCCTGGGAGTGGTGGGCATTCCTCCCCGGATCACTGGGCTGGATAAAAGGAGGCAATGACCCAGACAGGTTGCGAATGAGGCCCAAAGCAAGACAGAAACATCTACTTAAAGTAATCCACTTCCTTGGGGCACCTGGATGGCTGAGTTGGTTAAACCTCCAACTCTTGATTTCAACTCAGGTCATGATCTCAGGGTCATGAGATGGAGCCCCACGTCCAGCTCCATGCTGGGCACAGAGCCTGCTTAAGATTCTCTCTCCATCTGCCCCTCTCTCTCTCTCGAAAAAAAAAGGTAATCCACTTCTAAGAATCTCCTATAGAAAAGGATCCCAACCAATGACCTGGAGCCGGGTCCCTATCTCCCCAGACCTTGCTATCCCATGGGTGTGAAGGGGGGGTGGGAGGGGGCTTTCCCCATGTCCTTCCTTTTGTATTTTAGGACTCCTAAAGGGGACACCTCTTTAGGTTTTTACCCCAATCCCAGGTTTACAGACTCCCAAAATGTTCCCATCGGAAAGGACCTTGAAGGTTGTCTAATTTTCAACCCCCTTAGTTTTGCAGCTAAAATACACCAGGGACACTGTTTACTCAAGCCCCACACACACTAGGGAGAACGTCATGGTAGAACTCTGCTTGCCGCCTGCTTTCTCCTAACAGAGCCACGCTGCAAAACCACCTGAGCTAGGCTGCTTGTCTGGTGGTCCCAGCCGGTCCCACCACAGGTGACCTACCGTAAGACCCCTCCTCCCAGGGCAGAAGGAAGTGCAGTAAATATGCTTCGAACCAGGGTTTGCCAAGGCCATTCCTCATGGCCAGGAGGTTCCAGAGATCCTCAGGTGCCTAGGCTCACGCCTCTTCCCTGTCCCCACACCTACAGGGCAGGAGGGAAGCCAGGCATAGCCAGAGTTCTGCCACATACAGTCACTCGGAGCTGGCTCAGCAATAACCTGGACCCCCATCCCCAGCTCAACCTTGGCAAGCAGAAACAAGCAGCTTGATGTACAGCTCAGTGCTTCCTGAACTGTGTTCTCGGACATCAGCTTAACATCTTGCAAGTTGAGAATTTAGAGGGATGCAATTTAAAAGGATAGAGAGATTAGTTGTCCAAAAACTTTGGAAAATGCTGCCTACTACATCCCCTCCCCAAAGTGCCAATTCGTAATAGCATGGTAAAGGCTCTGAGAAGTCCTGTAACAAAGGAGCCCGCTTAACTTTATCCCCAAATTTCTCCAGCTTATTAGGCAATCATAACAATAGTTAACATTTATTGAATATGAAAACTTTACTAGGTGCTAGGCACTTTGTTAAGTGCTTTACATGGAATTCAACCTTACAACAACTCTATAAAACAAACACTAAGATTATGATCCCCTATTAGAGATAAGGAAACTGAGGTATGGAGAGATTATGGAACTCACCCAAGGTTACAGGTAGTAAATGAGCCAAGATTCACACCCAGGCAGCCAGGCTCCAAACTCCAGGACTTCCACCCCTATGCTATACTCTACTTCCTCATGGAGCTCACTGGCCCCAGAAACTAGTATCTCAGAAACTGAAAAACACCGGTGATGGAATAGCCTGGGATTAGGAATCAGGACATCAGGCCTCACTGTGACCCCAGGTACTTCATCAAAGGCAGGATAGGGTGGTAGGAAGAACATGAACTCTGAAGCCAGACAGCACAGGTTCAAATCCCAGTCCTGCTCTCTACTAGGTGTGTGACCTAACCTTTCTGGGCCTCAGTTTTCCACATGTGTAAAATGGGGATAGTAATAGTTAAATATCAAATATGTTCTCCTGATATCACTTAACCTTTCATGATATCCGTTTCTCCAGTATAGAATAGCAAACAGGACTAGAGGGCCATTTGCTAATACTCGGGATGAGAAACATGGGGGCAGTGCAGGGAGAGGATGTGGAGTCGGGGAGTAACACCAGAGGTGGGGGCAGAGGGTGTGACGAGGGGAAGCCAGCCCCCCACCAGCTCATTCTCCCACACCACACCCAGCCCTGGAGCAGTAGGTCTTGGGAGCAGCTGTGGTGGATGCTCCCATCTCCCCAAGGGGCAGTCCAAGGGGGAGTCCACCTACAGGGAACTGGCGAAGTTTTCTTTCTTTCCCTTCTGCATGCCTGGGTGCCCGGGGGCCCGGTCCAAGCCCCAGGAATGGTAGGGGCCAGGGAAGCCGAGGCAAGAAGCGGATGTGGCAGTGGGAGGCCGGGTGCGCAGCGAGAAGCACCTCTGAAAAGGCCTCTTGGAGAAGAAACTGCCCGCGAGGAGGGATCCGGAGAAGCAGCCCCCTCGTCCCTGCACAAAGCTCCAGCCTGCAGGCACCCAGGCACCTGCTGTCCGCACTTCTATGGGGAGGAGCGAGGCAAGAGTGACCACTTTCACACACCAGTCTGTGCTCGTGGGTCTCCCTCCCACCCCTCCACAGCACAGCTCTCCCACAAACCTGGCTCCTTCCTGTTCACAGGAGGGTTCCCCCAACACCACACAAAACCGGCTTCCGGAAGGGCCAGAACTTAGTCAAAGGCCAATCCCAATTTGGGATTTCTGAGCAATGGAAAATGAAGGTGAACCCATACATGGTGTCAACATCGGCTCACACCCAAGCCCAAAACGTGACGAGGCCTCAGGCCTCGGTCCTTGCAGATGCCAAGGTTCTTGTGACAGACACAGTGGCAGTGACAAGTCCAAGTTGTGGTCAGGCCCTAAGGAAACACCCCCCACCCCAAAAAGGGAAATTGTGGGTTGTGTTTCCAAGTGCAGTGCAGGCCGAGGAGAGAGGTCTGTGTCTGTGTTTCACCACTTCCGCCTGGGGGAGACTGCTCCCAGTGACACCTTGGCAGAAGGGGCTTCTCCCAGGACCACCTGAGAAGCGAAGCAGGAGGGGCCGGCAGATGTTAACCAGTGCCGGGGGTGCCTGAGCCCTGTTGGCCGCCCCCTTAGCTCTCAAGTCCCTCCCTTTCCCACCAAGTCCAGCCCAAGCGCCCTTTCTCCAGGATCACCTGGGCCCCCGGGGTGCAGCACCTCCATGCCCTGCAGCGGTCACTGTCTGTACAACACAACTTTCAGTGGCTTGGCCCGGAGGGAACTGGGGGAGCTCCTTCCCTGGACCCCTCCCTCCTCTGGGTGGGGAAAGGGGCAGCCGAGTGGCTCATCTCCGGTCATGCAGTCTAAGCAACACCAACGTCCAACCCCAGATACTCTGTGGGGCCTTCTACCGTCAATGACTCTCTCTCCCACACTCTAAACCTGTTCCCCATCATCACAACAACCCACGCTCCCCCATCAAGAGCCACAAATATCACAGGACAGTCACAGGAAACTTCTCGGCTCTGCTGTATGCATTTTACCCACAGCCCACACAGCTCTGATAGTATCTTCTAACACTGCTGCGGAGGAACTAGGGTGACACACAGGGTTTCAAGTCCAAGGACGATGATTCCAAGTCCAGCTCTACCACTTGCTGGCTCTGTGGTCTTGGACATGTTGCCTGACCTCTTTGAGCCTTCTTTGCTACCTGTAAAATTGGGGAAGACACATCTATCTATCTTACTAAGTGGCTGTAGGATTGGATACACTGATACACACATATAAAGCTACCCCCCATGGAGTGTATCAGCATACAGTAGTAGGTGCTCCGTTAGTTTTAACTTGTTCCCTCAGAAGCATTAGCTTGGAACCTATGGTCTGGGTCCCGGCTCTACCACTTGCTACGTGACCTTCCCGGGGTAACTTTATCTCTCTGAACTTCCATGCTGTCTGCAAAGATATGACCAGCCCACCTCCCTTGGAGTTATATGAGGACTGAATGAAGTAAAAAAAGAAAAGATCTTTGTAAAGTATGGGACAGCTCTCTTAACTCTGTGACCAACTCACACAGCGCTGGTCTCTCCCAAGTGGCCAAAGAGGACAGGCTCTGATGTTTGGAAAGGGTCATTAAAGATCCTGGACATACACCCAAATCGTTCAGTGTCTGGTATCAGGTGTCCAGCCCACATAGTAGGAGTATGCCTCACCAACTGTACGATTATGGGGTGTCTCAGGACAATGCTGAGGAGAAGGGGTGCAGCGGAGGGCTTTTCAAGGCCCGAGATCAGGGCACCATCAGGTTCCTTGATGAGGTCCTTCAAAAATATCCCAGGTGCGCCTAGGGGGCGGAGTCAGTTGAGCATCTGACTCTTAGTTTTGGCTCAGGTCGTGATCTTGGGATCATAGGGTCAAGCCTAGTGTTGGTCTCCATGCTCAGCACGGAGCCTCCTTGGGGTTCTCTCTCCCTCTCCCTCTCAAATAAATTAAAAAAAACTTAAAAAAAAAAAATATCCCAGACAGTCTACACCCTGATCCCCCAGAGTCTATGAACATGTGACTGACATGCCAAAGGGACTTCACAGGTGTGGTGAAGATTGCCAATCTTGAGATGGGGAGGGTCTCCTAGACTATCCAGGTGGGCCCAACCTAATTACATGAGTCCTTTCCTGAGCAGAGACCCCTTCCCGGTTGATTAAGGATGGAAAGAAAAAATGAGGAGGAGAGATCCGAAGCATGAGAGGGATTCCAACCATGGAGGAAGCGGCCACGAGCCAAGGAATGCAGATGGCCTCTAGAAGCTGCAAAAGACGAGGGTGCATTCTCCTCCAGAGCCTCCAGAAAAGATACCACCCCACCCACAAACACCAGGAGATGCGTGAGACAAGAGTGTCAGACAGAAATGTGGTGTGGTAAACAGCTCAGCTGCTGTGGCAAACAGTACGGCGGGTGCACTTACCCGAAAGCAGGGCCCCGAACCTATGGAGACCACAGCTTGCAGCAGCAGTATTTATAAGTGCCCAAAGGTGGAAAGCACCCAAATGTCCATCCAAAGGGATGGATAAACAAAACGCGGTGTAGAACACAGAAGAGAATACTATTCGGCCTTAAAAAGGAAGGAGATTGAAACAGGTGCTACGACAGGACATCGCGCGGAGAAATCAGCCCATCACGGACAGACAAACACTGTGTGATTCCACTCCTGGGAGGTGCTTGGAGCAGCCCAATGCAGATGGAGAGGACTGTGGTGGCGGGGGGTGGGGAGGAGGGGGTTCTGGGGAGCTTCTGTTTCATGGACAGAGCTTGAGTTGGGGAAGATGGAAATGTTCTACAGATGGGTGCTGCTGATGGCTGCACAACAGTGTGAATGTCCTTGGTGCCTTGGAACTACACGCTTTTTTAAAAAATGCTGAAAATGGTAGATTTTATGTTATGTATATTTTACCACCAAAATAAGTTGTGTGATTCTAAGCCACTAAGTCTGTGGTAATTTGTTATGGCAACAACAGAAAACTAACACGGACAGTGATCTCCTTCCTTCCAGATCCTTCTATGGTGTTCTCTCTGAAAAGGCCTCTGCTCTCCTTCTATAAAAGATCCGTGCGCAAGTCTACGTAACCCAGGAGGCTTCCTTTGACAAGGGAAGCAATAAACCACCAAGACCACAAAATCAACTATTCCAACTGAGAAAGGAAGGACCAGGTGCTTGCCTCTCCTGCAGGTCTGGGAATAAAAGCTCAATAAAGCTTTGCTCCCTTGTATTATCCGTCAACACGAATCACCATGGTGAAGCTCGGGGCTGTGAGAGGTTGTGTGTGGCCAGGCCAGACACACCCAGCCAGCAATGCAAATGCTCTGGGGAGGGCAAAGGTTGGCAGTGTAGTCTACACGGGCGGGGCAATCACACCCCAACCCGCCAGGACCACGCAGCTGGAGCACGGGAGCTCACTCAGCCCTAGCAATGTCAGTTCATTCCTACCCACGCCACCTCGGCTCTCATTTCACAAAGGCGGAAACTGACAACCAGAGAGGAGGAAGTGACATGCCCATGTGACACAGGAAGATCCTAGGAGGGCTGGCCCAGGACCCCCCACTTCCTGTCCCCAAAATAAGAGCTCACTGTCCAAAAGACAGGATGCCAACCAGTCACCGCATCTATAGGGGTCGGTCCCAGTTTTGCGGGGCCTGGAGCTCATACGATTTTTGGGGGTCTTCTTTAAGAAAATGAATACACAACATTGCTAGGACTCTGCGAATTCACTGCTAGGACCCTTCCCTGACAAGTGAGGTGGGGGGAGGGGCCTCCTGAAGCTGAAGCTTACATTCCATTATCTTCACAGTAATTCCACTTCAGTGCTCAGACAGGCACCCAGGGCTGGGCTAGGCTACCTGGGGAAAGAAGAGGATAAAACAAAAGTCCTGGCCTGCAGCAGGCTTTCCCTCTGCCTGGGAACATAAATACAATAGAGCAGTTGCAGGAAGTTACCCACAAGGGGTTTAAGAGCCATTCCTAGGAAGAATGGAGATTATGGCAGAGATCAGGAAATGCATTCTTTGGGAGAGGAAGGTGGGAGAAGAGTCTAGAGAACTGGCTTCTCTCTGATGGGTTTTGACCAACCTAAGGCTCTTCTGGGCATCTTTCTCTCTCACTTATTAAATGGGTGAGCCTGCAAGGGGTCCGTGGTTGTGGACTTGTGCTGCCTAAAACCTGGGGCTCCGTGAGGGTTTTGAAGTTCATATTTATTTCCTGGGGGGGAGGGGAGGGGGCTATAAAAGAGCTGGGCCTGACTTAAATTTTTTTTTTAATGGAAAATAGGAGATCTGGCAACACAGGTCCTACATTTCCTTGTGGCAGCACACAGCAGGGAGGCAGTGACTACCCCTTCAGCTAGGTGTGCCTACTTCAGCTGCCCACCGTCCCAAGCTGGGCTCTCCCTGCAGGCACCTGCACGTGTAGTCAAAGGGACAGATGACATCACCCAGGGCCCTGCCAGTTAAGAGGCAACGAGCCATCCGAAAGCCCATAGCCTGTCACAGGTCCTCTCTCACAGTGAATTGGGGGAAGAGGGGTGATGGGGAGGACTAGGATGCAAGGCAGCAGGGAGTGCCTGTTCAAATGGCTTGGGAGAAGCTCAGTCCCTTCAAACCTAGAAGACACGAGAGAGTATCTATTCCAGTACCAACTGGTTAAGGCCCCCCAGCCTCACCTAGAATCCCCAGGAAACCTTTCCTTCAAATAACACTTACCAGCAGCTTCTCTTCTAAGGGTGACAAAGTCTCCGGCCAATCTTTTGCTGCTGGAAGTGGAAAGAGATCCCGAGCCTACAGATCACAGTAGAGAAGATTCTCTTTCAGATCTCAGGCATGGGCTTACCCCTGTGCAGGGGGGATCCTAAGCTCTGCCAAAGGGCCCTGGGCCAAGAGTTACACTGTGCCATGGCAAGAAAATGGCAGGTTCCTGGAGGTGTATGTGTGATGGAAAGAATCACAGGAACTACATGCTTGTGGCTCAGTCAGCGTGTTATCCTGGCACTTTCTATCCTCAGGACTTCTGCTCAGTCAGTTCCCTCTACCCGGTCTGTCTTCCTTGGCTCCTTTATGCCTTCCTTAAGCCTGTGTCAATTTTGGCCTTCCTTTAGCCAAGACAGAGCCCCACCTCCTTCAGGAAGCCCACCGTGATCTCTCCACCCCTAATGATTGCTCTTCCTGGAACTTATTAGCACTTGGCCTAAAATGTTTTCTATATCCTCTAGTATACGAACAATACTCCCCTTTTCCCAATACCTATGATCGAGACATGTATTACCTCATTATATATCACCTCATTCATCTTCACAATGTTCCTACAAGATAGATATGACCACCTCAAGGGAACCAGGGCTTAGAGATGATACTGACAAGCCAGGGTCACACACCCAACTGGTGTCAGAGCCAGAATTACGATTTCTTAGGCCTCTCAGTGCAAGAGGCAGAGCCCAGGCTGTAGGACAGGCCTCTCCCCTTCCTGCCACTGGCTCGCACAGGGCTGGCCACGGTGACGGACACCAGTGGACCCTGATTCATCTCTTCCACATCCTGGGTGGCACCTGTTCTGATGGCCTCTTTGGTCAGAGCTTCTGGGGCATAGGCTCAGGAATTCCGGGGGTAGAGAGGACGACACAGCAAGGACAGTCTCTTCTCTCCCTCCCACACCAAGCAAGGCAGGACCGCAAGTGTTTTGAGGGTGTATGAACATCCCTAACTCTGCTAGGAAGGGCGTAAGTGGCCTCATCCGCTGGAGGGACGGCAGAGCCCCAGGGCCCTGCCCTCATGGGGATCTGCCTTACATCTCGGGTGCGGGCACAGTGCCATGAAGCCACAGAAACAAGCCAGAGAGCCCCAGGCAGCACTCCACAACCCTGACCATATTTTCCCAGGCACTGAACAAAAAGCCTGCACAAGGTGCTGTTAATCATTGAACTCCCCACCCACAGGCCATGAAGTAAGACTCGCCGGAGCCGACGTCAATCATTAGCCAGGCCGTGCCTCAGACTGCCCTCGGAGGGCTGGCACCTGGGGCTGAGCAGCCTGGAGATGCTCCGGACAAGGGAGGCTGGGCGAGGAGCAATGGAGTAGTGTTGAAGCCTTACCACAGGGCTGAACTTGAGCGAGCCAGTTCTGAAAGACATGTCCTAGAAATAAAAGTCAGTTCCCGGTGCCCTGGCATTGGCTTACACAGGAATCCTACAATACTGGACCTGGAAGTGGCCTTCATGAAATCATTTGCTTCAACCGGCCTGTTTCACTACGGTGGGGAGCCGAGGCCCCGAGGGCAGAGGGCATCTGCCTGCCGTCTCAGGATTGGCTGGAGGCAGGACACAGACCGGAAGCATGTCTCCGGCCTTCCGGTCGGACGCAGGCACGGCCCACGCAGGCACGGCCCACGCCGGCTCCCTCCACTCAGCTCCCTTCTGGGTGCCCCCCCCCCCCCCCCGGCTGGGGAAATGTAAAGGCTACCCTGGGAAAGACAAAATGAGAAGACTCCGGGGCGGGGTGGGGGGGGCAGCCTAGAAGGAGCGAGGGTCCTCAGAGCCTCAGCAAAGCGGTGGCAGCAGCTACTGGCCGTTCGTGTGCCAGCCCACGGGGTCGGCGGCGGCCATGCCCCGCGCTGCCTGCTGGCTTTGCCACCGTTGCGACAGGCCATTCCCGCTTCCTGGCCTAAGGAATACCGGCTTGGCCGATGGCAAGGCTGAAGTTTCAAATTAAGTGCAGCAGGAGTTTCAAATTAAGGACAGCAGTGGGTGGTGTCCCAGGAACTTCTGGTTGTCCCCTGCAACCATCTGCCCTCTCTTACTTCCGGCACAGAACACAAACCGTTGCCTGGCACACGGTAGCCTCAAATAAGGACTAGTTTCCAAGCCTCCCTGGTAACCAGGCAGGGCCCGGCCCTGCAAGTCAGCTGCCCCGGGTCACATGGGTGAAGGGAAGCCCCTGGAGCAGTGCTATCCGGGATGGTCCCCACGTGGATGCAACAGCGGGGGTGGCTGTCAAAAATGAAGATTCCCAGGCCTCAGCCCAGACTTCCTAAATCAGAGCCGTTAAGGGTGGGGCCCAGAAATCTGTGTTTTAACAAACCTTGCCGATTATTCTTACATATGCTCACATTTGAAAACCTCAGCCCTAGAGAATGCTGGGGGCAATTTTACACAAGGAGCCTGGTGCCAGGACGACCTCATGGAGCAGACATTGACCCTGGCCTCCAATTTCTGAAGAGAGAGGGGAGCTCCTCTCTTAATCCACGACCAAACCTGAATCGTAATGTAGGAGAGGTAGGGAAGAGGGATGATGAGAAACCTACCCAAGTCAGCAGAAATCAGGACAGAAATAACACCTAAGTATAATAAATAATAAACAGAAAACAAGATGCAAGGAATAAAATCAAGAAAATCTGGTATGTGAACAGTCTGAATTCTCTGTCAAAGACAGAAACCACCAAATTTGGTTTGTTATCACTGCCTTTTGCCATCCTCCAACCCCAGTCATGTGCTGCGCACAAAAGAAACATTTTGTCTTTTTTTTTTTTTTAAGATTTATTTATTTGAGAGAGAGAACGCACAAGCAGGGGAAGGGGAGAGGAAGAGAGAGAATCTCAAGCAAGCTCCATGCTCACACTCAGTGTGGAGCCCGACATGGAGCTCGATCCCACAACTCTGAGATCATGAACTGAGCTGAAACCAAGAGTTGGACGCTCAACAGATTGCCACCCAGGTGCCCCAACACTGAAAAAGAAAGATTAAAAATTAAGGGCTGGCAAAGACATACTAAGTAAACACAAAGGAAAATGAGAAGTGGAAATATTTATATTAAATATATGTTGGGGACTTTTCAACAATCCTGCCTCAGCAGGCTGAGGTTTTTTTCTAGTCCATTTTCAGCCACTTGCCTTTACCTGAAAACACAGGACTTTGACACTACTCACTAGGATTTTCCCTCAAACCCATTGATGTGACTTAAAACACAAGCACAGAAAAGAGCCTAAGACTTGGGAGCCCAAGTCTTTATTTTTTATTTTTTTTAGAGGGGGTAGGCAGAGGGAGAGAAACTCCAGTAGACTCCCCGCTGACCCTGGAGCCCAACACAGGGCTCGATCCCACGACCCTGAGATCATCACCCGAGCCGAAACCAAGAGTCGGATGTTCAACTGACTGAGCCACCCAGGCCAGGGCCCAAGTCTTCATAGCTCACATTTGGCCTTGGGACATTTTTGTGTACTGACTATTTTGTCACATCCCTTGCAGAATGGAGAAAGGCCCTGTGCTGTCGCAAACGAGGAAGGAACAGTGTAATTGCCAGTCAGAGCTGTCCCTGGCTGTAGATGCAAAGGAAGGAGCAAGAACCACAAAGGGAGAGAAGTAGTACCTGGGTCTGTCCCCAGAGCTTGCAGGCAATTATTATTATACCCATCCCTCCTAAGAAGTTGACTATCGTGGGGACCACTGGGACCGGATTATTTCATGACAATCGGGGAGCTGAGAAGCAGGTGGGGGAGACCCGAGCACCACTTGCTCTCCATAAGTCTGAACTGAAACAGGCCCTGGTGTAAACCCTCTGGCTGATGCCTGCCTCTATGTTTCTGAGCCTTTCACTTACTGTCTTACAAAATACACTTATTTGTTCATTTTAGGTCTGTAAAGAAGAAAGGATTTTCCCAGACCCTTGGCAATATAGTCTCCTAAAACACAGATAACGTGGCACGTAAGGCCAAAGGCCAAAAGCATTAAATAAGCAACAAATGACACGAAGTACAATCCGCAAAGATAAGCTTGATAAACCTGCATACACCAAGCATGGATGTCAGATTACTACATCTAGAACAAATATAAGTACAGCCTGACTTAAATAGAGATTATAGTGAGAATTTTTGGAACACCTCTCAGAATGACAGACCAATAACGCAAGGAAAGGCAGGCAAGCTCAAGTTAACAGATACATCTACAGTCTGTGCCCCACAGAGAATACATAGCCTTTCTTGTCCGTGAAACCTGCTGGTATGGATCATATAGTTGCCACAAAGAAAATCTTAATACAGCCCAGCGAGAAGAAATTTTGCTGATCACATTCACTAATCATAACCCAATAAAACCAGCAGTCCACATTAAAATGTGATCATACTCCCCACAAAACCACTTAGAAATTCAGGATGCTGTCTTCTAAAACATCCTTGGATCAAGACCGATCTACATGGCAGGGCAGCTGGCTGGCTCAGCTGGAAGAATGTGTGACTCTTGATCTCAGGGTCATGAGTTTGAGGCCTGTGTTGGGTGTAGAGACCACTTAAATAAACAAACAAACTTAAAAAAAAAAAAAATCCCTGATCTACATGGTGACCATAAAGGAACAGAATGGTGAGCCTTTCAAAGGCCCACCAGCTAGAGCTGTCTACACATGAAAAATGTTGAGCTTTACATGCTTTTTATTTTTTTTTTAAGATTTTATTTATTTATTTGACAGAGAGCTACACAGTGAGAGAGGGAACATAAGCAGGGGGAGTGGGAGAGGGAGAAGCAGGCTTCCCGCTGAGCAGGGAACCCGATGCGGGGCTCGATCCCATGACCCTGGGATCATGACCTGAGCAGAAGGCAGATGCTTAACGACTGAGCCACCCAGGCGCCCCACTTTACATGCTTTTTAAATCAAAGTAAAAGACTAAAAATATAAACGAACCAATTTAGATATTAAAAGTGGAGCAACAAAACAAGCCAAAAGTACAAAGGAATGAATAATGATAAAGGTTGAAATTAATGACCAAGAAACAGAAAAAAAGTGGAAAGGATACAAAAAAATTATCTGGTTAGCAAATCCAGTTGGAATACCATTCATAATATCTACTAAAGATGTATTACAAGGCCTGTAATCTGTCCCTGATTTGGAAAAGTTAATATAAAAATGTCAACTCTTCCTTATAAATACATTCAATGACATCCCAATCAGGGTCCTATAGGTTGTTTATTCCAATACTATTTCAAATTATAAAAACAGTCAGTGGTCTCAACACCCATCAATAAGGGAAAGGTTGTATAAACTGTGGTCCCTCTGTACTATAGAACATTCTACAGTGGCTACTGACCCTGAGCACCGCTCACCCAGAGTTACTGCCCGTGATAAACTAATCAAAACCACAAGCTGCGGAGTAAGGTGTGCAGCATGAATCCATTCTGTGAAAGAAGCAAACCTTTACAAGGACCCCTGGGTGACTCAGTCGGTTAAGCGTCTGCCTTCGGCTCAGGTCATGATCCCAGGGTCCTGGGATCGAGCCCTGCATTGGAGGTCCCCGCTCAGTGGGGAGTCTGCTTCTCCTTCTCCTGTTCCTCCTCCCCCTGCTTGTGCTTTCTCTCTCGCTCTCTCAAATAAATAAAATCTTTAAAAAAAGGAAGAAGAAGAAGCAAACCTTTACAGGTGCCTGTGTCCCTACCACACAGAGGGATGGAGGGGGGACCCCTGGGCTGCAGGCCACCCACACTGCTAACTCCTCCGGGTGGAATGGGAAAAGGATGAGCTGAGAAACGGAAACAAACACCCCCTCAGTGCGGGTCTCCCCCAGCACCACCCAGTCCCTCTCCTTCCCTTCAAAGCTCGTCTACACTCAGCATGGCCAGATCTGCACTCCTGCAACTCCTCCGCCCATTCATTCCGATCTGGCTTCTACACCAACACCCCAGCAGAACAGCCATAGCTAACGTGCTGCGTGTCCCCCTTGTCACTTCCCACAGCAACAACAGCCACCACCGGCCACTCCCTCCTACTGAAGTGGACTCGCCCTGGCTCCTGTGACCTCACACTGTCCGGTTCTTCCTTCCCCCTCACGGACTGCTCTTTTTCTAGCTCCTTCCTGGGCTCACAGTTCCTTTACTCAGCTGTTCAAGGTGAGTTCTTCAATCTCATCATGTCCTTTATAGCAGATACAATGTCTTTATAGCAGATAAAAATGTCTCTCTAGCCCAGACACAGCTGCCTACTCGGTTCCCCGATGGCACCTCAAATGCTCCATGTCCAAAACTGAATTCACGATCATGATCTTGCCCACCCTCCAGACCTGGTTCTCATCCAGTATCCCATGTCTCTGGGGAATCCAGGCAGACAACCTAGGGTGGGTGGGGTGGACTGGTGCTTTTGTGCACGTAGCATAGGGCCTGGCAAACAGTGGGTACTCATTAATGTTGGTTCAACAGAAACATGCCTTGTCACCCACTTCCTAAAAATAGCCGTGACCTTTTAGGTGAACACGGCAAACTCACATCTGCTATCACCAGCAGCCCCCCACACACACATTAACACCCTTTCCCCCCCAGAGATGCCACTCCCAGGCTTAATCTGCTACATGCTCCCCCTGCCCAGCTAAGCCCCTCTGGGTTTCTCCTCTCCACCTTCATTCCGATTCATCTCAGCTCATGATCCTCCCAGCCAGCCTCCCCCCAAGCTCCAGGTGACAAAGGCTGGGGACACCAGACTTCCCTTGCAATTTCAGGAGCAATTCTTCCCTTCTTTTCTGCTGAGGCAGTGGGACTTTCAGGAGCACAAGCCCCTGGAAGATCAGACACTAAGGGATCACAGAGCCAGGCGTCAGCCGTCTGCACACTCCAGCCCATCTCAAGGGTTCTTGCAGTAATGCACCCAAGAGATTAACATTGTCATGATCACACCCTGACTGATCTTAAACCCCCTCCGCAAACATCTCACCAGATTCTGCAAACAACCATATGAGGTAGGCATTTTACCATCCAGAACACTGGGACCCTGTGTGGCTCCACAACTTGTCCCAGTGACCCAAAACGGATGAGAACTCTTGATTCCTGAGTCCTCGGTTGCCCTCACCCATTACTTTCTCCCATCAGCGTGTTCGAGTTACTGTTAGGGCCCTATGTACTGTTAGGATCCTCCCAAATTCAAACCACCGGGTGACATCAGACCCTCATTTCATGCGGTGCTGGGGCCAGGGTCAGCAGGCCTACTGTGGTGTGGTTTCAGCCATTATTAGAAAGCTCCACTGAATTTCAACAACTCCTTGTAAAATTGCAAATTCCCAACAAAGAAACTTCAGTTTCTTCATTTCCCCTAAGAGCTTTCCTATCCAGGATCACTCAAATTCCTGATGCACCAGGGGACAATGGCATCAATAGGTGTTGTAGGGAAAAGTCCAGAAAGACCTGAGTCTGCCTGCTTGGCTGGGACTGTGAAGCACACCAGCACACAGACTCTTCCCCGAGTGCCCCCCCCCATGGGATCAAGTGCCAGAAGCTGCCTCAGGCTTAAGGAGAGAGGAACGAAGGAGGTGAATCCAAGAGGAAGGAGGGAGAGAGCTCTAGAAAGGCCCTGGGTTCTCTGCACAGATCCCCAGCACTCGGTGCAGATTTCCTTTCTACATTCACTTCCTGCCTACACCGGCTTTTTGTCTCTCTGTACTGCAGTGAATTCCCAAGAACCCACACTAACCTATTCTGGCTGGATTCTTACTCCTGTCACTCCAAACTACCCATCCTCCCCAGAATCACATGAGCAAGGCATCGCTAATCGATCTTGGCCTTCTAGGTCCAGCAATCCAGGGTGGGCCCTATCTGTTACCCTTGCCCTGGCTCCATAAGGGAATCAAAGGGGCCTCTCAGGCAGCCCCTACTGCCACCTCTCAATCTGGACTATTTCCATCTCAGGCTCTCTTTTGTTGCCTACTCAAACCCAGCCTTCAAGGTCTAAGATCAAGGAAAACCTTACTTTCTGGGCCTGCCTCTTATGCGCAGTGAAATTCTGCTGAGCACATATATTAGGCAAGGCCTGTCCTGGGTGCTGTGAGACCAGGAGAGGAGTAAGAAACAGCCCCTGCCGTCCAAAGACAAAGGACAGGGCAGAGATAAGACACGTGGCCATACAAATACTAAGCAAGGCAAGTAGGGAGAAGTGATGCCAAAGGAGTGGAGGTGGAGGGCTGCGTGGGCTCAGAGTATGTCTTGGCCCTTCCTGCTAGGAGCAGGCCCCTGGATGGCTCCCAGGAGGGTGGGGAATCATGGGCAGAGATGGGGGAGGAGGGCATTCCAGGAGGGCAGAACAACATGAACTACAACAGAGGAACTAGCAGGAGAGCAGTTCAATTTGGACCTCCAGCTGCAGGAAAGAAACGACAGCTATTACTACTGTATTATTATTGTTGACACTTCTGTCCCAGGCCCTGCCGTAAGCTTTACCCCATGTGGATGACATCCACCTAAAACACACAGGTATGGCCTAACAGTCACCATCTCAGCTCAGTGTCTGGGCTGTATGGTTGTAAAGTATTAACTCATTTAATCCTCACAATGCCCCTGTCACGTAGGTATTATTACTCCCACTTTAAAGATGAGGAAACCGAGGCACAGAGACTAGTAAGAGACAAGACTATGGAGGGATGCAGGACCCTGAGGTACTGAGCACCCAATGCCAGGGGCAACAGACTTCCCTGGCACCTCACCTGGTCTGTCTTGTCAGGGACCACCTAGAAGCACAGGAGTGTGCCTTGAGGGAAGGAGCACTGTTAATCTTCCTGGAATCCCCAACAATGGACTGAAGCAAGGAAGGAATGAAGGAACATAATGAGAGCCATTTAGGAGTGAGCAAAAGAACACACCCTGCCTGTCCAGCTCCTGGACCCAGCCTTGCCCTCCCCTGCAAGCTTTTGTTCCTGTTGTGGGAGCAGGGAAGAGGCTCATCCCTGGTCAGGGCAGCCAGCAGTAAAGCGTGGGGGAGAGGGGATCGGGAGAGAGAGCAGAGTGGCTGGCTACCTTGGATACCCAAAGCAAAGCAAGGTCACTGATGGGGGGGAGCGGAGAGAAATGTCCCTGGGGACCAACTGTAACTTGCTTGGGCTAGAACTGGCTAGCTTAACTTCTCTCCTCTGAAGGGGAACTTTGCAACTGTCCTTTAAACCAATAAACTGGGTTTCTGCCCTTTTAAGCCTTCATCAGGCTAGGTAGAGCCCAGGGAGAGAGAAGAGTTCAAGAATCCCTCCCTGAAACTGTAGCTCAAGGGGAAAGTCAGAGAGGGTAAACACACAGGTGAACACAGCGCCCGGGATGGTTCCGCATTCTCTCAAAGGGCCTTACAAATAATCTCCAACAGCAGCAGCTCCCAGGATTTGCGTCCTCCCGGTTCAGGAGGAAAGTTCATGAAGCCAGCCTCTGCGAGCTCTCCTTAGCACAAGCCGGAAGGGCACCTACACTCTCGAGAACTCGGCTGGGTCTGAGGGGCCCGGGCCACCGGCCATCCCCATACCAGCCAGTCGCCTTCTGGTCGCAGGTTCACCTGGTCGCAAGTTCACCCAGTCGTCCCACGCCCACCCAGGAGCGGCTGAACCCCCGACCCCAGCCGCGCAGCACAGTCACGAGGCCCTGGCCACAGGGGGCCGGCCTGTGCACCGCCCACCCCACAGGGAGGGCAGCCCCCCGCGGCCGATCGACCCAGGGCAGCCGGGCCGACGCAGCCCGTCGGGACCCAGCCCGACAGCCCGACACCACCATCCTCCCCCACCCCCCCAACCGCCGTGCCGCCGTGCAACCTGGAAGCCGCAGGGCCGCGGCGGGAGCCGGCGCGGGGCGGGTCCGGGGCTCACCGGCCGGGCCGCGGCGCTCTGCCGCCACCCGGTCCCTTGCCGCCGCCCCGCTCCGTGCCTCCGGCGGGCCGGGGAGCCCTCACTTACCGGGCCACTGGCCACTGACCACAGGGGTGGGGGCCGCGAGGGGCGAACGGGGCCGCGGGCAGCGGCGGCTGTCTCCGCGGGCGTCCCGGCCGCGGCGCCTCGGTCGGCCTGGAGCTCTGTCCCACTCCGGCTCTCGGGGCACTCGGGGTACTCCTCGAGCGCCGCAACCGTCAGGGCCGGGCCGGAGGAGGAGCCTGCGGGGCGGAAAACTCGGCGGCGGCCCAGCGCGCCCCGGGGCGGAGCCTCTCGCGCTGGGGGCAGGGCGGGGCGAGGGGTGGGGCCGGAGCGCGGTCCCGCCCCCAGGTGATTTCCTGGAGGGCTAACCCGCAGAGAGACGCTTCCTGGGGCGGGGGGACAAATCGCAGGCCTTCTGGCGCTGTTGGACCGGGAGGGTATTCCGCCGGTGCCGGGAGGTCGGCGAGGAGCCCCCAGCTACGCCCGCCTCCTCCGTCAGTCGCGCCCTGAGCCGCGTTCTCCGGGTGGGTATTCCCCAAGCCCCCTCCAGCCCTGTGTACCGTTGTTAGCGACTCTCCTTCAGGTAAAGAGCGCTTTCCACAATAGGAAGGTCATGCAACAGTATGGAGGTGGGGGTGGGGAGAGTAGCTTTATAGTGGAGAGACCCGACAAACTACCTTAGCTAAGTGATCAAGGTCAACGTCAAGAGAGATAAATCATTAGTGATACGATGTGCCCATGTGGTCTTCCTCCCAAGAATATAGCCAAGAAAAGCCTAAGGAGATAGGAAAATAATGTAGTGTGGCATCCTGGAGGGGATCCTGGTAAAAGGACATTAGAGAAAAACTAAGGAAACCTAAATAAACTATGGACGTCAGTTAATAATAAAGCATCACTGTTGGCTCCTTCACAGTGGCAAAAGCACCATGCTAATAGGAAATGCTAATAATAGAAGAAACCAAGTGTTAACTTCTCATTTTTTCTGTAAATATAAAACTGTTCTAAAAGAGTTTATTTTTGAGGAAAAAAAAGCTCTCACGGATAATAAATGAATATATGGTAGTTTAAAAGCAGTTTTTAGAAACAGATTCACACTTTACTCTTCCAGCTCACTTTTAGGTGTGCCCTTCCAGATCTTTCTCTCTGCAGCACTCTATGTGTGTATATACTCACCTAGATGTACTGTTTAAAACGGTGTTGCAGTATTTTTCTGTGACATGCTTTTTTACTCACTACATCTTGGAGGGTCTTTCCATGCAAGCGCACCTTGTTCTACTTGGTTCTTCCCAAGGACCCAAGGGGTGCGCAAACGTGCGTGTCACCTAGGTCCTTAGGGAAGGACATTTCGGTTGCTGTCGGTTTGGGGCTATTGCGAACAGCACTGCTGGTCCTATTTCCATTTTCAGAGCGCACAGAGAGGGAGGGACCGGGGTGCTTAGGTCCAAGGGGAGACTCTGGGTAGGGTTGCTGGTGCCGGGCGGAAGCCGCGCCCTCCGCCAGTCAGTTGCCGCCCGACTACGAACCTCGGGGACCCAGTCATTTTCCGCGGCCTGTGCAACACCGCTGTCCCCGCAAAGGCGCGGCCCTTTTTCGGGGCTGAACTGCATTTTTCAGCGATGAGTGGGCGGGTGAGAGTGAAACTCAAGCCAAAGGCTCCAGTGCGACTCGGAGGAAATACCCCGCCCCCACCCCCAGCAGAAGACGAGCCAAGGGTCAGTGGCACCAGGAGACTCCGCCAGGCTTGGGTATTACCGCGGTGGAGGTGCCCGCGGCGCATCAGGAGCGGGCGTCGGAGCGAAGCCCCCGCCGAGCCCGCGGCGCTCCGAGAGAGCGTCTGTCGCCTGGTGCGCCCTGGGCTGGGGGCTTCGTCGGGGAAGGTCACACCTGGCGCCCACGCAAGCCTCTGCTTGGACACCCTGCACCGGCGCCGCTCGTGCCGCGGCTCCCGGCGGCCTCAAAGGCAAGCTTCTTTGAACGGCTCACTTTTTCCGTAGATGAGCTATTGCTTCCTTAAATACCACCTTAAAAAAAATAAATCAGTAGGGGCGGAATTCCTTCTGCGTGTAGCACACACTTTCCTACGTCAGGACTGAGCTCTTCAAGGCCCAGGATGGTGAATAGCTACCACTGTGCTCACCTTTCTGTGACTTTCAACCATTTATTTTTAACAAACGTCATGTTGAGCTCCGACTTGGTTGGGACACTTGTGTCGGGGAAAAGGTTTGGTGCGCAAACACCTGGGTCCTGTCACTTGGAAGTGATTCGTTCTTTGAGCCTCGGTGTTCTCGCTTAGAAAATCTTCCAAATGATCTATGAAAATCTGTAAAGTAACCACTGCTTCATCGCTGCTAGGGGCTGATGCAAACATCAGATGAGGTAAGGGGAAGCGAGTGCCTTGTAAACCGGTCAGGTGCTTCAGAGCTCTGAGTAGTACAGGACCTTTATAATCTTTCTGATGTTGAGTCATTGTACAGACAGTGTTTGAGTACAGGCAATGTGCCCGGCCCTGTGCTGGGTGCCCCAGAGACAGGGAGAAAAGAAAACTCCTTCGCTCTAAACGCAGTTCTCTAGTGGAAAAACAAATAAATCGCAAATACCTCACAAAATACAGGCTTGTAAAAAGGATCCTTGGGGTCAATGATGAGATGGAAGTGTAGAGGACAGGATCCAGAAAGGCTGCTTCTGATCAGTCTGGCCAGACTTTACAATCGACTTTTAATTATTTTTATTTTTTAAAAAAATTTATTTATTTGTCAGAGAGAGAGCACAAGTAGGGGGAGTGGCAGGCAGAGGGAGAATCAGGTTCCCCGCTGAGTAAGGAGCCCAAAGCCAGCTCTATCCCAGGACCCTGGGATCATGACCTGAGCCAAAGGCAGACGCTTAACCAACTAAGCCACTCAGGCATCCCTATTTTTTTTTTTTTTTAAGATTTTATTTATTTATTTGACAGAGAGAGACACAGCGAGAGGGGGACCACAAGCAGGGGCAGAGGGAGAGGGAGAAGCAGGCTTCCCGCAGAGCAGGAAGCCCGATGTGGGGCTCGATCCCAGGACCCTGGGATCATGACCTGAGCCAAAGGCAGATGCTTAACAACTGAGCCACCCAGGCGCCCCCCTATTTTTTTTCTAATCATGTTCATTCTTTTTAAAAAAATTATCTACTGCTTTCATTTCTGCTTTTATCTTTGTAGTTCTGTTCCTTCTTTCTTTGGATCTGCCCTGGTGTTCTTTTTCTGGTTTCTAGTTGAACATTTGGGTCACTTATTTTCCAGATCTTTCTGTTGTTGTTCTCTGATAAATGTATCTAAGACTAGAAATCTCCCTCTACATCCTGCTTTAACTACAAATCACAAGTTTTAACATGTCATGCTTTTGTTATCTCTCGGTTATAAATATTTTGGTTTTTTTTTTTCCAGTAGGATTTTATCCTTAATTCATGGATTATTTAGAAGCATGTTTCCATGGTTTTTTAAAAAACATTTTGTCATAGATTTCTAATTTTAATGCTTAGAGATTTTTGGAATTTGGTGAGACCTCTTTGTGGCCTGATAGACTTTTTTTTTTTTTAATGTCCCAGTTTTTGTGAATGCACAAGCTTCTTTCTATATGTTTCTCCATCCAGTTTGCTAACCTAGTTATTTAGGTTGTTTATACCCCAGGTTTTTTTCTGTTCAAGCCGTTGATTTCCGAGAGGGTTGATTTAACGTTTTCTATCTTTATTGTGCTTTGCCAATTTTCCCCTATAATTTGATCTCATTTTGCCTTACAATTTTGAGAACAAATTATTAGGTTCACACAAGTTCATAATTGGTTTATCTTTTGGCGACTTATCTTCTTTTATCATTTTTCTCCTTAAAAAATTGCCTGCTCTTTAGTATTGCTATCTAAGATAGTATTTGTCTGGTATATGTTTTTCCTCTCTTGTTTTCAGGCTTTACTGTTCTTTAGGTTCATGTCTTGGAAATGACACAATTTTTTAACAATTTTTAAAAAGTTCATCTGAGTATCTGCTTTTAATTGGTGAGTTTAGTTTATTTTAATAATGATTACAGAAATTTTTGGACTTATCTCTGCCCCCTTTTAGGAGATACACACATATACACACACGGGTGCGTGCACGCACACACATACACTCAAGGCTGATATTCACCTAAAACACGTGCTAAAATGCTGTAAATTGTAAAAAATCAAAATTCTTTCATCCTGCTTGGTAAATAGTGGTTGCCTTGAGACCTCATAGTACCCCCACCCATGATCTTCCCCTGATCTAGCAACAAAAGGGGCAATACTTATCACAGGGGGCCCTCCAGCACCTTTTTCAAGTCTCTTATTGGTTAGTAAAGGGGCCAGGTAGGTGGATTAATATTTTGACTATCATGTGAAATACGCTTTCTCTTTGTTTCTTTTTTCTCTTTTCCTACTCCCATTTGGAATGTTTGAATTTTCTTTGTTTAATAGAGAGGTAATACTAGAATTAAAAAGATATGAATAAATAGCTGTTTGTTAGACACCTTTACCAGAATATCCCTCATAAAACCCAAATTTATAATGTCAAAAAGTGAACTAACCATCTTTCCCGCTCAACCTGTTTTTTCTCTTGGATTCTGTATCTCAGCTGAGATACCACTGCAGGGCCCCTCACTTCTACGGGTTCTTCATGGGAGAGGCTTAGCACACTTTTCTGTGGTCCAATGTTTTTGTAGAGTTTGCAAAAGTAAGCTATTTTGAATACAAACAATTAAGACATCTGGCTCTTTTTATCCTGAGTTCTCTAAAAACCCCTCACAGCAGAGGGGCCGTAGGTATTTTTGGGGATTTAGCTAAAAAAAGGTGAGCTGGAGTTTCGCTTAGTTAGGGTTTAGTAGGATATGTTCATACCATTTGCAGTCACTTCTGTGTGTGGTTACATTACTGCTCATCTTTCAATGTAGGAACGGTTTCTAGGAACATGGCTCTGATTCAGCCAGAAGAGCCA
Organism: Phoca vitulina; assembly: GCF_004348235.1. Lineage (NCBI taxonomy): Eukaryota > Metazoa > Chordata > Mammalia > Carnivora > Phocidae > Phoca > Phoca vitulina. The sequence continues at coordinate 19,313,348 of NW_022589732.1, read as the reverse complement.
GAGATGTTCAATAATAAACATGTCCTATAGCACCTGTTTTCAGAAATATGTAGGCAGTGAAGGAGAAACAAGATTTGATATGTTTGGAACCAGAAACCAGTCTATGGAAAATTCTTCCAACCATTGTATGTATGAAGTTTTAAGCATGTCAGTCTATTCTCATCCAGGCCCATTTATTTTTTGTTTTGTTTTTTATTTTTTATTTTATTTTTTTTTTAAAGATTTTATTTATTTTTCAACAGAGAGAGAGACAGTGAGAGAGGGAACACAAGCAGGGGGAGCGGGAGAGGGAGAAGCAGGCTTCCCACTGAGCAGGGAGCCCGATGTGGGACTCGATCCCAGGACCCTGGGATCGTGACCTGAGCTGAAGGCAGACGCTTAACGACTGAGCCACCCAGGCGCCCCTTGTTTTGTTTTTTAAAGATTTTATTTATTTATTTGAGAGAGAGAGAGAGAGCATGTGAGCTGGAGGAGGAGCAGAGGCAGAGGGACAAGCAGATTCTGCACTGAGCATGGAGCCCAACATGAGGCTCTATCTCATGACCCTGAGATCGTGATGTGAGCCAAAATCAGGAGTCCGTAGCTTAACTGACTGAGCCACCCAGGCACCCCTCATCCACACCCATTTAAAAGGGAAGCCCTCCCGTAGGGAATATACTTGATAAGGCAACAAATGCAATGATTACATACAAACATATAGAAATAGATCTTTTGAAAAACAATTGCAGGAAATATATTTTACTAGCACTCTGTGTAATATGGCACCAACTGTGGGAGTGCTGCCTGTGTGTGAAATTAAATGCTTTCTGTATCTGACTGTATCACATCCTAACTTATATCGTGTATTTTATACTGATAGAGTCTATAAATTCTAGATGCACAGGCCAAGAAAGATGAAATTTTATTATGACTTTATATGAACTACATCAGCAAGAATAACACAAAACTCAATTTACCACTACAATAAGAACATCCATGACAAACTGGCAAATACCCATACCAATTAAAGAAATGTTTAAGTTTAGACAAGAAAACTTAAATGCCCAGAAATCTCATAACCCATACATGAAACTTGCTAGAATTATTTCCAACTTTGACAATAGTGATACAAATATACAGTGTAGGGAAGGAAAAATTCCTCTTCTACCTTTCAAGTTCTTCCAGTTGGACTAAGAGTTTTTTTATATGTATTCTTTTTTTTAAGATTTTATTTATTTGCGATAGAGCGAGCGAGCAAGAGAGCACGAGTGGGGGGAGAGGCAGAGGGAGAAGAAGCAGGCCCTCCACTGAGCAGGGAACCTGACCCGGGGCTTGATCCCAGGACCCTGAGATTATGATCTGAGCCAAAGGCAGACACTTAACTGACTGAGCCACCCAGGTGCCTCTGGGATTAAGAATTAAATTTACATGAGACAGGTTAATAGGAGAAAAAAAAAAACAGTTTTATTATGTGCGCACAGAGGCCCAATATTGAAATTGAGCCCTGAAGAAATGACCAAGGCAGGCAGTTTTTATACTTTTTAGACAAAGAGATGATACATTTCTGAGGAATTGACAGGATAAAGAAAATAGTGGAGAACTTCGATTAGGAAGAAGTTCTAAGCAGATTTTGGGCTGAGATAGTAAATTAGTAAAAAAATAATAGGGTTTGTTTCTACAGCTTTCTTGGCTTTAAAATTCCTATCTGGTGATAAGGATGTCTTTTTACTTCTTAGTGTAGGGAGGGTACGTTTTGTATGGGAGATTTGTTTCCTGCTTTCGGGAGGACAGAGCAGGGGCTGAGTGTCTTGCACCTGCTTTTTCCCAAATAGCCTCAGTTCAAAATAATCAATACACCATTTGGGTATATTTTGGGCAGCCTGCCCCTGGCCCTTACGACATGATACTACCAGCAGTATTAATTGTTCGCAGCTCAAATAGCTTACTTCTGCAAATTTTACAAAACCGTATGACCATACTGGAAGAAGACTGAGGTCTCTTTCTATTCTACTAAAGAAAACTAATACTATTAGAAAATCCTCCCTATCTATAGATTTTTCTTCCTAAATATTTCTTGCATCTGATCCCTACTTTCCATTGGTTAAGTACCACTGTTCTACTTTTCAGGCCCTTATGATTTCTAGCCTGGACTCCACAGGAGCTTTCTATTTTTTTTTTTTTTTAAGATTTTATTTATTTATTTGACAGAGAGAGACATAGCGAGAGAGGGAACACAAGCAGGGGTAGTGAGAGAGGGAGAAGCAGGCTTCCCGCTGAGCAGGGACCCCGATGCGGGGCTCGATCCCAGGACTCTGGGATCATGACCTGAGCCGAAAGCAGACATCTAATCACTGAGCCACCCAGGCGCCCCTGCAGGAGCTTTCTAACTGGTCTTACTGGCCCCCAGTCTCATGCCCCTCAGATCTGCCCCTCACATCCGACTGTGTCACTCCTTTAGGACCATCATGCTCCCCAGGATAAGGTTAAGCTCTTAGGCTGACACATAAGACCATACCCTGCCTCTCCTTTTGCAGTGCATGCAACTCTTGCCTCTCTCAAAATGTCAGCTCGCTTGTAATCCATCCTCCCCTCCATACCATGTCATGTCCCCATACCTTTGCTCATCTAGTCCCCTCAGCCTGCAATATCCTTCTCTTCACTTTTCACCTTGGTTGCTCCTACTCATCCTCCAAGACTCTGCTTAATTTTCATCTTTTCCGGAAGCTCTCGGACTTCCTCCTTCAAGATAGGGGACTGAGCACATGCTGTAGTCTATCTCCTCAGCCCCAAGCTCCAGAAATTTCAGGAAAGAAAGAACTGGTATTTTTAAAGAAGATGACAAATAAGGTTCGGAGAATTAGAAGCACTGAAGAATTTCTGAGAACTTGAAAGCAGACAGAGTGAGATACAACACTTCAGCCTAGCACATGAGCACCTAGTACATATATCCTTGAATGTGTGTACTATACTATCTACTACAAAAACAGGACCAGCAACAAGGACACCCCATGCCTGAGGTAGAGGAGGCCTGGGACAAAAGGCAGCTAACAGGTTACTGATGGGAAGGTGAGCCACACTCACCGTGGGAGCAGCTAGATGAGTAGACTCCTGAACATTTCCTTAAACCCCACCCTTGAAGACAAGATAGCCAAGACGGGAGTGTTTGTCTCCACATATGAGGGAGTGAAAGACATGGCAAGGCCCAGATGGATGGCAAAGCCAAGGAGAAAAGGGTAGCCGCTAAGCCCCAAAGACCAAATACAAGAGCATCCACCCAAGGGTCCACCCTGCCCATCTTGCCCATCCTGCCCATTCTGAGTGTGTGGAACACATATGCAAAGTGGTTTTCATCCCTCCATCAGAGGGAGTTATGCAAACAGATGTTCTGCAGGAAATTGCATGGGCAGACATGAGTTCACTGCCAAAAAATTAAATACCATTTGAGAAGCACCAATCCATGAAGGAAAGATTTATAACTAAAGAAACATAATAATCATTGCTAATATTTACTGAGCATTTATGTGCCAGGCACTATTCTAAACACATTGCATATGTTAAGAAACTTGAACCTGACCAGAAATCTTTTTGGGTAGGACTATGTTTATCCCCTTTTACAAAGGAGGAAGCTAAGGTGTAAGTGATTAAGTAACTTGCTGCAAAGCTATACAGCTTAGTGCACAGAGCCACAATTCTACCAACCCAAGCTGTCTGCCTCCAGATTCCAAGATTCAACAAAGCAAATAAGGCAACCAGTACTGAGCTTTGAAGTAAGTATAATTAATATTCTCAAACAAGAGGAAATGCAAAAGAACCAATTAGAGATGTTAGAAATGAAAAAATATAATTATAATTAAAGAAAGAAAACCACCCCAAGTATATGAGCTAAGGGGTAGAATGTATGTAGCTGAAGAGCTAGTGACCTAACAGATTGGACCAAGCAATTTTTCCTGAAAACAGAAAGGGATAAATAAATATAAACCAGAAAAGAAAAGATAATAGACATGGAAGAGAGTTCCAGAAGAGCCACCATCCATCCATCAGGTGTTACAGAAAGAGACTAGAACAATGGATGTGTCCAGTGAAACGTGGTTGATTGGCAACAATCTCTTTTCTAACCCTCCCCAAATCCTAATACCATGGCAATAAAGGAATAGCATAGGTGAAAACCTGCAAAGGCAAAAGGAACAAGAGAGAAGAAAATGGTGCTCAAAATTTCAACACTTTTTTTTTTTAATTATTTAAGTAGGTTCCACAACCAGCATGGAGCCCAATGTGGATCCCAAACACACGACCCTGAGATCAAAACCTGAGCTGGGTATCAAGAGTCAGATGCCCAACCAACTGAGCCACCCAGGCACCAGGCACCCCCAACAATGTTTTGAAGACCGAAAACATATGGTGGAGTGGTAATTGACTTGGTAGAAAAGAGGACGCTTTACCTTGGGTGCCCCAGAGGGAGAAATCAAGGAGAAGCAGCTGATTCTCCCCACCCACCCCCAGAGTCAGCAAGGCTTAGCCTTACAGATGGAAGGTAGAGTATGAGGGTGCAAATGGGAACAGGGACATGGGTAGAAACCCTAGTCACTTTCCCTAGCCCCTTCAGCAGAAGTTCCCTCTACCTGTGGAGAAAGAAGACTTATTTGTCATATAAGTTGAACTATGGAGACTGCAGAATAGGATATGTGAAGCACAATGAATTTGGGAGGAGGAGGTAGGGTATGGGTCTACACAAAGATTAAGCAAAAATCTGCATATTGAATGATGGGACCCTAGTCCCCAGGAGGTGATAAACCTGATTCAAATTCATAAGCAGGGAACTAGAGGTTTGACCTCCAGTGATAAAACAATCCTTTTAAGAGATATCCTCCAACCTTAGGGGATTTATAGAAAATGAGCAGCCCAGACAAATGTCCTCCAATGACTGATAGTTACTGGTTCTCTCAATGCAAAACTGACTGATGCTTGAACACCCTGCAGTGAACACCATCAGTCAACAAGCCCCACTGCCACGCAGAGATTCCAGTCATTGTTTTGTGCCTCATCCCTAACTGTGAATATCCAACTTAGGATCACCAGCCTGAAAGGAAGACCTCCAGAGAGAGTGACCAACCATCCTGGTTTGCCAGGGGCAAGGGGGTTTCCCAGAACACAGGACATTCATTACTGAAACTGGAGAGTCTCTGGCCAACCAGGATGAATTGGTCACCCTACTCCAGCATGTGTAAGCAAGATCCATAGCTTGGCTTTTGCTTAATAGTTTCCAAACCTGACCTACTTGCCCAGCTCACAAGCTGTGAGCATAGTCATCTGCTATTATTTATAGGGTCTTGTGGTAAAATCTGCCAAAAATTGTATTAAATGGTTTGTGACTTTTGCAGATCCTTTTCCAACCTTTGACATGATACGTAGGGAAGGATATGGACTATGCTAGGTATCAAAGATAGCTCCTCTAATTTTTAGTTTTATCTTTAATCACTTGAGACCACATTTGGATGGGCTACATATATGTTTTCCTGCTGAACTCAGTGCAGCTCCCCAGCTAATGCTCGTTCTGAAGGGTCAGTGTCTGTGCCAGGCAAGTCATGAAATGTGGTATCACCATGCCATCCCTGCCCTTTACCGGAGAACAGAAAGCTAAGCATTCTCCAGGATGCAAGTTACCTGATTTTGATATCATGGACTCAGAATAATCTTTTTTTTTTTTTTTTTAAGATTTATTTATTTATTTTAGAGAGAGAGAGCATGAGTGGGAGGGGCAGAGAGAGAATCTCAAGCAGACTCCGTGTTTAGTGCAGCGGAGCCTGACATGGGGCTCAATCCCATGACACGGAGACCAGGACCTGAGCCGAAACCAGGAGTCGGATGCTTAACCGACTGCACCACCCAGGCGCCCCTCAGAATGGTCTTAATAGACAATCGATACTACTATCTTATTACCTCCAGAAACAAGGACTACCAATTCTGGATCTGAAGCAATCATTTTAAGAGATATCCTCCAACCTTAGGGGATTTATAGAAAATAGTTATGAACAGAGAGCTACCTTATTTGGTTACTTTGGGAGTGCATTTCACGTTTAACTAGCAGGGCCTGCTGTTCAAAATGAGATGTGCTGCAGGTATTTGCCTGTGTGGCCAAATAGGCTCTGTGGTTACACACCTGCTTTCCTGTTTCTCCAGACTGATTTTTATTGCCATTGCACGGTATGAGGTGCAACTGTGGGGCTTCAGTTACCTGCCTGTGGCATTCTTAGGGAACTCTCCAGGTTTCTCCTAAAGCAATTCTTGGCTCTACCAGCAGGGGCTCCCTTGACGCACTTTGGAGGGGATGTGTGTTGGCCTTTGCTTTAAGAACATGTGCTTGCTGGCCCCCGAGTTTTCCTCAGAGGATTGAATTGAAGTCCCGGTTGAGTTTATTATTAAGGCATGTGGCTCATTTCTTAAATGGCAATGGAAAGTACCAACATTCCAAGTCGAATTTCAGCCCCAGAGTCACAATGTACTTTTTAAAAGTTTGGCCAAAAGAAATGCTGTTTTGGACAAGTACCTATGAAGTATGTATTTTATTCAATCTCTAGACACATATTCTTAAATGTATATATATTACCAATTCAGCTGGAGCAGCAGAGTTGTGTGCTTGAGTGCCTCCCACGGCTTCTTAAAGATGTACTTTTAGTGGATTATGTTTTGGTTGGTGGCCCTCAATCTATACTGAGGGACATTATGCAAAATATGGCTTTGAACATTGACCCCTTGTCTGTTGCAGGGATGTCATTGAGCGCGCTGCTTGTTATGTCCATAGCGACCTCTCCAAGAGGACAACTTGTAGAAACGAATGTGTTATTTGGTCTCACTATCTGGAATAGTTGCCTTTTTTTTTTTTTTTTTTAAAGCAACCTGCAAATACTCTGGATCTTATAATAGGTCCTATTTCCCTCTCCCTATCTGCTGCTAGGGTCTTAGAGCTAAGCTGATAAAGAACCATGGGACTGTACAAAGGGGACTAATCACTCAGGTTGGCACCGTTGGTGAAATGGAATCAGAGCCTGGGGTGTTGGCAAGGTGCTCTAGAGGCTGTAGCATCTTGAGTGTCAGGGAATCCCCTCCCTAGAGGAAGTTTGGAGACCAACATAAGTTTCTCCAAACCAGTCTTATAGAAGTGCCTGCAGATTATCCCTCTCACACAGAGTTGGGGTTAGGACAGGTATAGTAGGGTGATGACACGGGAGAGAGGCCTATCGAGTCTTCTATCCTCCCTCACTAGCTTTCTGTCTTTTATCACACATGGCATGGTTGGAAATGAATGGGCACCATATATGAAGTCAAGCGCCATGTGTTTCCCAATGCTGCACCCATCCCGGTCTCCAGATCTACGTACTTTCTGCCCCCAACATTCACTTCCGTTATGGGAGCCAGGGAAACAGTATACTCTAGATATTAAAAGTGTAGCTCTGGAGTCAGAGGGCCAATTTCAAATCCTGCCCCCATGCTCACTAGCTGAGTGGCCTTGGGTAAGAAATGTAGTCTCTTGATCTGTATGACAGGAGCCAAAACACTGTTTGCCAAACACAGTTGTTATGACAACACATTATATAACTACTGTGAATCATCTAGCACAGAGCTTGACGCAGCAATAGATGTTTGCTATGAAGAAATTCATCATGGTGGTTAAGAGTTTGGGCTTTGGGATAGGATATACGAGTGTTCAAATTCCAACTCTTCCTGGGCCAGCTGTGAAATGTTGGGCAACTTTCCAACTTCTTTAGTCCTTAGTTTTTTTCATCTGCAAATGGGACTAATAATACACATGAAACTCTTGACACACCGCTTCCTATGAAGTGTGTGTTCCATAAATGATAGCTCTACTTTCCTGTTATTTTACTGCCACCCCAGGGGAGAATACAGCTCAAGCTAAACAGGCAGGAGGAAGTGCCTAAGAGAGATTCTCCAGAGCTGCCAACCCTTTGGTAGCAGGGGAACTGATCTCCACCTCTGACATAGAGTAGTAACATAGCCACTTAGATTTATTGTTTTCTGTGTGCTAAGCAATGAGCTGAGAGTTTTCTATTTTTGTTTGACCCAAGACTAGGTATGGTGGATCTTTGGAGAGGCACAGGTACTCTATCAGTATAGGTCCAATCAGGAGACAGAAACCACATTGGGGTTTAAGCAATGGGAGTTTACTATAAATAACATTATGCTATAATAAAAGCATAATTATAGGATGTAAAGAGAACCCTCTAGGGCTACTCTCCGTACAGCTGAGAAAGGGAACCCAAGGAAGGGAATACAACCTCAGAAGGGGGCCACCTCTCAAGGCTGTGGGTCAGACCTTGTTGGAGAAGGTAGCATGGCAGCCCCTTGGATGGTGGAGACATTTGCAGGTGCCGTGGCCAGAGCTGCTCTTCAGTTGCTAGACAAGGGTGAAGCAATCTGCCCAAACACAGGTGTGTCACAACCTGGTGGTGGGATCTGTGGGCAGGTAGGGGGAGTCAGACAGCAGTGTAGGTGGGCGGCAAGGAGCACACAGTGTCTGTGTTGGGAGGGTCGACGGAAGGTGATCACCAGGCTGGACAGGACTCTAAGGTATCTGGGGGACCTCTTGGACACAGAGCTGGGGCAGGGCACCACAGGATGTCCGACACCTGCCAAAACCAGCAGCAGAAGCCCCTTCCTCCCGTGGAGTTCTCCCAGCACACTCTGCTGAGAAGGCTTACCAGTATGCTCACTGTAAAGGCAAGATGCTATGGGGATTCTGCCCATTAGCACACAGCAGCTCTTTGTGGGTGAATTTGGAGCTGAAAAGTAATAAATTGATAACTAGCATAGACACATTAGGGGCATTTGAAGAAAGCTGAATACACACATGTATGGATCCATGTATTCATGCATGTGCACATATGTATACTAATCCACCCTGCTCAGGGGGTATACTACTCCTAGAATGTTCACAGACCCCAAGTGAAGAACATGATTTGTGGTTCCCTGGCGGCCACAAGAAAGCCTCCATAAAGCACTGAACTCTGTGGCAAGATGGAATGAAAGAACTGGCCATGAGACTTCTAAAATCCTGTCCTAGTTATGGAGGGTGACATTTCTTCCTCTTTCTCCACTCCCTTCCACATTGCTCATGGCACCCAAGGGAGACCTGAACCCTAGCAGGGCAAGCCCATTTCCCTTTTTTAAATTAAATTTAATTAAATTAAATTTAATTAAATTTAATTAATTTATTTGAGAGAGAGAGAGAACACGAGCCAGGGGAGGGGCAGAGGGAGAGGGACAAGCAGACTCCACACTGAGCACAAGAGACTGACACAGGGCTCAATCCCAGGGCCCTGAGATCATGACCTGAGCCGAAATCAAGAGTTGGATGCTTAACCAACTAAGCCACCCAGGTGCCCCAAGCCCATTTTCTTTTTGCATATTTATTTCTCCCAAAGCCTAACTAATCCATCTGTCAGCTTGGGCACACAGAGGGCACTGTGCTCTGAACAGCAGGCTTCCTGGGTTCCTACTGAACAGACTCATGGACAGTCATTTTCCTCCACCAACTAAACACCAAGCTGCTTGTCGATAGTGACAAACACCAGTTTTGATACTTTCTACTGTTTTTGGCATGGTAAGTGCCTACTCATGGCCCTGCTGGGAGTAAGGGCCCAGAAGCTGAAAATTCACCTCCCATTCTGCTCCAACCCCATCCACAGGGCCGGATGTTGGTAGTGGTCAGAGACCGCTGAAGAATGAAATCGATTCCCTTAGGTGCTCAAATATTGTTTTGTTTTGTTTTGTTTTTTTAAGATTGATTTATTTATTTGACAGAGAGAGACAGTGAGAGAGGGAACACAAGCAGGGGGAGTGGGAGAGGGAGAAGCAGGCTTCCCGCCGAGCAGGGAGCCCGATGCGGGGCTCGATCCCAGGACTCTGGGATCATGACCTGAGCCAAAGGCAGACGCTTAACGACTGAGCCCCCCAGGCGCCCCAGTGCTCAAGTAGTATATGATGCATACATGGAACTCTGCCTCCATCCCACACCTACCAGAGTCAGAGGGGGCTCAGGAGCCTGCATATTCTGGATAAGACTGCCTTTCCCCCAGCCACATCACATTCGGCAGAGAGAAGAAGGCCTCTGGAATTCCTCATATTGCTGTCAGGCCCCCCTCTCTCCTCCCCACACGTACTCCTCACCACCATCATTTGCCTTGAGAGCCTCAGGGTCCACCTCATTAGGGCTTTATCTCCATTTGCCTCAGTCACTCCAAAAAACTCAGGCACCCAGGCCATCCCTTATCTCCCAGACTTGAAAGCCCATATAGCTCCTTATGGCTCTCTCCATCCTTTTCCCCATAGCACCTGACATAGAGTACAGCTGACCTACTTATTTGTTAGACTCCCCCGATTGAGGGCGGGGTGTCTTGTCTCTTTTGTTAACAGCTATACTCCCAGCATCTAGAAGGCATCTGGCATACAGTAGGTGCTTATTAAATATATGTCAAAGGAATGCATGAGCAAACAAAGCATCTTTGATGCCCTCCGTTCTCTGGGACTCAGTGTCTACCACAGCCCCGTTAGTCTTGTTACTACCTTCCCATCAAGGGCCTAAACCACAGCCCTTCCCCCACACTGGCTTACACAACTCTCTAGCAATTTCAGAGCATGGGCTTTGGAGACACACGGGCTTGGAGACACACGGACTCTGCCGTGTAGAGCTTTTTAGCACCTCTGTGCCTCAGTTTTGCTTACTTGTAAAACTGAGATTTTGTGGTCAAGTGGATTAAATGGAAGGTGTTTATAAAGGACTCAGCGCAGCTCCTGGCCCCCAGTAAGTGAGCAGTAAAGGATAGCAAGCAAGCAGGGAGGCCGCAGAGCGGGGTTGGGAGGAGCAAGGAGCCTTCCCCTGTCGCTCCATCCTCGATGCGTTGGTAGGGGATGCCCAGAACCCTGTGCTAAAATGGATTCTGGGCAGGCCCTGGGCTCAGGGGGAAAGAGTCCAACAATCGATTAATGATGTCTGTCATGGGCATGGGTTCTGCAGGCGGCGAAAGGATAAAGGAAGTAGCGGACCCAGGCCACACATTTGCCATCCTGATCTACAATTTCCACCTCCTCTCCTTTTCTTTTGTACATCTTGACTACTTTCAAGGGTAAGAGCTCCTCTCTTTCCGGGAGCTCCTCCCTGACCTCAGAGTCCTTCACACACCCCCACCCTGAAAATGGTACGGTGTGCTCTTCTGAGCCCCCACACATTTTCTATGCTGTGCCTTTATTATTCACCATATAGCATTTTGGATTGTGTTTTAACTTTCAGATCTCCTGTCTGCATATATAGGCTGAAAAATGCCTTCAGGGTAGGTTTTGCCTTTGAGAACTAACTTGGTAAAACAGGGTGCATTGGATTAGGAGTCAGAAACCTGACCTTGCTGTGCGACTTTGAGCACATTGCCCTGCCTCTCTGAGCCTGTTTCCCTGAATGAAAATGGGAACCTTAAGCAAGCTGCCTTCTCTGCCCACTGTATCCCAGCGCTGCGGGGGGAATCAGTATTTCATAAGGCTCTGTAGGGAGTAAGAGCGTTCATGTCCTTGTTGCATATCCCTGTGCTCTCCGCTTTCAGTGTCTAATACCAGAGTTTCTGCAGATGCAGAGTACGCTTTTCTCAGCAAAGGAGTAGGCAGATGAGTGCTCTGAATGGGAGAAACAGGCACTTAGGACATACTGACAGCTGAGTTTGGAGAAGGGAAGGGAAAATCCAACATTTCTCCCTTCATGCTTGCAATTGGGAAGAGTTAGGAGCCAGGAAAGGTAAATGCTGTCATCTGCTGGTCATTTCCTGTGTAGCAGCATCAAAACAAGAGTTTTGCAAACCTCTCGTGTAAACTTAGCTAAGGACCCAGGAGGGAGGAGGTGGCATTTGCTGAACGCTTACTGTTTATAAGGGACTATCTTCAAAGATGCTATAGAAGAGAGATATGAATTAGCCTTGGATGCTGCCAATAAAGAGGTCACGGACTCCAGAGAGCTAGAGCCGCCTTCCCGTGCCTGTGTGCCTCAAGCACATCCTTCAGCCTCTCTGAACTTTGGGTTTCTCACTGGGTGCATGGACTAGGATGGTCTCCAAGCATCTGAAAGGAGGACCTTGAAAGAGGAAGAGAATGTTACAGATGGGTACTGAGACGGAAAAGAGGACAGGTCAAGAGAAGCCCTTGGAAAGCCTGACATGTGTCCTCTTCCCTTGTCTCCTTGTTTGTGAAGCTGTGGGTTAGGCTCCGCATCTCTAAGCATCTGTCCTCCTCTGACTTCTTTCTGCTCAGGGGAAGGGACAGAGGAGTTGAAAGACTTCTCGAAGGAAGAATGGAACCAACACCTGTCTAGTCTCCACCAATTTTAAGAAATGGAACCATATTGTTGCCTCTGAAGTCGTCTATTATATGAATATATTTTAATTTATTTACACATTCTACTGTGGAGGGCATTTGAATTGTTTCCTATTGTTTCCAGATTTTTTGCTCCCTTGGACATCCATGCGTGTATATTTCTGTCAAGTATATACTCAGGGGGTGGAATTGTTGGGTTATAGACCAGGTGCCTTTTCAACTTTAGAGATAATTACAATTCATTATCGCAAGAGGTTGCACCAATGGAAACTCACATTAGAAGTGTGCGAAAGTTCCCATTACTCCAAATTCACTGCAAGTACTTGATGCTGTCAGATTTTTTTACAGTTTTGCTAATTGGGTGAGGGTGAAATGGTGTTTTACTGGGTTTTCCCCAATTAATAATGAGCATGTTTTCATACATTCATTATTTTGCATTCCTTCTGTCAAATGCCTGTTTATTTCTTTGTCTGGTTTTCTCTTGTTTTGTCTTTTTTACCTCATTAATCTGTAGGAGTTTTAAAATATATTTGAGATACAACTCTTTTATCATCTATGTATATTGGTAAATTTTTGTCCATTCTGTAGCTTGCCTTTCTACCTTCTTATAAATGTCTTTTGAAGACTAGAAGTTGTTAATGATAATGTAGTTGTACTAGGCAGAATCCTAAGATGACCGCCATGACCCTCATCCTGGTATAATGTCCCTCCACCAGAGTATGGACAAAGCCTGCACATATGACAGGTATCATTGGTGATTGTGTCATCTGTGGCAAAAGGAATTTTGCAGATGTGATTGTGGTAACTAATCAGTTGAGTATGAGTTAATCAAGTGGGAGATTGTTAATTGGTCTGTGTTTGTAACAAACCCACGCTGTGTTAATTGCTATGGCTTTCTAGTAATTCTAGATGTCTGGTAAAGTAATGTACCCATCTTGTTCTTCAAGAGTGTCTTGGCTTTGGGCTCTTCCAAATAAGATTTAAGATAGTTCATCAAATTTCATAGGACAACCTGTTGGGATTTTTGTATGAATTATAATATTATATCTATAAGTCAGCTGTGGGGGGATTAGCATCTTTAAGGTACTGAATATTACAATCTATGACTATGGTCTATGTCTTCTTTACTTGTCTTCTTTAATATTTTTCCTAAAGATTTACATTTTTTTTCCACTCATACATCTTTTGCAAAATTTGTTTTTAGGCACCTTGTGTCTTTTATTTCAACTATGAATGGCATCTTTTAAAAATGTATCTTTTCTGTTTGCTGCTGGTGAATAGAAATGCAAGCTGTTTTTATATTTTGATTGTGTATTCCGTGACCTTGCTAAATATTCTTACTCATTTGAATAGCTCAGTTGTAGATTCTCTTTGGTCTGATTTCGTCAATAGATATAGGACAATTTGGATTTGGTAATTTGTATCCTTCAAAGAAATGCATTTCATCTATATTGTCAAGTTTATTGACAAAGTAGTTTATAATACTCCTTTAGTATCTTTTTATTTTTTATTTTTATTTTTTTTAAGATTTATTATATTTATTTGAGAGCGAGAGAGAGAGCAAGCAAGCGAGCATGGGAGGAGGCAGAGGGAGAGAAACTTTAGCAGATCCCATGCAGAGAGCGGAGCCCAAGTGGACTCTATCTCAGGACCCTGAGATCACGACCTGAGCCAAAACCAAGAGTCCAACACTTAACTGACTGCGCCACCCAGAGGCCCTCTTTTATTATGTTTTTAATATCTGTAGGGTTTAAATGGTGTCTTCTTTTTATTCCCAACATTGGTCATTTTTATCTCTTTCCTTGATCAGTCTTATCAGAATTTTTGTTTTGTTTTTGCTATAATTTTATCATGTATTTCTGCTGTGTTGTCCATGAGTTTTTGGTTTGCTGTCTAGTTGCTCTGTTTACATGTGATGATTAGGGGAGGTTTAAAAATGATGTCATGGGGCGCCTGGGTGGCTCAGTCAGTTAAGCAGCTAGCTCTTGATTTCGGCTCAGGTCATGATCTCAAGGCCCTGGGATCGAGCCCTGCATCGGGCTCTGCGCTCAGCCAGGAGTCAACTTGAGATTCTCTCTCCCTCTGCACCACCCTTTCCTCCACCGCATGTGCACACGCTCTGTCTCTTTCTAAAATAAATAAACAAATCTTTTGAGAAATTAATAAAAATGATGTCATTATCATTTTCCCACAACCCCACACTTTGAGTTTTGAAGTATATTTCAATGGGTATAATTTTATGTTGGCAGATTTTTTTTACTTTCAACACTTTAAAAGTGTTGTTCCATGGGCTTCTGGGGATGAAAACTTCTATGTACCTATAAAATACAGTACATCAATAAAGAATAAATTATTTACTCCAAGGAAATTTTTTAATGTACAAATTAGAAAAAATCATTATCGTGTACTTCAAGATATATTATAATATATCCAGAATCTAATGATAACTTTTTAAAAATACAAATGCATGTTCTGTGTTTGGTTACCTCTAAGAGGACTGAAATACTACCTCACTCTAAAATATTCCAGGAAAAACTAACTATGTAGAATAATTTTCAAAAATTTGGAAGGAGGGACTACATAACACTTATTACAGTGTTTTATCATTGTTCACTTGCTTATTTATATTTTATTTTAAGCTTCTTGTCGGTAGGAAACATGTCTTTGTAATTGTTTCCTTTTGGTGAAGACTTTTTTTTTAAAGATTTTATTTATTTATTTGACAGAGAGAGACACAGAGAGAGAAGGAACACAAGTAGAGGGAGTGGAAGAGGGAGAAGCAGGGAGCCGGATGCGGGGCTCAATCCCAGGACCCGGGATCATGACCTGAGCCGAAGGCAGACACTTAACGAGTGAGCCACCCAGGCGCCCCTTGGTGAAGCCTTAATATATTTTAAATAGCTTTGTGTCTTCCAGAAGTAGTATGTGCTGGAAACATGTTATTTCTTTATTGGATTAACGATAACATGAAGGTAGTGAGATGATCATGCAAGGTGAAAGGGAACCAGTATTTCTTGAGCACCTACTGTGGGTCCATGATTACGGGAGTGTCTTGGAATTTGGGTGACATTGGGGATAGAAACCGGTGACGGAAATGATCAGAGTTGGCCTTCAAAGGCGGGGAACCTGCTATGTTTTGCTATGTTTTGCTGGCCATGGAGTATGTTTCACCCCACCTAGGAGTAACAGGGGCAGGGGTAGCCTTCACTGGTCAGGTGTGGGACTTAAGGAACAAAAACCCTGTGAACTGTGCTGGTACACAGCACCAAGGTCCACATGGAGGATGTCTTAGACACAAAGTGCCTGGAAAAAAGAAGATTCAGGAGGACACAGCTACTGAAGTCTTTGAAGGGCTACTGTGTGGAAGAAGGAGCAGACTTGTGTGAAGGTCACAACGGTGTCCTGTGGGTGGAAATTAGAGGGAGACAGATTTTGATTCTAGCTTCTTATTAGAGCAAGCCACTTGTAAATAGGATGGATTGCTTCAAGAAGTACTGAGCTCCCCATCTCTGGAAGTACACAAGCAGAACTTGGCTGGCCATCTGCTAGCTCACATGATTCCTGCATAAAGAGGGATGTTGACAACTGACTCTGGGGTCCCCAAGTTTTTGATTGAACCTGAGAGAGGCAGTCTCATCCCCTCGGGTTCTCAGCCAATTCATTCAGACACTGAGATAGTCATTTTTTATTTTTTATTTATTTTTTTAAAAAAGATTTTATTTATTTATTTGACAGAGAGAGACACAGCGAGAGCAGGAACACAAGCAGGGGGAGTGGGAGAGGGAGAAGCAGGTTTCCCACAGAGCAGGGAGCCTGATGTGGGGCTCGATCCCAGGATCCTGGGATCATGACCTGAGCCAACGGCAGACGCTCAACGACTGAGCCACCCAGGCGCCCTGAGATAGTCATTTTTAAAAAAGATGTATTTATTAAGTTGAGAGAGAGAGAGAGATGCATGAATGGGAGGGGCAAAGGGAGAGGGAGAGAGAATCTCACGGAGACTCCTTGCTGAGTGTGGAGCCCAATGCAGGGCTGGATCTCATGACCTGAGCCGAAACCAAGAGTTGGACGCTCAACTGACTGCGCCACCCAGGTGACCCTATAGTCATTTTTTATTTAATGGAAGATATTCAGACCAATGTTTGGTGGGGGGACACTGGCACATCTAGAAAGAAATACAGTAGGAGAAGCAGAATCTGCAAGGAGAGAAGAGGGAGAAGGGCTGTTGATGATGACCCAAAGCTTAGACACCAAGAGTCAAGAATATTCCATCTGGGCCAGATGTTTATACATCACTCTCGCTTAAGGACTGTATGGGTTAGGGTCTCCACGGGAAACAGAGTTGCCTCAGGTGACCCCCATGATGATACTATAATAGATTACTGACAGAGATATGGGCAGGTGAGGGGAACAGGCAGGAAACGGAGAGGCTCCAGAGACTAGCCCCGGTGGGAAGGCTGTACCACCCCAGGCTGCTGGGATTGGAAGAGGAAACGGTGTTCTGGACCCCTTGAGAGCCGGGGCCACGGAAGAGGGGTCTCCTGAGGGAACCGTCATCATGGAAGTCACACCTGGTGATGGAGACATGCTGATAAGGAGGGAGGGGAGCCAGGGAGGAATAACCATGGGACTCATTCCCCTGCCCTCCTGAAGCCCCCTGCGCCACCCTTTGGTCAACCTGATCATTAACCAGAGGCAGAGGAGCCAGGGGGACTTGGTCTACAGCGGTGAGCCTCCCCGAGTGCAAAGCAGAAAGGGGAAGAAAGTGCGGGGAGGGGTGACAAACAGAGGATGACCAGAAGAAGGGCTCCTTTCCCTGCCCTTTGGGGCAGAGCCTACAGGCTATCCCACAATCTCCTGGGCTGGAATGCAGACACCTCAGAAGATGAGGGCAGAACCCCAACAGGGCAGGAAAACTAGAATGAGTGAGCCTCGTCCCCAGAGCCACAGGGTTGCTGCCCCAGGTCCAGACAGTGCCATTAGGATTGTCAAACAAAGTAGCAGTGGGGCGCCTGGGTGGCTCAGTTGGTTAAGCGACTGCCTTCGGCTCAGGTCATGATCCTGGAGTCCCTGGATCGAGTCCCACATCGGGCTCCCTGCTCGGCAGGGAGTCTGCTTCTCCCTCTGACCCTCCCCCCTCTCATGTGCTCTCTCTCATTCTCTCTCTCTCTCAAATAAATAAATAAAATCTTTAAAAAAAAAAACAAAAAAAAAAAAAACAAAGTAGCAGTGACTCAGAGCTGCCAACCTGGGGCCCCCACCCAAACTATTACAACCTTTTGTGGATTTTGAGAAGGACAGAGTCCCCATTTTCCAGGAAGCTTTAAGAGCTGACTGCGTGTTTTTACAGTGTGCCCCAGGGGCCTAGTCACCTTCTTGCCCAGGACCCCCAGCCCTGTGACTGCTCAGAGCAACTATAACCTCGCACAGAGAAGCTCTCTTGCAGCACAGGCATCCTTCCAGTGTTTTCTGCAGAGTGGGCTGGTGTCAGCCCTGAGCAGGGTAGGCAGACTAGGCCTGGTGATGCTGTAGCTCTCTGTCTCTCCTCCCCAGCTGGGCTCTCTGCCCTGCCCTGCTGTCCTCCCCATCCCCAACTTCTCGGCCCTGGACAGCCCATGGGAGAATGGTTTCTGGCAAGAAGCACTTCCTGCTGGGTCCTGGGATGAGAAGAGATCCCATCTCGATTTCCATGTGACTCCATTAAGCCTCCTTCTGGAAGCCACAGGGGAGACCAAGGACAAGAAGACATGCCGTCCACCCACCCGCCCGAGCTTCCTGCCTGGTTAGGCAACAAAGCCTATACAATTCGCCCAAATTCCCGTTTCGTATTGCCATTGCTTCAAGCTGCAAAGCCGTTTCGCATGGAGTTTCACTCCAGCTGAGAAGTTCGGAAAATGCAGATTTCATTCCCATTTTGCGGATGAAGAAACTAAGGTTTAGAGGAGTAAAGTATCTTTGCCCAGTGACATACATGAACCGGTAGCCAACAGGCTAGGAGTAAAAGCTGGTTTCTGATATGTATGCCAGAGGATCTTCCCCTTGTCCCAGAGAGCTCCGCGTGATGAAAGAAAAAGTCCCTTCCTTAGTGGGCATTTTATGAAGCGACACATAGAAAATTCTGACCTTCTCACTCCAGTCCGAGCTGCCTTGGAACAGAGAAAAAAGTGGTTGTCAGAAAGGGGGCGCCTGGGTGGCTCAGTCGGTGAAGCACCCGACTCTTGGTTTCCGCTTAGGTCATGATCTCAGGGTCTTGAGATTGGGCCCCAAGTTGCATCGACGGGCTCCCCGCTCAGTCTGCTTGAGATTCTCCTCTCTGCCCCTCCCCTCACTCGCTCTCCCTCTTTCTCAAATAAATAAATAACTAAATAAATCGTAAAGTGGTTGTCAGATGGACTGGGTCAGGAAGTCCGAACTCACTCAATTATGTAAGAGACAGAGAGAGCTTGTGTAGATGCTTTAGGTAGGCGTGCTCCTCACGTGCGACAAAGTGTGGGGGCGTGTGGTGTGTGCGTATGTGGTAGTGGGAGGATATACAATGTGTGTGCGGACATGTGTGTGTGTGTACGCGTGCCCGTGTGCGCCGGCTCTGTCATACATTGTGTGTGTGCATATGGGGTGTGCATATGTGTTGTGGGTCTCTGCCGTGTGACGATCGTCTGTGTGGTGGGTCCTTCTGAGTCTGGTGATGTAGTAGGTGTGTGTGTGTGTGTGTGTGTGTGTGTGTGTGTATGCGGGTCTGGGACAAACCCCCCGGCCTCTAGTGGCGCACACGTCATGGCTAATGGACCCCCGGCGCTGCAGCGCCCCGGCCTAGCTAGGTCAGCATGCCCCGCCAAGGCCTTGTTGCAGTGTGTTGACTGGGGTTTCTTTTGTTTTAAATAAGACCCAGTGTAAATAAGGCCCAAATGCTTGGCACGGATGGGGATTTCACTCTGGCCCGATCCCCACCGCAGGTCTCCCCGAGGCACACCAGCTGCTCTGAGCTCCAGGAGGGACTTCCACCCCCAGAAGAGCCTCCCCCCTGCCCAGGACACAGAGAAGCTGTCCCCGAGCCTGACCCAGAATAGCCCTGTCAACCACTCTAGGTCCTCCCACCCCTGAGAAAAGGCAAAACTAATGCCAGATGCCAGCAATCTAAAACCTTAAATCCTTTGGCGGGGGGAGGTCCGGTGGCTTGGGCCGCCATCCTCCCTGGGAAGCCTGTCCAGACCTCCCTCTTTCACACTGCAATGCCCCCTCATCCCCCTTACCTCACTGGCACGCCTGACCCCTTCACGGGGGTCTCTTCCTTCTCTGTTTTCAGAGTAGCACTCGCCACCTTGGAACACTGCTCAATTTACCAGGAGGTCCCCTCTTTGTGCCCCTGGTGGGAATGTAAGCTCCGTGAGGGCAGGGATCCGTTTTTATCTTTCACAAGCCTGGACAAGAGGGCGCAACATTTAGAAGGGGCTGGAAAAGTATGTGTAGAAGCAAGAGGGGAAGGCGGGAGGTGGGGAGGGGGCTACTTTGCCCCGACTGGGCTTCGGCCTGTGGTGAGGGTATATGGGGGCAGCTCCCCTCCCCATTCCCCCCACTCACTCACCCCCCAGGGACAGCCGGGGGCCAGAGGGCAGCCCCTGGGGCTGCGGTTGGGGCAGCCGTCAACTCTAGCTGTGGGTAGGAGGGGGCAGGAGGAAGAGTGTGTGCAGTTTATAGGGACGGATCTGCTGCCTGGGATGCACTTAATTTAGCCCATGTCTGGGGAGGTGGGCAGATGAAAGCACATTGTCATTGTGTGTAGTTCTTTCCCAGGGCTGAGGGCCAGGCTTTGGTTCAGCTGTGTTCCTGGCCAAGGGAGCCTGAAGCCGACCCCAGAGCAGGGTGAGGTAAATACACACTTGGGTCCAGTCCCTCCTCTAGCAGGACAGGACAGCCCGACCTCGCCTTCCCCGGGGGCCGCGATGCGCCAGAGGAGTCCACGAGCTCGTCTTCCCTCGGGTTAGGGCTTTTCAGCCTGCAACCCCCTTTCCCAGGTATGGTCCCATCTGGCCCTGCAACCACCTGCCAGGGAACTAAAGTTTTCCATTTTGCAGAGGGAGAGGGAAGGTGCATAGGCAGAAGAGGCTTGCGGGAGCCGTGGGGGGCAGCTGGAACCAGGGCCCCAGCTCCAGCACTGGCTCTTCCATCCCCTGCCCACTGGATGCAAGGAGACTGACCCACTCGTTTCCTTGCCCGGCTGGGGAATGGGCCCACGGGAGAGGCAGGACAGCCCCTGCAAGCCCGCACCCAGGCCCCACACTGATGTCTAGAAGGCAGAGCAAGGCCATGCTGGGAATCAGAAGATCCAGGTTCGATCCCTGGTTTGGCTACCGATTGGGCAAGCCACTGCTGCTTTCTGGGACTCAGTTTCCCCACCTGGACAGCCCAAGCCCTGTCCAGTTGATGGTGTTCAGGAGGCCTCCGGTGAGACTCAGGCACAATGAGGCTTTGTACACCAGGTACTCCACTCACCGGCCAGAAGCTTCAGAGGCTTCTGCGGGAGCTCATTCTCTCCTCCTTTCCCTCCTTCCCACCTTCCCTTCTCTTCCCATCCTCTTCTCCCTCAGCCATGGGCCACGGGATCCGAATAAAGGCCAAAGCAAACCAGGCTCTTCAGGACCCTCTGCCCAGCTGCTGTCCCAGCAAGCCTCGGGGGCTGTCATAATGCTGTCCGGGCAGGATGGTGCCTGTCAGGCTCGCTCGCACTCACGGTCCCCATGGCACTTTTTGGAGACAACTCTGGTTGGGGCTCTGCTCACCCCAAGAGTTGAGTGATGACAACAGGACTTTTGGCTTCCAATGCTGGGTGCTCTCTGACTTTCTTCACTTAGCTTAATACCCTCTAGATCCATCCATGTTGTTGCAAGTGGCAAGATTTCATTATTGTTTATGGCTGAATAATATTCCATTGTATATATATACCACATCTTATTTGTCCATTCTCCTATGGATGGATACTTGGGTTGCTTCCTTATCTTGGCTCTTGTAAATAATACTGCAAAAAAATATAGGGGAGCATGCATCTTTTTAAATGAGTATTTTTATATTTGTTGGGTCAATCCCCAGTAGTGGGTCATATAGCATTTCTATTTTTAATTTTTTTATTTCTGATTTTTGGAGGACCCTCCATACTGTTTTCCGGAGTGGCTGCACCAGTGTGCATTCCCACCAACAGTGCAAGAGGGTTCCTTTTTTTCCACATGCTCACCAACACTTGTTATTGCTTGTCGTTTTGGTTCTAGCCATTCTGACAGGTGTGAGGTGACATCTCATGGTCGTTTTGATTTGCATTTCCCTGATGATGAGTGATGTTGAGCATCCTTTCATGTGTCTGTTGGCCATCTGGATGTCTTCTTTGGAGAAATGTCTATGCAGGTCCTCTGCTCATTTTTTCATCAGATTATTTGGGGTTTTTTTTGGTGTTGAGTTGTATGTAAGGACTTGAGTTTTAGCCTGGCTCATTATAAGCACCCAACACATGGTGACTGCTGGAATTACTGTTATTATTGTAGCCCCTCTTTCAAAATGTCAAAGCTAAGGCTCAGAGAGTTGAGGTGACCTGTCCGAAGTCACCCAGCTGGTGTTGAAAGGAAATTGGACCTGTGACTATTGCAAGCCAAAATGTAGACTTTTGAAACAGAGGAAAAGGGCAAGGGGCAATTCCTCAGGGAATGGGGGCACCTAGTTGGTTATGCGGGAGTCCTGCGAGGACCTGAGCCTGAGGCTCTGCAGAAGGGCAGGCCTGGGTAGGACAGTGCCAGGACATGGGAGCTTCACAACAGAGGGACAGAAGGAGGATGGAGGTATTGGAAAGGGGATGGGCTGGGAAAGGCCCCATAGGCAACAGAGGTGTCTTTCTCACCTGGAAAATGAGGTGATGATACTGTCTTCTGGAAGCAGATCCAGAAGTCAGCCCTGAACCAGAGGCAACCACCAGTATTGGGCAGAGGCTTCCAGGGGCCTCAGGCAAGATACAGCAAATCTTAGAGTGGGTGCTGCCCCCTGGGCCAGGGTTTGGAGCCCTCCCCATTCCAGATGGAGTCCCCAAGGGCCCCCAGAGTCTCAGTAGGATTATTTGTCCAACAGCCTCATCTGACAGATGGGAAAAGTGGGGGCCACATGGAGCATAAGTGACATGCCCTGGGTCCCCTTGAAGAGCCACTTTGGAGCCCAGATCCCGTTCTCTGTCCAACACTCCTGCATTGCCCCACACTGAAAATCTTGATGGGGAGGAGCAACAGGGAACTCCAGGGACCTCGAAGTGAGACCAAGGTCCCTGGAAGCCCCAGGTCTCCAGGCTCTCCCCAGACTTCTCTCCAGTCCTGGAATCTCACCATTAGAAGCAAGTTCCCCATGAGTAAGGGACAACTGTTCGTGCTTGGGCTTAGTTTGTAATCACAGGCAGAGACTGTGTAAGTGTCAAAATTACCGTTGGGAACATCTTAGGAGACACCTGGTGGACCCTTCCACGTGATCCTTCAACAAACCCAGGAGGGCAGGTATTCTCCCTGCCTTGGCTCAAACCTGGTTTCTTCGGTGGATGCTGGCTTGTATTTTAAGGTCATTCATGAAAAGTACCCTTATGTTCACCCGGAACACTCCCAACCCGAAAAGGAACAGTCCTGTGACAGAGCCTGGGGACCCAGCCGAGGGTGACAGATTCTGCCATCCCATCAACACGCTTCATCCCAGCACACTGGGATGGTGGGGATCTCCCCCCCTCCCCCGCCCAGCTAAATCAGGCTCTCCTCAGTGTCACTCTCGAAACGTGTTCAGCTAAAGGAGCACATACGTCCATGGCTCAGGTGGGGCTCCGTATCCAAGTGGGGGTAAATCACGTAGCTGCCCCACATGCTCCCGGGCAGATGACTGGTCCTTCCCAGGCTCCATGGTTGGCTGGAGAAAGGACATGGGTGCAGAAGTCATCAGAGCATCAAAACTGGGTCACATCCTGGCTTTGTCATTTCCTATCTCTGTGAACAAGATTCTCACCCTCTCTGTCTATTTCCGTGTTTGTCAAAGAGAAGAAGCAAGAGAGTTGAGGATAAAATAACACAAGCTTTTCCTGTAACAAGCACTCAGAAAATGGTAGTGAGCACACACCCACAGGCACGTGTGCACACACACACACACACACACACCCCTCTGCGGGGGGTGGTGATGCTGGTGACATGGGAACGGAGGCAGTTAGAAGAGGCAGGTGGAGACCTGGGGGGAGGCAGAGGCTGGGGAGGCTTGTAGGTGGGGTTGCTCCTGAACCCCACCCCAGGTCCAGTTCCGCCCCACCGCACTGGATAGAGGGTATCCTGAAAAGAGCCGCCAGCCTGGGGGGGCGGGGGGGGGGCCCGCAAAAATGCAAGCAGCAAAGCCGGACCCGGGGTTTTCCGCCAAGAGAAGAGCAGCAGGATACGTGTCTCCAAGTTGAAAAGCCCAAGAAACCCCATGGCCCTGAGCTCCTTGAGGCTTCAGAGAACTGGTTTGAGTGGCTGGGAGACGTCTGGGTCCCGTCCAGACCCCCAGCTAGCGCAGCAACACTGTCCTTTTGACTCATGTGGGGGGAAGGGAGGAGAGAGATGCGGGGGAGGGGCAGCCCCGCAGCTGTTCCTGAGCTGGGGGCCTCGGAAATTCGAGCTGAGCCACAGGCAGCCGGCAGGCAGGAGAGGGCCTCTTGGAAGCCTACTTCTGAGGCTCTGGCCCAGCCTTGCCAACAGCCCTGGGATTAGCTCAGCAGCCGTCTCTGAGCACTGAACATCTGCAGCCTGGAGTCCACTTCCCTCTTCCCCAGCCCCATGGGGCAGCCCCCTGGAATGGGGGGTGGGGGGGCAGACAGCTGCGACCTGCAAGGGAGGGCAGGAGGGCCCCCCCCCTACGACTGGGCTGAGACTTGGCTTAGGGCACAGCCATGGTACAGGAGTCACCCGGAGCCTCATTCCAGAAATGCCTTCCCCTTTCCCCATCTTGGGAGTCTAAAGGAGATGGAGTGGGGGAAAGGAAGGGAAATAGCATCTGCGCGGAGCCACTGGACCCCAGGGAGGGGCTGGGTACTTTACCTGATACTGACAACTATCTCAAGGTTGGTCTTATTATATCCGTTCTTCATTTGAGAAAAAGGCTCAGAGAGGTTAAGTAACTTGCCCACAGTGACCCAGTTAAGTTAGTAGCAGAGCCAAGATGAAAAATCCAGGTCAGTTTAATTCTAAATCCTGAGCCCTCTCTTTATCCAGGCCCCTAAGCATTAGGGCCAGGCAGGTCAGAATGGAATCCAGGGGCGGAGCTGCCTAGTGAACCTCAGGCTGCATCCCTAGGGTAGGGCACCGAGGAGGAGGGAAGAGGCAACAGTCTTTGCTAAGTGTTGTGTCTAGTTGTCACGCTGCAGTGTATCCAGAAGAGAAGAGCAGGGAAGAAGCCAGCTAACCAAGTCATGGGAGGCTCGGCTGGAAAAACCGGGGTTCTGTAGCTTAGAGATTTGGGGGAGGCCGGATTGTCGCTGGCCCTGAGCAGGCTGACTTGCTCTGTGGCCCACGCAGCCAGGCGAGGCTAGGTGTTGCTGCGGTAATGTACAATCCCCAAATCTCAGCCGCTTACCCAGCCAAGGCTTACTTCTTGCTCACAGCACAGCACAGATCAGGTGGGGGCTCTGCTCGTCCTAGTCACTCAGGGATCCAAGCCGAGTGGGGTTTCCCCCAGACGTGAGCACCCCAAGCACTGCAGTATAAGAAGGAGGTGAACTGCACACTGGCCTATGAAGGGTCTGTCCCCATTTCCTTGGCCAGAGGAAGGCACGTGGGACACCTAATTCCCGGAGGCCAGGAAGCACAATCCTCCCCAGTGCCCGAGAGCAGGTGGCAATGTTTGGTGGGCGGCACGGACGGCTAACTCAGGGCCCAGAGGGCTAACTGAGTGTGGGTGCCTGTGTTCACAAGTCAACTTCAAGTTCCTTTAAGCACGACCTTCCTGGGAAAATAGTGAGTACCCGCCAATAGAGGTGCGCAGACCAAGGCAGGATGGGTGCATTGTAGGAAGGTGGGGGAAGAGACTCCACTGTCACTGGGACGGCGGGAGATGGCCTGTGTGGCAATAGAGAGCGGTGCTGGTTAAGGCCAAGGGCTCTGGAGCCAGAGGTGGCTGTGTTCAAATCCCATCCTCTCTTACCAGCTGTGTTACTTTGTGCAGATTACCTAACATCTCTGGGCTCCGGTCCCCTCCTCTGTTACATGGGGTAGTAACAGCTCCATGAGATTGTTGTGAGGATTAAATGGGATAATGTCTATAAAGCCCACAGCACACCGTACCCGGCACATGGGGAGCTCTAATCAAGTCAGTCGCTCTTACTGTTGATCTCGTTTTCTATCCCAGATCCTGTGACCCGCCGTTCATGGAATCCTTGGCAGCGTATTTTCTGGGCCTCTCACGTCCTTAAGACATTAGTCAGTGGCCAAGGCAGGGTGGGGAGGGTTCTGTGTGCTGGCTGAGCAGGCTGATCTTTCCCCACTACTGCCACGTGGTCTCTGGAGGTAGAGTGTGCTCTGGGACCTTCTCTAACCCACCCCTGCTCTGCCGTGTGGTTCCCCCTCCTCCTGCCTCCAAGCCTGATTGCAAAACAATTACTGTCTTCAGCTCATCCCCAAATCTTCCCTGATAACCACTGAGCTAATTTATGTCTCCATGACTTTCCCTTTTCCACAATGTCATATAGATGAACCTGACAGTGGGTAGCCTTTCTGCTGTCTCTTGATTGATCTACTTTATTGAAGTTGGGTCATGTTGGAGGGGAGATTTCTCTGTCTCCCCTCCCCCTTCTCCCTTCAGCTATATCCCTGGCATTTGCTCCTTGGTTGCTATCTTTGTAACTCTAATTAATATCCATAGACCTTCAGCTGTCGACAGTATCCCTAAGGCTCCCCACTTAATGAGATAATGCTATCAGTGTTTGCATAAGCTCAAAAATGACTGTTTTAGAGACATCAGGAGGTGTAGCAAAGTGAGGTGGTATGTTTCAGAAATGAGCACTGCAGGAGCATCGAGGGGGGAGGAAGTTAGGAGAGGCTTCCTGGAAGAAGCAAGGTTTGAGCTGAGCCTTGTCCCCTTACTTTTCCAGGGGCAGCTGCTGGCCGGCCTGCTCTCTGGGTCTGCGAGCCCTGACCTGCAGTACCTGATTTCAGACACCAGGGGGAAGACGAGTGGCTTTGCTGGGTCCTCCCGGGCTGCACAGGCAGCTCCGCTCTCCCCAACCCCATCCCTTACAGCAGCGGGAGGAGGAGCTGATGAGAGGCTCTCAGCTCTCAGCCCCTTACCCCGGCAGAGGCTCGGATCGGTGACTGCTGTCTGAACTGTAGTTTCCAGGCCTTCGGATCACTGATACTGTCTTACCTGTACTGCCGGTTCTCAAAGTGTGGCCGCTGGAACCCTTGCCTGGGCACCAGCTTGTTAGGCGCGGGGATTCCTGGGCCCTGCTCCAGAGCTCTTATCGGGCGATGGGCCCGGGAATCTGCATGGTTAGTACTCAGCCCACATTCCTCTCCTACACGGGGAAGCCTGAGAGCCTGAGAACGTCCATCAGGCTTGCCATGGTCTTAGCCAGGCGAGCTTCTTCACGCTTTTCTGCCTACTTTCTGGAGCAGTTTCTGAGTAAAGGGTCCATAACTGGGGGAACACGGAATACTTGCTTCCTAAAGATTCTCAGGTCATACCACCATGTTAAAGCCCTGTGGTAAAGAAGGCTGCGTGACTTGTTAAATGTAGCATTCCCCAAATTAATCAACAGGGAACCCCTTTTCCCATGGTTAACACCTGCTTACATATAGAAAGGTCACCCTAACTACCATCAGGCCTGACCAGACTCTTCCCTCCATGGTCCCTGCAGACATCATGCACCTTTGCCACTTCTATGCCTCCCCCAACTCTGGCCTACACACTGGCTTAAACAGACTCCTCCTCCCCCAGGAAGGCTTCCCAGATCTCCTTAGCCCACCCAGCCTGGGACTTCTTGGGGTTCTGGCCTCAAATCACTCCCCTTTATATCTCCTCTTTTGTCACTTACTGGATGCTCAGCTCTACCCATCTTAGTATAACAAAAGCTCTTTCCTCCCTTCCTTCTTGAGGAGAAGTACAGGCACAGGACCTCCTGGAGGACAGCTCCAAGAGAGGAAAAGACAACAAGGCTCATTCCAGGCCCGCAGACATCTAGCCCGTTCCACAGCCCAAGAGCCAGCAAGCTGACCCGGGGCCCTTCCCAGTTGACCATCTCCTCAGTCGAGGCTGCCTAATGCAGGCCCCCAGCTCACATTGCCGCAGAAGTCGGAGACCGCCTGGATTTCCATTCTCCACTCATTTATTTAGCCCAGTGGTTCCTGGATTTCGGATTTCACGGGCCTATAAGCAAACCCACCCCACACTCTCAATTTAGAAGACAACATGAAGTTCCCAACTTTTAATACTTCCAAGAAACCCATTAATATATTATCTGATCTTGGGGCGCCTGGGTGGTTCAGTGGGTTAAGCATCAGACTCTTGATTTTGGTTCAGGTCATGATCTCAGGGTCGTGAGATCGAGTCCTGTGTCGCCTCTGAGCTGAGCATGGAGTCTGCTTAAGATTCTCTCTCCCTCTGCTCTTCCCTGCCTTCCCACTCATGCACAAGTGTCTTTTCTCTCCTCACAAAGATAATTAATTAATTAATTAGTTTAAAAAATATGATCTGATCTGCACTTCAGTTTTCCCAAAGTGTTCCTGGAGCTTTTAAATGGGAATCACCCATCCTTTTATAAAATAATCAAATACAAATTTTAAGATCTATATTCTTATTTTAATATCAAAACAAGGAAGAGGAATACAGGGTCCCAATAAAGAAAAGTCCTCTAAATGAATAAATTTAACTTTACGAAATATTTCCTATGTTGTCCTCAATTTTTCTATTTTGCATAAACAAGTGAAAAACCACAAACCCGTTTGTATTTTTGGTCTGGGGTTGAGGCGCAAACCCATATGAGCACCTGCTTTGAACACAACTCCTTGCTCGGGGCTGTGTTGTGGTTGCAATACTAAGGCATGGTCAGTACTGAGCTTTCAGTACGTATTTTGTGTCGTATTAAGACCTGACATTTTAAAGTGAAGAGAGATTGTGTTGCCACTGTTTTCTATATTTGGTCCTCATGCTGTTCCCAGGCTTGAGAGTTTAAGAAAATTTAGGAAAATAATACCCATTTGCACACCTACTATTTACTGTGAGTGTTGAAATGGGCCCCGAGTCTGTGGGCGGTTGTAGGCACTGCCCGTTGGACAGCATGGTCAGAGGGTGAGGGATGGGAACCTGCAGGGCGGCTGGAGGAAGAGAGGCGCTACAGTTCACTTTACAAAAGCTAAGCCCGAAGAAGGTCGTGATGCAGCTATCCTATTTCTAAACGACTGGCCCGGGAAGCAGCAAGCTGCCTGACACTCTGAGTCCCTGGAAAGAAGAGCTAGGCCCACTGGCAAGAAATTACAGAGAGGCAATTTTAAACTTAAAAGAGGAAAGATGTTCTCAGAATCAGAGATGCCCAAATATAGAAAGTGAGCTTCTCATTACTGCATACAGATGTTAAATAATCATTAGTCTGGGAGGTGATGGAGAGGATTACTACATTTAAATAGAAGTATAAGCACATTGTTTAAAAATGTTCAAATATAAATAATAGAACACAGAGTTAGATGATGATGATAGAAAGATAGATAGATAGAAAGATAGAAAGATAGAACAGAGAGGAAGAGACAAAGGAGGGAGTTTATGTGAACTAAATTCTTGTTTTTTTTTTCTTTTTTTTTTTAAGATTTTTATTTATTTGACAGAGAGAGCACAAGCAGAGGGAGAGAGAGGGAGAAGCAGGCTCCCTGCTGAGCAAGGAGCCCGATGTGGGACTTGATCCCAGCACCCTGGGATCATGACCCAGGCGGAAGGCAGCTGCTTAACCGACTGAGCCACCCAGGCGTCCCAACTAAATTCTTGTTTTTCATACTATGAAGACAATAGACTACCTAAAGTCAGTAAATCAAAAAACAGATCCATAAACATTTTATTCAGAGTTTCAGAGACTAAGGACTTCAATAAACAAAAACATAAATGATTAAAAGAGGTTGCCTTAGGGACATAAGTCAGAGGTAGGGAGGATTGGGCCAAGAAACTTGTTTTTCATCACACACAGGTATATAACTTGGGTTTTCTTTTTTTTAAGAATACAATGTAATATATTATTTTCATGTTGTTTTAAAAAATTCAAATCTACCTTCCTCATTAAACATATGAGGAAACCGAGGCCCTGAGAGTAGAGGTGCCTTTCCTTAGGTCGTACCACCAGCAAGAGGAAGGACCAGGAGTGGAGGCCCTGTCTCATGACATCCGCTCCTCTGAGCTATATGGGACTGCTCCGAGCAACCCTAGAGTTCTTTCTCACCCTGCTTCTACGATTAACCATCCTTCCAAGCCACTATGCCTTCGCACCTGCTCTTTTCTTGGCTTGGGGTGGGCCTCCCAGCTTCTTTCCCTGGCATGTGCCTGTTCATTTTTCATAACCCAGCTCCATGTCAATTCCTTCAAGACTCTGACTCTTGTCCTCCTCCTATACTGCCCCTGCCTCTACTGTAATGTTTCTTTCTGGTACCACTGGACCATAAATATTTGGATACCCATCTGTCTGCCCATCTTACTGTCTCATTTGCTAGACCATGAATCCCTCAAGGCAGAGGTTTATGTCTGATTCAACACTGTACCACGGCTCCCACCCCAACGCCTGCCGCTGGGCATTCAAAAGCGTTTGGGGAATTTGTGATGGGCGGAGCACATGAGTTTCTGCCTCTAAGATTCTGGGCTGGTGGCCCAAGGCCCAAACCCTGGCCAGGCCTCACAGCTGTGCAGAACGCTCTCCATCAGGTTTGAATTCATCCCTAAGTGACTCCCCCACCCCCAAACTTCATATGCTGTCACCCTCCTGTTTTCTTGCTCTCCTCTCACATCTCAAGGTTTATCTGCAAATCTCAGCACTCTCAAAGGGCATGCTTTAAGAGCCAAGTGGAGCCTTCCATCTGGATTGAATTAAACCACTGACAGAGTTATGTCCCCAAGTCAGCAGGAGCTGGAGGAAGGCATTGGGGAAGGGACCAGACCTTTACTCCTTAGAGGAACTAACTCAGAAGAAAAATAATGTGTTGGTAAGAGCTGCCCGAAGGAGTGGGAAGAGGATATGGACAGATTGAGTAGCTTTTGCTGGACATCTGTCCCCAGGCAGGGTCTTGGTGTCTCTGGGCCTCTGTTTTCTCACCTACATCATAGGGGAGGTGATGCATGCTCATGGTTGGGGGCGGGGGGAATCAGTGAGGAAAAGCACGAGGAGCTGTCTGGAACAGTGCTGGCTCAGAGTGGTGCTCAGTCTATGTGTGAGCTTTCCTTCCTCTCCAGTTCTTTTTCTATTTTTCTTTTTTTGTTGTTGTTTTTATTTTTATCCCATTTATCCATGGACATAGTCAAAGAGGCAAATTGTTCTTTTCTTACAACAAAAACTAGTTTCTTACCCTGTCCTCATTGTTTATTTTTCTCCAGAAGCAACTACTTCCAACTCTTTTTAACAATTCTGCTGGTATTTACTTCCATATTTCAAAATAACTTGCTTGCATTGATACTTTTTGAATGCACCTACTGAAGAACATCTTGGTTGCCTTTAGTTTGGGGCAATTAGGAATACAGTTGCTATAAACATTCACGTGCAGGTTTTTGTGTGGGCAAAGGTTTTCAACTCATTTGGGTGAACACCAAGGAGCTGGATTGTATGGTAGGCTATGGTTAGCTTTGCAAGAAACTTCCAGACTGCATTCTGAAGTGGCTGTACCACTTTGCATTCCCACCAGCAATGAACGAGAATTCCTGTTGCTCCACGTGCTCACCAGCACTTGGTGTTGTCGGTGTTTTGGATTGCAGCCATTCTAATAAGTACGTAGTGGTGTCTCGTTATTTTGATTTATAATTCCTAATGATATATGATGTGGAGCAACCTTTCATATGTTAACTTGCCATCTGTATATCTCCTTTGAGAAAGAATCTGTTCAGATCGTTTGCCTATTTTTTAATTGGGTCGCTTGTTTTCTTATTGTTCAGTTTTAAGAGTTCTTTGTATATCTTAACTACAAGGCTTCACCACATCTGTGTTTTGCAAATATGTTCTCCTAGTCTTTGGCGTGTCTTTTTCATTCTCTTTACGTACTGAACTTTTGTTCTAATTATGTGTTTAATTTCTAAGGGCTAGTTTTTTTCCTCTGGATGCTCTTTCTTATGGTTCCTCTTTTCGCCTCATGTATACAATAATCTCTCTCATCTCTCTGAAGATATTCATGACCATTTTTCGTATGTTTTCTCCCTACACAGCCTCTGTTTCTTCCAAGTTGCTTTTGTCTCTTAGTAGAGGCTTTCCTCAAAAGATAGGTGATTCTTGGCTGTCTTCTTGCCTGAGGAAGACCCCAACATCTGACTGGATGTTGTGCGTGCGTGCGCGTGCGTGTGTGGGTGTGTGTGTGTGTGTTGAAGGGGTGCTTGGCGACTATGGGCTTCTCTCCAGGCAGTCACGCTAGACGTTTTGTTAGGGAGTGCCTACACAGTCCGTGCCTGGATCCTATATGCCTCACTGCTGGTGCTTCCAGATTAGAGCGGGGGAAGAAGACTGAAGGTTTCAACATCATCTCTTAAGTAAACTTACATTTAATCCCATTTTTAATACTCCCCACTCATCCGTGCCTGCTGTCTTCCTGTCTGGATATCCTCATTTTATCCTGTCCAGAAAATGAAGCCTCAGGCTTCTGCTGAGCTGAACAGACAGTCCCCAACCTGTGTAGCGAGGGAGGGAATGGCTCCAGGGGTTACACTTGTTCTTAGATTGTTTGGGGGGGGCATAATATATTGAGTTCATTCCAAAGAGAAAATTTCATTTTCCCCCAATGTTTTCGTATTCTACAAGAATAACATCTAACGTCTTTTTATGGCGCTTGTGGACTTAAATTTTAAAATCAGAAGTGATGATATGAAAGTATATGTACTTTACACTAATTTCTAATAACTCCCTTTTAATACAAATATGATAGAATTATTTCTCTGTCATCCTAAGATTAGATTTTACTAAAATTTATACTTTTCTGTCATGTTCATCCAAAGATCCAGTTTTTTTTTAAATCCTTGATCTGTTCTTATAATGAGTGAACTTGAACAAAATACTCTTATCAGAAAATATTTCTATATCTGCTTGTTGAGTAGATTCTTCAAGTGTTCTGGGTTCTAGCTAGTTTTATCTAGGATTTATTGCTTCCATGGATTTAAAAAAATAAACTTTCTGTGTCCAGTCATATCTCCTTAGTCTCCTCCTGGCTAGAACTGTTCTCAGACTTTCCTTGTTTTTGATTATCTTGACAATTTTGAGGAGTACTGGTTGGGTATTTTGTAGAATGTCCTTCAGTTGGGATTTTTTCTGAAGTTTCTCTAGTGATCAGGCAGGATTATGTGTTCTTGAGAGAAAGACCAGAGAGAGGCATGGTGCCATTTTCATCACATTCTATCAAGAGTACATAATATCAACATGGCTTATCACTGATGAGGGTAACTTTGGTCACCTGGCCGAGGTACTATTTGTCAGGTTTCTCCATTCTAAAGTGGCTCTTTCCACCTTCCCCCACCACCATACTGTGATCTTTGGAAGGAAGTCACTGTGCACAACCCATATTTAAGGATTGGGGAGTTATGTTACACCCCCTTAAGGGCAGAGGATCGATATAGATTATGTGGAATTCTTCTGTGCAGGAGATTTGCCTGTTCTCTGTTTATTCTTTTATATCAGTATAGACTCATGGACCTTTATTTTATACATTGAGTTGTAATCCAATGCTGCTTTATTTCGTTACTCAAATTGTTCTAGCTTTGGCTGTTAGGAACTCTTTCACTTGGCTCCTGTGTCCTTTGACATGTCCCCATCATTGTGTGTGCAGTGTGCGTGTGTGTGTGCATGCGCACGAGAGAGAGAGAGGGAGAGCACACAAGAGAGCACTTTCTTACTTTTTAGCACTGCAAGATGCTCCTGGCTCATTTGTGTATTTCTTGCTCCAGTTCTAGAATCAACCATTTCTCCAAGGAGTCCTGGTTCCTTTTATTGGAGAGTAGTGTTAGAAACCAAGATCTGGGTACCGGTGTGTGCACTGATGTTGGGATGCTGTTGCTTCCAGGCTTGCTCAGCGGATAGAGCAAGAAGATATCTATATGTATACTAAGCCATGTGTATGTACATACCTATAAATATTCCTATATGTAGCCATCTATATGGTATCCATATTAAGCCAAATATGCATTTATTCTAGCCTCTTCTTCCTACCTATTTGTAACCTCCTACTCTGACAGTGAGAAGTCAGTCTCCATCCCGTTACCTAAGTGCTCAAGCCCACGCATAGCATTGTCAGAATGTTCACCTGTACTTCCACGGGGGTGGGGGGTGGGGGCGTGGCTTCGAGTACAGCTAGAGCACGGGGATTACATCCAGCTTCTTTTGTCTTTATTTTCTTTCATTTCCAGAATGACAGGTCAGCGCCTTTGCTCCATCCCTTCCAGTCAGGTTCACTCACATATTTGTAATTCAGTTAAACTGTTCTGTCACATCCTGCATTCCGTCCTGGAATCTGATGACCTTTTAAAGATGATTCTTTTAAATTTGCATAAATTAAGGTTCATTCTTTGTGTAAATAAGTTCCATGGGTTTTGACAAATGCACCACTACAGTATCATTCAAAGTAGTTTCGCAGCCCTAGACACACGCACCCCTTCCCCGTGCTTTACCTGCTCAGCACTCCCCCACTCCCTGGCATCACTGAGCTCTTTACTTCTTCTAGAGTTGTGTCTTTTCCAAGACTCCATCTATTTGGAATCACACAGTATGTGGTCTTTCGGACTGGTTTCTTTCCCTTAGCAATATGCGTTGAAGTTTCCACCATGTCTTTTCACAGCTTTGGAGCTCATTTTGTTTAATAACATGCAATTATGGGGATATACAATTTTGTTGGTTTGTTTATCCATTCACCTATTGAAGGGCATCTCGGTTGCTTCCAGTCTAGGGCAGTTATGAAGAAAGCTGTTGTAAACGTTTGCACACAGGGTTTCAAAGTGTGGGCACACGTTTTCAGATCAGCTGGGTCATTCAACAGACTTGGGACCAATCATTTTTTTTTTTTGGCCCCACCTTCACACCCACTTCCAGGGGAGAGGGATGCCGCCTGTTCTCAAGCCTCTGGGGGTTCTGTGGTGTTGTTCCACTTGCTTCGTGGCTTTCTACCTGCGTGCATGTGATTCAGCTTTCTCTGGTGGGCTAAGCTGGTTCCACTGTTCCATCAGCTTTCCAGCCTGGAATATGATGTTGCTTAATCCCCTCTTCTCCTCCCATTATCTTCGTGGGTTTATACCTTCTCTTGACCCTTTTGCTGTCATTTTAGTGGGAGGGAGTGAAAGCTAATGTCAGTGTTCAGCCCACCAACTGCAACCACCAACTTCTCCTTGCCTCTCTCCAAGGCTGCGAGTTGATCTCCCTGGGTGTGGAGTGGGTAGAGCCCGCGTTTGTCAAGTCATGGTTGCTACCACTCCAGTTATGGGAGAAGACCCTCTGCTCCAAATATGTCTCCCAGTCCCTGTCCCAGCCGGGGCCTCAGTCCCAGCTCCCTGCCCTTGGTGATCTCTGCCTTGGGGCTTTGAAGGCCCACACCTGTGGAGAAGGGAGGGAGTGGCTCAACATCCTGAGCTGGAGGCAAGGACATGTCTGGAGAAATGACACCAGTGTGGGACAGCCAGGAAGGGGCAAAGAGAGCAAGAGCCCCATGGACACGAAACATCTTCTGCTCTCTGTTTGGCCCATCCATCCTCATCTCCCCAACAAGCAGTGTCTTGCTTGCAGGAAGCCTTCTGGGGAAATGACCGAAGCGGTGAAGTTCAGGTTTATAGTCGAGAAATTGAATGATTGGTCATTGAATGGAATCACCTCCCTCTGCCCATCCTCTAGTAATCTTGTCCTCATCTCTTTTCACTCTACTGGGAGTACCTTCTCCCTGGTGAGTCCTTCTACTCAGTATCCTCACTTACAGCCTGTATTGTATCCTAAGGACTCTCTGACTTGTATCTCTGGCCACAGTCCCCTTCCTGCTCTCGCTGAGTGGCGATGGTTTGCCAGGTAGAGTAGCTGTGTGTGTTCTGTGCCATGCTGGCCCTTTCTAGATCCAGACCCATCATCTGTTTGGGTTTCTGAAGGATTCCGCCAAGTTTCTGGTTCACTTACATATCGTCTTCTTGTTTCTGAGAACTGTTCTGTATTAATTTCTTAGCTTTTAAATGTCTTTGCTATAGTTTTTTAGGTCTTTGAGCTGCCGGGGCTGGGGGGTGGGGGACAAGACAGCTGTGTGACTTGAAACTTGAGAGAACACCTATCTCCTCTCCTGGGGTTCATTTTTGAAGGGCCTTGTGGTATTCCTTCAGCCCTTAAGCCATCTTAAGATGCGTCAAAGTCTGCTTTCTTTGGAGAGGGAGGTTTCCCAGCCTCTTACGACAGCACAGTTTAGGACCTCCCAAACATGTGTGAGTTTTTCTTAGAGTTTATTTTAACCTCCATTTTTTCTCCTGCATCATTAGCTCATCTCTCAGTGGGGTTAAAAACAGCTTCCCAGCTCTCTGGTTTCCCCACTGGAAATTACACAGGAGGTCTTGTTCCCATGGGAAGGATGGGATGAAAATTTGGTTCCTAGAATGATTCCACAGCCATTTCACCAGTGACCAGGGGCTTATGCAATGTTCTCACTGTTGCCAGGCCTGTACCAGTAAATCTGCGTTGCCTGTGGGAGAGAACCCGTCCTGTAATTAAAGCCACTCAACATCTGCAGGGATGCCCTTATCTTGGGGCTGCAGTCAGGAGAGCACAGAGGTTAGGAGCGGGGCGTGCCTGCGTGCCAATCCGACTCTGCCACACACTTGCTGTGAGACTTCAGGCAAGTTACTCAACCTCTCTGTGCCCCAGTTTCCTTCTCTGCAGACCAGTAAGTGATGGTCATAATAGTGTGTGTCTCTTGGGTTTTCCTGATGATGAAATGAATGAACAAGGGAAAAGGGGCTCAGAATAGTGCCTGGTGCTCAGAAAGTGCTCTGCAGCTGTGCCCCGCTCTCCTCACCCCCTGTGCGTCCTAAGATAGAGCCTCCTCTCTGGTCAGGCCAGACCACTCCCTGTTTCCCTCCCAACTCTGATCTGTACCTGGAGTCCAAGGGCAAGATAAAATCCCCCTGTTCCTTCTTCCTTTCTTCCTCCTTCTCCTATTATCAATGATAACTACCGTGTATTAAATATTTGCTATGTGCTGGCTACTTTTCAAGTGTTATTTTTTTCAAAACTATCCATAATCCTGAAAGCCTGGTAACACCATCCTGTTTCGGGGAGGAAGAAGCAAGCCTAGGAGAAGCCAAGTAAGCGGCTCTGCTGGGTGGCCGAGCTGAAGGCTCCACATGACATTGACCTCCACAGCATGCTCTTTCCCTGTCTCACCCAACATTCACTGTCTGCCACCCCAACCTCCAAGGCCATGCTTGGGGGCTCTCCTTGTTGTGAATTAGATCACCCACGATGCTTTTGGGTGCAAGTGATAGAAGCCCCAACTCAAGCTGGCTTAAACTAGAAAGAAAACGTGCGGTTCACAGAAATGGAATGTTTAGAGAAAAGGCAGACTTCCAGCAAGTGTGGATCCCATAGCTCATCGATGTCCCCAGGGACCCACTTTGCCTTGTTCTCCTGCCCCACCTTCTCCCGTGGTCCTGGTCTCATCCTTACACGAGCTCTCACAAGGCTTCAGGATGGCTGTCAGCAGCAAGCTGGGTACTTAGGCTCGATTTCCCCCAGATCCTGAGCCGAGGATGTGAGATTAAGTAGTTTATTTGGGACGTGATCCCAGGAAACACGAGCAGGAAAATGGCAAACTGACTCGGGAAGGGAAATAGCCCATCAAGGGTTATCTAGACAATTAGAGAACTGGGTGCAAGGCCACTGAGGAATTTTGGGGAAGAGTGTAGAACCATGCATCACTTATCCCACCCAGTGGCCCTGGTACTTCTGGCCTGTGCCGAGAGCGGGCACAGTAGGCTCCAGCAGCCAAAAAAAGCCTCAGACCAAAAAAATAAGACCAAACCAAAAAAGCCAGAGTTGGCAATTGGCAACGGGACAGGGGCTCTGGGGAGGGCGCTGAGTGTATCTGTTACCCCAAGTGTGTGCCTCCTCAGTCCTGCCCGCTGGGAGAGGGAGCAGTCCTTCCCACAGCTGGTGCACCACAGTCCTGGGGTGCACTGAGGCTTGTCCTGCTGAGGTCCCCCATGCCCACATGCGAAATGAAACCCGTGTCCAGGAGAATACTCGGTCCTGATTGCCTTTGTCTTCAGTTACTGCCCACCCAGCCACCACAGTGATAGGTGGGCTAAGAGATGGGCTCATGCTCCTTGGCTGAGGTTCACCCAGGCCTCCCCCCAGCGCTGGGGTGGGGCCAGTCCCACCAGAACGGAAGAGCAGCTGTTCTGGAATGCTGGGAGGGTGGGGAGGATCCTGGGAAGCAAATGGCGAAGTTCATCACGTAAGTATTCTCTAGAACAAAAGGAATGAAATGGAAATAAAGCTACCAAGAGGAAGACTACAGAAACCTGCAAGCTTAGGGCTGGGAGAGGACTAAGAATGTCACCTAGCATAATCCACCTACACTGCTCCTCGTCTGCCCTCCAACGTGATATTCAATCTCAATGTGTATACCTCCAATGCTCTTCACCCAGCAACCCACCTTTGTCCTGGAGACATCTCTAACCACTGGAAGTCTCTCATCACATCGGGTTGGAATCTTCCTATGTCTTCTCTGGGGCTTCCAGGACACATCTGTTTCGTCTGCCCTCAATCTGAGTCCCACGGGGATGTGTAAACAGTGATGGCATTTCCTCCAAGACTTCCCCGGAGCACGCTGACCACTGCCAGGCCTCTCATCTCCCACATGATGGCCACAGAAGGGCTCCGACATCTGGAGTAGGGGGTTGGGGGAGGTCCTTGGGCAGGCATCTTGGAGGTGGTGGAGCCTCAGATGGGTTTCTTCGGAAGTATCAGCTGGTGTCTCCAGGTCAGCCACAGTTTACTGCTCAGAAGCCAATCAAACGGTCTCAGTCACAGGGAGGAGCCCCGGTTCCCTCATGGATGTGTTTACTTGGAGGATGTGAACTCCCAGACACACAAACACTCTGCCTGCCTCCCACCCCAGCAGTTCCCATGGGAGCTCTGGAGTGCCCCGCGATGGCCACGTGCCCTGTGGCTGTAGTCCTGAGGTCTAGGCTGCTCCCGTCTGGCCACATTCAGCAAGGCCCCACACCCAGCCCCAGCCCTGACCTCTCCTCACCTCAGGGGTCCGCAAAGAGGGAAGCAGTACACAACAATGGAAAGGATCCAAGCTGGAGTCAGAAGTCCTCCAGTGAATCCTGCTCCACTGGGATGAGGGACTTTGCCCCTCTGAGCCTCAGTTTCTCTTATCTGAAAAACAGGGAAAAGAACTCATTTGGAGGCATTCTGGGAAAGTGAAAGCACCCGGCGTGGGCCAGGTTCTTAACAGATGTGTATATTATGGAGCTTTAGTGGTGAAAGCTTCCCTCGATGCTCCCCGGATTATCAGGACCTGTTGAGACGGTTATTAATCTTCTGTTCTGGTAGCCCGGCAACTCAGATGGTAACACTTCTATCACGGAAACATTCCTGAACTCCTGCCTTCCTCTAAGATACCCTCACATAATGAACAGATAGGGCAGTGGTCCTACCCTGTCCCCAACCTCCAAGTTCTATAGACCTTCTAGAAGACACCTGCTATTCTGATCCCTCTCTCTTCTTGGGAACTGTCCCAACCCCGTTCACATGTGTATAGAGGGAGCGCCGTGCCAGATTACTACTCATCCCCTGGGGTCCTGTTGATCTGACCTTCTCTGTGACCTAAGCTGGGCTAACCAGGGTTCTTCTCTGGGACTCATCACGTTGAAAGTGGAAGCATCTTTCTTTCTTGAAGGCGTGTAGATCCGAAGCTGTTGGAAGCCACATGGGAAGCACCAGCAGACACACAGAGAGAAGCAGAGACAAAAGACACAGCATGACTGACTGAGTCCCTGGCTCAGGGGTTCTTTAGCCTTGCCTGTCCCACCGCTTAGTGGCGCAAAGCATCCTGAGATTACCGAAGGAGTGGCCCACGTCCCCCAGCCTCTTCTGAGGTCCAATTGATGGGACTGTGGGTGGACTTTTGACCCTGGGGGAATCAATCCAGAAGCTGGATTGATCCAATCAGATTATGTCTCCTCGAACTGGAGTATAGATGGTCAGGGTCAGATGTTAGCCAGTGCTGAGCTCTTGAGGTAAATAGGACCTTTGAAGGGCAGTCATGAGGATTCTTACAGAAGCCGAGGTGAGGCTTGGGGCAGTGCTCCGAGGGAGGCTGGGAGGGGGCCTGCCCTGGGTCCTGACAGCTTTCCCTTCCTGTTTTCACTCCTCCAGAGTCCCGCCCTGCCACCCCTCAGGTAACATGAGCTATTCCTGCATCTCCCTGGCAAATTGTCCCTTTGGCTCAAGCTACTTGGAGAGGGCTCCTGTTCCACGCACCCTCCTTCCAGCCCCCCTGCTGTCCTGTTTCTTCGACACAGCCCAAGATGGAGGCAACAAGCAGGAGTCTGAGTTTGCCCTACGGGAGCACTGGAGAATGGGTCCCTCCAGGACCTGGGAGTGCACACTCAAGCTTTTTTAAAAAAATGAGATATAATCCACAAACATACATTCATCTTTTTAAGGTATACAATTCAGTGGTTTCTTAGTGTAGTCACAGATGTGTGCGACCATCACCCCTCTGTAGTTCCAGGCAATTGTCATCGCTGGAAAAGAAACCCCACACGCATTAACAATCACTCCCCATCCTCGCCCCTGCTCTCCCTAGCCCCTGGCTACCCCTAAACCGCTTTCTTGATATCTATCCATTTGCCTCTTCTGGACATTTCGTATTAAGGAAATCACGCACAATGAAGTCTTTGGCGTATGGCTTTTTGCGCTTACAAGAACGTTTCAAGATTTACGTTGTAGCGTGCTTCATCCCTTTCATTCCTTTTCATGGCTTGGTGATCTTCACATTTTGCTTATCCATTCATCAGCTGATGGACATTTGGGTTCTTTGCACCTTTTGGCTACTGGGAAGAGTGCCGCTGTGAACAGGTGTGGACAACTGTTGGTCAGAGTCCCTGTTTTCAGGTCTTTGGGGCATCTGCCTAGGATTGCCGGGTCACATGGTAACTCTGTGTTTATGTCTTTGAGGAGCCGCCAAACTGTTTTCTACAGCAACTGCACCATTTTCCATACCCACCCCCAGTTTCTCCACATCCTTACCAATGCTGGTTATTTTCCTTTTTCAAAAAACAGCCATCCTAAGCGGGTGTGAAGTGGTATCTCATTGTGGTTTTGATTTGCATTTTCCCAATGACTAATGATATGAAGCATCTCCTCATGTGCTCATTGGCCATTTGTTGCTCTTCTTTGGTGAGATGTCTACTGATTTTTTTTTTTTTTAAGAGAGAGAGAGTGTGTGTGAGAGGAGGTGGGGAGGGGCAAAAGGAAAGGGGAGAGAGAGAGAATCTTAAACAGATTCCCCACTGAGTGCAGAGCCCGATGCAGGGCTTGATCTCACCACCCTGAGATCATGACCTGAGCCGAAATCAGAGTCTGATGCTTAACCAACTGAGCCACCCAGGTGCCCCTGGAGAAATGTCTATTCAGTCCTTTGCCCGTTTTTTTTTTTTAATGGTCATTTGTCTTTTTGTTAATAGGTGACGATAGTTCTTCATACGTTCTACATACAGATTCTTAATTAAATGTATGATTTGTAGATGTTTCCTCCCATTCTGTGGGTTGCCCTTTCACTTTCTTTATGGTGCTCTTTAAAGCACAAAGATCTTTAATTTTTGTGAAGTCCGATTTATCCAGTTTTTTCTTTTGTTACTTATGCTTTTGGTGGCATATCGAAGGTAAACTCAGTCTTCAACCTTAAGTTCAGATTCTTTCCATCTGTGTAGGTCTGAATTCTGCCTGAGGTTTGTAAATGTCTTTTCTATTACTTGCATCTTGAACAAGTCTATCTGTCTCAGATTACGAATTCCCAGGGCAGTGACCAATTCGTAAAACAAGTTCACACTGTACAATTAATTAAAGCTTTAATGAGGAGGACGATAATGATCCAGAGGCCAGTAAGTCCTCCCTTGGGTCGAACCTCACCCTGCAGAACAAATCTATTTCCCCTTCACAGGTACTGAAGATGACTTTGACGTGAAGGCCCCAGAGAAGGGGGTGGCCCCTGGACACCATGGAAGGGGTCAGGAGCGGCTGACCTGCTTGGATCATGCCCACCAGTAGAAAGAACTTCCGCTAAGTCTGGCTTTGTGCCAAGCCAAGGGCAGCGGTTTGTGCTGGGGTGATGATGGGGGCTGGGAGTTGGCATTGCCTCTCCCACTGCAAGAGGGTAAACTGTGCTCCCTGAGCAAAATCAAGTCTCTAGCACCGTCAGCTCAGGCTAAGGGCAATAACACAGGGGAGGCAGCCAGACAGAGGGAATGGAAGAGGGTGGCTGCTCAGCTCCTAGTCTCTAGAGACCTTCTGTGGCAGCAGCTCTTTCTGGTCAGCTGACTTAGAGCTGACCCCTGTGGGACTGTGGGGATCTTCTTAGGCCGTGCAGGGGCAAACCAGTCCTAAGCAGT
Organism: Phoca vitulina; assembly: GCF_004348235.1. Classification (NCBI taxonomy): domain Eukaryota; kingdom Metazoa; phylum Chordata; class Mammalia; order Carnivora; family Phocidae; genus Phoca; species Phoca vitulina. The sequence goes on along the minus strand of NW_022589732.1, from coordinate 19,271,180 downwards.
GGATGGGGACCACAACTGACCAGCCTCAGATTCCAAGCTGCCCACACCCATGGGCTTTGGCAGGACTCACTAGCACATTCCAATCTGGCATCATTTAGAAAGCTCCTACCAAGCGCCCGTGCCAGGTCCCACAGGGCTCTCTGTCTTGGATCTCAGCTCCCTCCCTGGCGCATTGTGGGTATTTGGGTTGGTGTTTGGGTCAAGAGTCCCATGTCTCTGCTAAACTCAGAGGCCGTGGAAAGAATCCGGGTTTTGTTATGAGAATAGTTTCTATGTTGGATTACCACTTAATCCAAGTGTGATTGGGGATAAATCATTTAACACCTCAGTGTGTCTCCCTCACATCTGGGAAATGATGTGACTGATGTCCCACGGTGGCTGTGTGAGCAAACGAGGTGAGGTCTGTAAGTGTCTAATGTCTGATGGGATGGGCTTGCTAAATTGTAATCTTTTACTGCAGAGCCAACTTTTTGTCCGATCTTGCTTTAATCTCTTCTTTAATCTCCCACATTGGCACTTCAGCACAGATATCTTTCCCAAAGACTTGCATATCCAATTAGTCTCAGGCCTATCCACCTGTTCACCTGGGGCCTGGGTGCCCAGGCTGTCCATGCTGGGCTCCTCACCCCTCCCTGAAAACTCGCTTCTCTTCTCTCCCCATGTTTGCAGTCTCAGTGAGGCCTGACCATCCAGTGACCCAAGCCAGAGAGCTGGGTGTTTTCCTAGAGCTTTGTTCTTGCAGATTCCCCATACCCTACCAAACTTCCTTGACAACTCCTGATTACATCCTTCCCTCTCTGTCCCATGGCCCATGCAATTAATTAAAGCTTTAATGATGACCGGGATCATGACCAAAAGCAGGTACTCAATGAAGTCTTGGTGAATGAATAACTCCTCTCTGGTTTCCTGTCTGCCAGGCCCTCCCCTCCAGTTTCTGCTCCACATTGTAGTCAGGGCATCCCTCCAGAAGCACATATTCCTTCCTGCCCTTGCCAAGACCAAGCATTTAGTGACTTCAGACTGTCTGATTGTGTGAGGTTCTCCAGCAGCGCTTGACGGCCCAGGCCAGTCCAGAGAAGGCTGGTGATGAATGAATCCGTCCTGGAAATTTCTCACCCAGGTGAGACGGCTGGGCCAATGGGACCAGAGGGATTTTTACAAGACTGATTGACAAGGTGTGCCAAGACATGGAAGGTAGATGGGGAGAAAAGGAAAAAAGGGAGTAAGAGAAGCTGGGCTATTACCCAGTCAGTTGGAAGGAGAGCAGTTATGGTCAAAGAATGATGTTTATATTCTCAATGTCAGAGGCAGGGTGGCTCTGGGTGACATGGCCAGAGTATGGCTGGGGGGAGTAGGGGGACCAGAGGGCAGTGGCAGTGACAGTCCTTGGAGAAGGACCAGTCAAGGACCTGAAGGTATAGGGAGGCGATGGGTCAGCATATAATGGATTGTCCACTTTTGCAAGTGAAAGGAGGCTTTCTTCATCTACAGTCCACATAGGAGTAATAGGCATGAGCCTGGATTGTCCTGAGCAAACTGAGGCAGGTGATCATTCATTTCTTAGCCACTCAAGCCAATGGCAGGCCGCAGGATGGGGAAGATGAAGATGAAGTGCCAGGTATGACGTCATCAGGGACTGATGGGGCAGGCAGGCAGCTGAGCACAGAGCGAGGCAAGGTGTCGTGACCGATGCCAGGAAGCTCGCCGAGCAGGGGCTTTAAGGAGGTAGAAGAGCCTGGGTGGGAAGCTTGGCTGGGGACAGTGGAGGACACAGACACCACCTCCAGACCTGGGGGAGAATAAGATTTGCTCAACCTCATATATGAGTCATACTTTTTTGGACTTTCTCAAGCATTTTTTTTTTCAGTCTCATAACTTTCTTGAAAATTATGTTTCCCTTTCGGAAAACGAAACCAAGGCAGAATGTGATGTAGGTTGATTGACCCAAGGCAAATTGAGGAAACCCCTGAAGTAGGGTTGCCAGATAAGGTACATGACACCCAATTAAACTTGAACTTCAAATAAACAACGAATAGTTTTTTAGTATAAGTATGTCCTAAATATTTCATGGACATCCTTATACGAAAAACATTATTTTCTTCATTGTTTATCTGAAATTCAAATTTAGCTGGGCAGCCTTATTTTTTGGTTTATTTGTTTTGTTTTGCTAAACCTGGCAATCCAGAGGAAGATGAGGAGGCCGGAGCGGCCATAGGAATCAGAGAGCCTTGTTAGTGGCCCGGGAGGCTGGGAGGGCAGGGCCAGGTCTGAGCATGGCTGAGAGAAGAGTATCAGCCTGAGGAGGGTGACCAGCATGGGGAAAGGACTCAAAACCAGCCAAGTCAGCTTCCGGACAGGAATGTCTGTGGGGTAAGTGAGAGTGCTCTCTGTTCATGACTGTGCACACTTGCTCACTATCAGATTGAGCCTCAGAGTCCAGGAAGGGTGCTCACATCTGTTATTTTAATTGGATCGTCTCAGCCTTAAGAAGTAGGCACAGCACAGATCCCAGTGCCAAAAGCACTGATGAGAACACCAAGGTTCAGGGAGGTTTTGTTGAGGCTCTGGCGTTGGGGCCCACAACGTTGGGAAGAGCATCAGCTCTTGCACGGTGGATGGGGGAGCTGTGGCAAACCCTGAAACTCACCCAGAAGGGGAAGGCCCGGGGGAAGCGTAGTGCCTTCTTCCCAAGCCTGTGGGGCACGGTGGGGGGAGGGGGGGCTCAGCCTGAGAGAGCTTTCACTGGGGAGGGAGGGAGATGCAGGGAGAATAAAAATGACCAAAGCTCAGGATTTCCTAGTAAATCATTAGCCTTCGCCAGAATACAGAAGCTGTGGACTGTGATTATAAAATACTGAAATGCAATGAAATACAGCCCAAATAAAATGCAATAAAGCAAAATAAAATAACAAAGCTAAAAGGAATAAAGGTGTCGAACCGTCTGATAAAGGGTCAGAAGAGCCGGAACTGCCACAGGACTGGGGCCTGAGGTAGGCTCAAGGACAGAGCCTTTGGCTACCGGCCGGGGAGCCCAGGGGCAGCAGGGGACAGTGGCTGCACTCCTCATTCTGCGCACTCGCTCAGTGACCTTATGGCATCTCTTATCTCTTTTGGCGGCGGCGGGGCGGGCGGCGGTGAGTTAGGTAGTAGGTCACAAGGGCGGTTGTGTGGAGGTGCTCAGGGAGAGCTGCGAGCTCATTTCCAGGTGTGAGAAGACACAGAGCTCCTAGGTGCTCGGTCAGTGCACTGACCCACCAACACACAGCGATGTCCTACTGTGTGCCACGTGCTAGGCAAGGCCCCTGTCTTCAGGGGGCTGACATCCTGGTTTGGAGGTGGGTGAAGTTGGGGGGACACAGCCAATACATAAGTGAACAGATATGTGAGCAGGGAGGCAATGTTTGAGGTGAAGCCCGTATGAAGCGTGCAGCCCGGCACATATTTGGGGCTGAGTGGCCCAGGCAGTGGAGTTGGCTCGTAACCTAAGAAACCCTAAGGGGTAAACAAGCCGAGGATGTTAGAAGAACGAAAAGAAGGCCAGCGTCTAAAAGAGAGGCTGAGATGAGAGGCAGGGCAGTCCTGTAGGGCCTGGGGAAAGGGGAAGGTCTCTGGGGTTGGTTCAAGTGGGCTGGAAGCTGTCGGAGAAGTTTGAACAGCAGTGTAGTGGCATCTGATAGATGTTTTAGAACGGTAGCTTCAGAAATACACGTTGAGGGGCGCCTGGGTGGCTCAGTCGTTGAGCGTCTGCCTTTGGCTCAGGTCATGATCCCGGGGTCCTGGGATGGAGTCCTGCATCAGGCTCTCTGCTCAGCGGGGAGCCTGCTTCTGCCTGCTTTTCCCTCTGCCTGCCACTCCCCCTGCTTGTGCTCGCGCTCTCTCTGTCAAATAAATAAAATCTTTAAAAAAAAAAAAGAAAAAGAAATACATGTTGAGGACTTTGTGCTAAATGAAATAGGCCAGGCTCAGAAGGACACATATGACTTGATACCACTTACATGAGGAACCTAACATAGTCAAACTCATAGAAGCAGAGTGCAACCATGGTTGCCAGGGGCTGAGAGGAGGAGGAAATGGGTACAAAGTTTCAGGTATACAAGATGACTAAGTTCTAGAGATCTAGCATACAGCAGAGTGCCTACAGTTAACTATATTGTATTGTATACTTAAAAATTTGTTAAGAGCGTAGATCTTATGTTAAGTGTGCCTATCACACACACACACACACACACACACACAAGAAAGAAATATACGTTATATCATGACCAGGTACACCAGGTATGTATACAAACATATGTTTTTTAAACGTATCAAAATAAAACAAAAATGTCACAAAACAATAGATATTTGGTGCCGTGTATTCTGATAGTCCCAATTCTTCTGTTTCATTAAAATGAAAATCAGGTCATGACCCACTAAATTGATTTCACACCCACTAACTGGTTGTAACCTACAGGTTACACTGCTTTTAGAATATTGCTCTGGCCCTTGGGTGTAAAATAGATTGTGGGGGGAGTGGGGGGAAGCAAGAGGAGCGGCAGGAAGACCAGTGAGGAGGGTGTTGCACAAATCCAGACACAAAAGGATAGAGGATTGGACTGGGATGTTGGCGGTGAAGACAGAGGCAGATGGGCAGACATGGGATGTATTTTAGAAGCAGCATGGACAGGACTTATTAATGAATTAGATGTAAAGGGAGAGAGAGGGAGGAATTAGTAATGACTTAGTTTTTGGCTTGGGTTGCTGGGGAACAGCAGTGTTGATTACTGACATGGGTTACCATGGGGAGGGAGCAGATTTGCAGGTAATCAAGAGTTCTGTTTGGGCAATGTCAATTTCAGCGCAATTTCACTCCTCTTAATTGTTCCTGCTTGAGGCTTAGCATCAGCTCCTGAGAAAGCACACAACAGGTAGAAAGCAACCCATGGTGAAACATTAAGGCAAAACAAAAAACTTAGTTAATAGCTACTCAGAGCTTCCTCTCTGCCCAGCAGTGTTAAAAGCATTATGCATCTTCTTTTAATTCTCAGGATAATGCAATGAAATAGGGGCTATTACTGTCTTCATCTTATAGAAGAGGCACAGAGAGGTTACTTTCCTGGTCCTTAGTCACATAGCAAATACCTACCTGAGCAGAGATTTAAACCAGTTCTGTCTGACTGCAAAAGGTAGCTCTTGTCACGGAAAGAGGTACTCAATCTTTTGGAGAAGGATAACTCTTGACTTGGAAAGATGGCATATTATCTTGCTGAGCTGAAAAACAAAAACAGGATTCAGACCGTAAACAGTACATGAAGTTTTTGATCTGCTTTAATGTTAAAAGAGAAAGAGAAAAGACTAGAATGATGTATATGACAACGTTAACACTGGTTATCATTGGCTGGTGGGATCACAGGTGGCTTAAATTTTTGACAATGATAATACACAGCCATTGTAAAAGAATTTCCTTTAAAAATGGAGAAAAAATGAGATAGTGTTCTGCATATCTAGAGAGTTTACAGGAACACAGACCCACGGGACAAGTGTGGTGTGTTTGTGGTGGAAGCCTCAGAAAGCCTGGACTCTCCTCTCTGTACCACCCATGACTCACTGTGTGGCCTCGGGCAAATCTCAAGCCCTCTCTGGACCTCAGAGGGGGGATTTGGAGGAAGTGCCTAGGAGCAGTGGTTAATGTTTAACAGTTAGCTCTCCAAAAAAAAAAAAAAAAAAAGATCCGTGATATGTAGCATTCACTGATTTCCATGGTATAAATACTCCCGCCAGTTTCAAGGTCGGATTCAGGTGACCAATGTATACTGGGAAGAGATGCACAGGAACACGCCATTAGCATTTCCACCATGAAAATAGAATGCTCTTGTTATCAAGAGCATGGGTAACAGTAAGGCATAATAAAATAATTAGGACTTGATGAGTTCTGAGTATTTACTACCTTTGTGTTCAAAGTAATTTAATTGTAATCTTATATAATTTAATGTTTAATAATAGCGGTGTTTAACAACTGGCTTACAAAATCCGTAAACACGTAACAGTCTGCTCCAGTGAGTGCGTGTGAGCCCGCTCGAGCTCACCACTGCCCTGGAGCCTTGAGCTCTGACATGCAGAAGGTCCAGGGTTAGATGGAGCTTGGAGCCCACGGAGGTCATGACCGTGGGAACTGAGCTCACCCTCCACTCCTCCATCCCACACGGCGTCTGGGCCTGAATCACAGTCTCTGGAAGGAGAGGGAGGAAGGAGCACAGGAGACAAGGACTCTAACCAGGAAGGCAAGGGGCAGGAAGGGCTGGTGGCATCAATGTTTTTGTTGGAGCTGTTTTTCTCTGTCTTATCAATGGCAGAGACCAGGGTAAACAATATCCTTGACTTAATATCACTTCAGGAGCCAACAGGAAAACCCCCCAAGCCTGGGTTTGTGAGGAGCTGGCCTCTCGGGAGGGTCTGAATCTTTTCCCAGCCTGAGCGCGCATGTTCTGCCTGCTTCTGCTTCCCGTATTCCAGCTGAGTACCCAGCTCTGCGGGTCAGGTGCTCCTTCTCTCCTTCCTGCCAGGTCCCCAGGCTTCAGACGGGAGTAGCGGCCTGCTGTGAGGGCCACGGCAGAAGCAAGGCCGCCTTTCTGCTCCTTGGCTTCATGTCTCCCACACAGACACCACCCAGTCTCCACGTCACCTTCACTTTGGGAGCTTTGGAGGCCCTCTGAGTATCACCTCCCTGCAGCAGATTTGGAAACTGAGGTCCAGGGAAATCAGGGAGCCTGCCGCAGTGTCAAGAGGACTAACTGCACACACATTGTGGCAACATTAAAAAGTCTGAAATCAAGTGTTGGGGAGGGTGTTGACCCACAGGACCTCTTATGCTGGAAACATTTAGCAGTATCTTGAAAAGGTGAACCTCTACATATTCTACAATGCAGCAAATGCATATACTCAAGAGATGCTCTTATGAATGAGTGCATGTCAGGAAGAGTCCTAGGGGCACTGTGTCAAGAGCCATCAGCCCGAGAGTGGCTGAGTGGAGGGTGAGCTCAGTTGCACTATGGGCTAGGATATAGCATCCAAATGAATGAATTACAGTGGCACGACTTTAATATGATTCAACTTTAGCAGTACTATGAGAAGTGGAAGAAGTAAGTCTCAAAGATTTCAAACAGCACGACCCCCTTATAATCATGTAAAAGAACAAAGCAAAGATATATTTTTAGAATACACATATATGAGGCAGGACTTTCTAAATAAGAAAAGCAAGGAAATGGTTCCAGACGGTGATTATGTCGGGTTGGGGAGCCTGGGGGATTGGCTAGGGGTAGACCTCATAGGTATATACAAGTCATTGCCAAGGTCCTAGTTTTTATGTTGGCTGGTTTGTTCACAGGGGCTGGTTCCATTTATAAATAATTAATTGCAAAATAATGTTACAAAGCTAGGATTATGGTTAATGCCCTTGCATGCAGCTGGGCTGAGGGAGAGGGACAAGGTTGGCATTGGACATCAGAAGACGTGACTGCTGTCACCCCCTAATGTTTCAGGGGCCAACTCAAAATCACAGAGCCAGAAGCCACATGATTTTCCTCTTCTCACTACTAGTTTTCAAATGGGTAAAGAGAGGTTTTTGAACCAGATCATCTTCGAGCCCCTCCATTAGCTGAGCTACAGCGGACTGCTTCTGCAGCAAATAAGCCCCCAGTCTCAGCGGCTGAAGAGCAGAAAGTTTGTCCGTAGTGCACATCACGGTCTGGGAGGTTCTCTGCCTCAGATCTCCTGCAGCGCTGATTCAGTGATCTGCCCTATTCTGTCGTGGAGTCGTTCACTTCCCATCTCAAGAATGGGAGAGAGAAACCACGGGGAAGCCACACCTCATCTTGCCGCCTCGTTAGAGACACCCTCCTTCTACTCGCTGTCCCGTTGTCAAGAACAAGTCCATGCTGTCCCCAGCTGCAAGGGAGGCTGGGAAGTGGAGAGAGGACATGGACGCTTAGTGCAGTGACCCTTCTTGCCAGAGCCCCCCTGCGTTTCTGCAATCCTCGAGTCTCTGAGTTGTTCCAGATCAGAGTTGACGGTCTCCTGTCTCTGAGTCCACAAACCACAAAGCTTAGCTGAGTTTATTCACTCACTCCTTAAGTAAACAGAGGGCAGGTTCTGCTCCAGTGCTGAGTCAGCCAAAGGAGTCATAGTCCAGTAGTGTTGCTGGGTGGAAGGGGGTGGGAAGGGAGGACTGACCATTCTATGAACATCATAATGCCATGCAAACACCCTCTAGTCAAGAATAAAAGAGAATATCGAATGCGCGGGTGTGAGGGTGAGAACGGGGGTTATGATTACAAAATTCTTCTTTGAGGTAGTCATTTTTTCAGCTAGGTTTTGAAGGGTGAGAGCAGACTGCCAAGAGGCTAACAGAGGAGGCTATTCCTGCCAGGGGAACAGCATATGCTAAGGCCTGAGGCAAAGAAGGCCTTGCATGAGTGGGAAAGGCCAGTTGTTTCATTTTGCTGGGGGGGGGGGGGAACACATGTGGTTTAGAAGCTGGAAGGTAGATTGAGCTGGCAATTAGGGTACAAAGGAGGTCAATAGCCAGAGGCCCACAGGGCCTTGAACATCATGCTCTGTAGGTGTTTGGACTTTATTCATGGGTGGCCAAGGAAAGATTGTCTAAGTAAGCAAGAAAGGCCAAGGGGTGCCTCGAGGGCCAGGTTGAGCCCCTCCCAAAGTCTCCATCAGCCAACTTTCTCCATTCTTTGATATGGGCAAGACTTTTCCCAAAACAGTGTAGAGAGTGCTATGCACTCAACTTTAGGGTGTTTTAATCCCCTTTTTCCAAACAGATGCTTCATAAGCCTAAATACATGGAAATTCCAGAGCCACTCCCCCAAGTGCTCTACAAGAGGACAGGACCACGTTTTGATCACAGGTCCTGAGTGACCAGGCATCTTCTTTCCAGCCCTGGGGGCCTGGGATATCTGCACAGATTGAGGTTTGCTAAGGGGCTATCGATAAAATGTATATAGCTTGTTTTTTGTTTTTTGTTTTTAAGGAAAAGGTGATGGGAAATTGAAAGGAGTGGAGGAGAATCATGGCTTCCTCTAGCTCCTGTGTGAAGAAGGACCCATCTCTGCCCCAGCACTTTTCTGAGGGCTACTCCTCAGGGAGCAGGGGCCTATAGGCCTGCTCCGATGACTTCTGGGGATCAGATGTCCAGAGCCTTCGGCCAGCTTGCCCTGGGCCATGCACAACGGTAGGTGAGAGAACCCGAGGCTTCTGACATCCAGGCTGGTCCCCCTCATGCTCATGCACATGTCCAGCCTTGAAACCCAGCAAGCACCCTCTGAGGGCCTTCCAGAAGCCAAGGCCATCAGAGCGTCCAATGCCTTCCTATGTCCTGGGGTTCAAGTAAGGGAGAAGATTTTGCACATGAGCAAACTGTCAAGCAGAGGATAATCAATTCGCCGAAGTCACAGCTGGGAAATGGACCGTCTCCAAAGGCCCAGGCACTTTCCACAACTCGGAACCGACACAGAATGGGTGGCTGAGTTTAAGGTTCATGGATCCCCTCACCTTTTGTGGTTCTTTTATCAAGAGTCATGAGTCTGTGGGTGGGGCCCGGAGTGGTCAGGCTGCCCCCATGGTTTGACGGTCAGAGTCTTGCACGAAGATGCTGAAATCGAGCTAGCAGTCACCGAGTTATATGCCCTGGCAACAAAGATTCTGTGTCCATGGGAAGAGGAGACAGTAAATAGTCTTCATCTTCTGGGTCAGCTCCACCCTTCGTGGTGACACAGAGTGTTGTGTTGAGAAGGAATCTGCAGTCATGCCTGGGGAAGAGTTCTGCGCTCAGTGATTTCTGTCCTGGGTGGGGGGATGGGGCAGTGGCGCATGCGGGGAGAGTCTTTGCCATTTTGCTATCACTGCTGTAAACCGACACCTTCTGTGACAACACACAGTCCAGAGGAACCCAATGCCTGGCCCTGGCCCGGAGGAGAGACACACTCGGCCTTCCCAGGGTGCACTTTGCTGTTTATTGCTGAGGCATGCAGTGCGGGCAGGTTCAAGAGGGCTAAGGGTTGGAAGTCACCATGCTACATGCTTTAGAGAAATAAGCAGCATCAACTAGCACATGGTCATGAAGATCCCTCTTCTTCCTCTGCTCATGTCTGGTTGCCTTTCAAGCCCAAACTGAGGCTGATTCCCCCACGGAGACCTCTGCTTGCTCCTCTTGCGTCTCTGAGCTCAAAGCTCTTGGTTTGAAACTCCCCCAAACATCTATCAGACTGTTGTCTGGGGAACTTTAGGGACAGACACTCCCCTCCACGCACCCTTTTCCTCTCAACCACCAGTCCAGATAAATTGAGTATTTCTCTTGTTTCGATTATTAATACCACGCTTCTCTTTTGAATGATGGCTTATTCAGAGTTAGCAAAGCACCGTCCTCTTGTTCACATCCTCACTTGACCACCTCAGTCAGTAATTGAGAAAATGGAGGTTTAAAAAGAGATGGCAGAGACTTGCCCAAGGCCACTTGGTCAGGTCTCTGTTCTCCAAATCCAAACTTTTCTCCATTGTCCCATTCTGGAGACCATGAGGTAGACCGAGTACCAGAAAGGGAAGGGGACAGGGACCTAAGTAAGCCTCGTCTGGGATTCCCTCCTACCTCCGTTTCTGGGACCAGAGCTGCCACACCAGTAGACTGCCAGATGAGGACCAATGAGAGGGGAATGAGGATGTGGAGTGGATTAGGAAAAGGTGGCTTAGCCATCAGGCTTCCCGGGTGAGCTTGGGCAAGTCGCTTTCCTTCTCTGGGCCATGGGGCCTCCTCCTCTCTGAAGTGAAGGCTTAGGCTAGGACCTCTGACATTTAAATACAAGGCTTCTTGATGTGTACGTGAGGGGGCGAGGGGAGGCACAGAGTTTGGGCCTGGGTGGGTCTTTTGAGCCTGGTACCCAAGCCCCTGATACCCATCTGGCCCTCCGCACCCATCACCTCCCATCCCACAGGAGGTGCTGTTTCAGGGACTCTTTGGGGACTGGCTGAGGGGCTGACCTCAGGGCAACCAGCTGCTACTCAGGCAAACTGCCTGTCAGTTGTTCACATTTATTGATTACTCATTGGGTACAGAGCTCACGTGTTGGGCAGGTGTGCTGCGGGCAAGAGGAGGAAGCAAAGTGCAAAACCAAAGGAGCCATTCAGGCTTCAAAGGGGAGCAAAATCGGGCCACCCCTCCCACCGTCCATCCAGCCCTCCACCTAGCAAACACTTGGGGATCATCTACTTTCTATGCAGCAGGCCCTGTGTGGGAACTATGGGGCAGGGGTGGGGAGGGGGAAAAATGGGCAGAGGCCACCAGCATGGTTGCCAGGTATGACAAGAACCCTCACAGCAGCCAATCATTGAAGGACAGGGAACCCCAGAGCAGATGTCTCTCTGGGCAGGTGACAGACTCAGAGTTTCAGGCTGAGAACCATGACAGAAAGGTTTTGAGTAGCTAGCCCTTCTCCATAGGTTCACTGCTTCCTGTTTATTGCCTTATACCTGGTGGTACCTGCTGGCCCGTGAAGCAGTGTGAATGTGCCACCCACACTGGGGAAAAATGCTCGAGCACTGCTACGTAACAGGACTCCCTTGACCCAGAAGGAGAGTGGGGGGCAGAGACAGAGAGCTCTGGGCTGGGCCTGGGTGCCTCAGGGTCTCCTCTGTGCTCCCCGACTGCCTGCTTGTGCAATTGGAAGATGTGCCCTCTCTGAACAACAGTTTTCTCTAAAATGTCCAGGGAAAGTCTAAGTCAGTGGTTTAAATCCTATTCCTCCTCCTCCCATCTTGGAACCTTAAAGATAGTAGTAGAGTTCCAGAGATGACTCCAAATATTTCCAGGAGTTATTACATGTATTTCTAACGAATGTGTACCTTCTGTTAAATAGATTGAACACTGATTTAAAATGTAAAGGGATAGGTCTCTGAAAAATAAACATATATTAAAATATACCTGATATAAGCACTATCATTTGTATTAATAATCACAGATCGTTTGATAGACAGAATCTTTGACATCATCGAATGATCTGAGACAAAAACATCGAAGGGGTTCTTGGTGACATGGTGGGCAAGGGGGACACATTCCTGAAGCCCATTCAGGTCCAAGCACCCACAGATGCGGTCTGTGCAGGTAGTGGGAGAAATCCTCGTGGAGGGGGTGGTGGAGAGCTGACTTTTATGGAATGCCTTCTGCTTACCAAACTCAAACTGGTCAGCTCATAAACATCCCCAGAGGAAGGACCTTGACCATCCCCATCTTAGGAGAAAATAGGCTTGTTCGCAGAGGTTAGGTGCCATGGGGAGGTCACTGAGCTGGGAGGTAGCCAACCTGGCACTTGAACGCCTGGCGGAATGGCTCCCGAGCCAGGGGTGAGGTGAGAGAGGTGACTAGGTCCCCTCCAGACGCCTTGCCTCCAGTTCCCTGGCGATGGCGTAGCGCAGGCGCCGGATGACTGCCCCAGACTGAGAGGGTGAAGGCCCTGGGCTTCGGGGTGTGTTAGGCGGCGGAGGGGAAGGGGGCGGAGGTTCCCCCCAGCCATACTTGGAGTAGCTGGGTCGTTCTGGAAGATGGGTGACAGTCGTCTTCCCGAGCTCCCGCAGTCCCATCTGGGGTCCTGGCGGCCCGCGGAGGCACCGGGTTGGACTGGGGCCGGGGGTCTGGGCGGAGGAAAAGGCCGGCGCAGAGCAGAAATAGGAGAAGGGAGAGGGGGAGGGGGGGAAGGCGAGGGAAGGAGGCGGGGAGTCCTTCCTGGGGCAGGAACCCGGGCCCCCCTTGGCGGAGCCGGCCCGCAAAGCGATTCCGCAGATGGAAGGAATTAAGTGGGAGGGGGAGGGTCCTACGGTGATAGCGAGAGGAGGGAGGGAGGGAGGGAGGCGTGTGTGTGTGTGTGTGTGTGTGTGTGTCTATGCGCGCGCGCCCGCGTGTGTCTGGGAGGGGAGAGGGAGAGACAGAGAAACACATCAGACTAGACGGAAATAGAAAAGACGACACACACACACACACGCACTTAAGAGAGACAGAACCACAGAAAAAGACGACGAGCCGGACAGAGACAGGACACAGGAGATACTAATCTGAAAGAGAGCGGAGAGAAAATGAGAAAAGAAGAAAAACAGGGCAAGAAAAACGAGTGAAAATGAAATAATTGCAGAGGATTTAGAAGAACGAGAGACAGAAGAGCGCCAAGCATAGCGAGAGCAGATTGATTAGGCCGGGGCAGTCCTGAGCTCCGGCAGGCTCCGGGAGCAGGGCGGACGGGGGGGGCGGGGTGGGGCCCAGGAGGGGCCCGCCCATGGGCGGGCCAGCAGAACGCTGCAAACACAGATGAGCCCTAATTTCCCCGCTGGCCCCGCCCCACTACTGCTCCATATTCAATGAGACAGCCAATGGAAGGCAAGGACGGTGCATAAGGGGCGGGGCCTCCATGGGCCCCGCCCCCGGGAACGGAGCCGAAGGGGTCAGCACTGAGGCAGATAGCGGATCGCGGGGCGGGGCGGGGCGGGCGGCGCGGAGGGGGCGGGCCCAAAAGTTTCCTGCCCAACTTTCGCTGCCTCCTTCCTCCGCCCGCGCGCGCTGCGGCTGCAGTCGGGGGGAGGCGGCGGCGGCGGCGGCGGTAGCTGCGGGCAGAGCGCAGGGCGCACGGCACAGGGCGATCGCCGTCGGGGCTCGGGCGGTGGGCAGCGGGCGCAGGCTCCCCGGTGCCCGCCCCCCCGCGGGGGGGGGGGGGGGCGCAAGCGGGCGGCCGGGGAGGGGCCGGCACCGCCGCCGCAAAATGAGCCTGCTGTCGGCCATCGACACGAGCGCCGCTTCGGTGTACCAGCCCGCCCAGCTGCTCAACTGGGTCTACCTGTCGCTTCAGGACACGCACCAGGCGAGCGCCTTCGATGCCTTTCGGCCCGAACCGCCCGCCGGCGCCGCGCCCCCAGAGCTGGCCTTCGGGAAGGGCCGCCCGGAGCAGCTGGGCTCGCCCCTGCACTCCAGCTATCTCAACAGCTTCTTCCAGCTGCAGCGCGGAGAGGTGGGTGCCCCCGCGCGCCCCCGCCCTCCGTCGACCGCGCGGGGCCTTTTCCAGTCGGCCCCGCTCTTCCTGGCCTGGCCCGGCCCGGCTCCGTATTGCCCGGCCCTGCTTGGCTTGGCTTCGCTTTGGTCTGCCAAACTCGCCGCCCGATGTCCCCGGGGCTCCGAGAGCGCGTCACCTCCCGGCTGAGCCCGGCTCGGAGCAGCTCGGGCGCGGGCGGGGCACTCTTGCTCCTTCTCCCAGCCCGGGGCGCCCTGCTCTAAGGGGACTGGGGGGAGCCCCGGCTGGGCGGGGGGCTCCGGATTCTCTCCAGACGGCCCGGGCGCGGCCAGGGCGGAGAGCCCCTTCCAAGTGTCCTTCCCACGCCCAACCCCATCCCCCTCTTGGCCACGGCTCGCTGGGACCGGGAGTGCAGATTCTGCTCAGAGCTCCTCCGCAGGGGCCTAAAATCTTTTCTCCTCCGACCTCGGTGGTGGCCGACCCGAAGGGCACCCTGGAGAGCAGGGTTTTTCCTGCTCTTCTTACACAGGGACCCCCAGATACATCCTCCAGCTGCTTGCCCTCCCCCAGCCACATAGGAAGTGGTTTGTGAGGGCTTGACCCCACAGACTGCGCTGTCCCCCGCCCTCCCAGCCTGGAAGGAAATGAAAGGGAAATCCTCTTGAGCTCTTGGGAGGGGGGCTAGCCAGGGGGAGAGGTTTCAGCTGCCCAGTGCCTTCTCCAGAAACCTGGGCTGGCTGCTTTGCAAAGTCTGCCTGTTGGGTGGATTCGGTTACAAAGTGGAAGGGGCAGCGAGTCTTCCCCAGCCAGATAAATACACAGATTGCCAGGACCTCCCAGCCCCTTTTCAGAGGTCTTCTCCAGAGCTTTCCTAGATACCACTCCTCTCTCCTTTGAGCTGGACTCCTCCTCCTCCTCCCCTCCCATTTACTCCTGCCACTTTTGGGAACTGCAGATACCCTTCTGTGGCCTTCACTCATCCATCTTCTGGCAGCTCTCCCTGCAAAAGTGCAGGGGGAAGGAGTGGAGGAGAGGACACACTTGAGGGTTCCTTTTCCTTCTGGACCTGAGCACGGCATTTAGTTTTAGGAGAGTCAGAGTCCTGAATGGGTCAGGGAGAAGGGCCTGTGAATATGTGAGTGTGCTAGGGATGAGAGGGGGAAGGCAGAGGGTTTCCCTTTCTGGTCCCATAATGTGTTCAACTCTGCCAGTACTGACGAGGAGGGGACATGGACATATAAAACGCTGGCCTGAGGTCTAGAGGTGGGCCAGTACCAGGCGAGCTGAGAGAAGGATTGGTTGACCTGTGTTGGGCCGGTTGGGCCTAGTGCAGGGAGATGGGTCTGGAGAGCCACCCCTTGGTGCCAGGCGAAAGCATCTATCTACCAAAGCTCTTTGTAAACTGTAAAGCACTCTCTCCACGGGAGGAATTATTCTTGGCTGGGAATCCTTCTCTCTTATAAGAAACCTTGCCACCTCTTCAGGGAATTGATTGACCAGTGACTTTGGAGTACAGGTTCTGGGTGTTTCCTCCCTGCCTGGGTCTTTTTAGTTGTTATCCTACCAAACATTTCTTGAGTTCCGTGTGGGCCCTTGGGGAAGCAGGGACAGGCCAGTGGGGGCCCCGGATGAGAAGATAGATAAGATGATACAATGTTAGTGGTAGGAAATTTCACACAGGTGCTGTGGGAATCCCAAGGGAGGACAGTGACCATGACCCACGTGACCGTGAACTCTCACCCCTCACAGGTCAAGTGGGGGGTCCATAATCATCAGCCTCTACTAGCCTCCCCCAGCTCCTACCCGATGGTGGCCTTCTTCCCCAAATGTGGGTCCCTGCTGAGAGGCTTGGGAGTTTGGGGCCATCCAGGGTCTTCTGTAGGGGTAGGATGTGGTGCCTTCTCTTGGGAATGTCTAACATCCAGGATCCCAGCTGGACCTCAGTGAAACTTGTCTCTGGTCACTTCACTGCTGCTCACCCCAGTTTCCCTGTGAAGAGGTACATTCCTTCTCTGGGGCAAGTGTAAAAGGAGATGGTAAAGGTTATGCAGCACAATGGTAGAAAAAAGTCTCTTATGACCTGACTTTGGGGGAACACCCTGTCTCTGTCTGGACCTCAGTTTACGCATCTGTTGAATTTAGTCTCTGCTGCCCCTTAGGGTGGTATGTATGGGATTTGAGAGATACGTACGCGAGCAGACAGGCTGAGTTGGGGGAGGTAAGAGGGGCTTCTCCTACGCTTGCAGGCCAGTGGCTTCCTTGGAGGGGCTGGAGGGTTGTGCCGGCTGACTTTCGGAAGGCTTTCTTGGCTTTGGACTCACTTGCTCTCACCCCTCACCCGCTTCGCCTCCTAAACCCTCTTGGAGCCCCAGCTGTGCTCCTGGGCTTTCCTGCGTCCAGGGCTTAGCCAGTGACCTAATATGGCTCCAAAATAGCAACTGGCTGAGAAGGCATGAAAAAATAACCCCCACCTGAATGCCACCAAGGGGCTGGTTGGAGAAGAAGCAAATCGTGTGGGGGCCGGAGGGGACTCTGCGAAGGGACCCAGGGACTCAGGAGCATCGCCATTCTGTGCAAGGCCTGGCAGGCCTGGTGGCGGTGCCTGTGGATGTGACTTGCATGCTGACCGCTGACCATGGCCTGTCTGCACCGGTCCCTGTGCCAAGAGCCCACCCCCTCCTGCACCACCCCCAGGCTGCTCCCACCACAATAGCAAAACACCATGAATGCAGCTGGGATTTGGGCGGGGGGGTTGAGGACATGGGGGCACAGAAGCCCATTGTGCCCCTGGAACCTCAGCTCTGGAAGCTGAAGATAAGCCAAGGGTTCTGAGTGGAACACTGGCCCCGGGAGCTGAGAGAGACGGCAGAGTCCGTGTACGAGGGCAGGAGCAAGCACCAGGAGGTGTCTTGGATGCTGGGGGGGGCTCTTCAGCTTCTCAGCTTGTGGTAAGGGTGCCAGGCCAAAGCAGGCACAGACACTTGGTGCGGTTTTTAAAAAAGGCCTCGGTCTAGAATATGGGCCCTGTGAGCTTCAGTTTCAACCCCTGATCTGTGGCAACAACTATATGTCTTTGTAGAGAGACTCCTGGGGCTCTTGGTTGAGCCCCTTCTCTCTCCCCTTAGGTACCCAGGGAAGGCCGTTCTTAGAGGGAGTGGGGGTTGGGTGGCTTCTGGGGGGAGGTCTTCCCTGCCAAGTTTAGCCTGGAATTTAAATTCGCAGCAGCGTGGGGGCTGTGGGACTCTACCTCCAGAAAAGGAGATGTACCCCTCATTGTTGAGCATTAGCTCTTGGGCCCCTCAGAGGGACGCCTGGACCTGTACTCCCTTAAGGGGAGCTATGGCTGTCCCATTCCAGGTCAGAGTCTGAGGGGGGCCGTTATCTTTCCCTCTTCCTCCAGGGATAGACAGACATGGCCCTACAGTCAAATGATGGTTTGTGGAGGCCGGGGGATGGGCTTTGGGGTCAAAGACACACAATGCTACCCACCTCCCCCCCCACACCCACCAGCATTGTGAAGGCTCTGAGAAGCCCTGCAGCATGGAAACTTATTTACCTTTCTTCAGCCCCACACTTCCATCAGTATTTGACCAGAGAATGTTTTTGGCGTAGAACATTTGACAGTGTTCTTCTGAACATCACTAGACGCAGGGACGGCTCCGTCGAGGCACATCCCTTCCAACCCTCAGGACGTTCTTCCAGGAGCTGTTGACCCAAGCCCTCTCCCCAGCGCAATCGGCTGCAGCACCGAAGACCCCCCCCTTCGCAGCCCTGGTCTGTCCACGGGAGGCTTGAGAACAGCAGGAGGGGTGTCACAAGGCTTTCTGCAGACAGGGCTGTTAGACACGCAAGGAGCCACCAAGGTGTCCTGCTTTAAAAGGCCCCCAGGTCTTGACAGTCTTGTGAAGGTTTTGTGTGTCCCTGTGCCGTCCACAGGTGCGGGTGAGCCCGGGCTGCCTGACCGGCGTGGATGTGTGAACAGAGCCACATGTCTGTGTGAGAATGGAGGTTTGCCTCAGCGGGCCTGAGAGTGGGTGTCCGGGGCTGGAGTTCGTTCCTAGCAACTTCTGTGGTCTGTGTGGTTGGCGGGGAGGGGGCAGCGCCCGGTCCTAGGAGGAATGGGCCTTCCGGCCCAGCAGAGCTTGGGAGGCTGCCTGGCTCCCTTGGCCAGCCCTGGGAAGCTGAGCTCTGACTCAGGCAAGGAGGACCATCATTCGAGGGCCTGCAGGCTGAGGTGGCCTGATCCTCACTCCATCAAATTAAGTGGACTGGGCGGGCCTGGACTCAGAGGGGAGACCACAGCTTGGGGACCTTCTGAGTCAGGTGGGAGGGAGGAAGGCAGGCAGGCTTAGTGATTTGTAATTAGCCAGGCTCTGTCAGCATGCAAAGGGGCTCCTCGCAGAGAAGATGGCCCCGAGTCGCAGTCCCCTGCTCTTGGGTGGTGCTTTCTTCTTGCCATCTCTTTCTTCAGAGCCCCCGTTTTACAGAAGAGAAAACAGGCCTGGCCGGTCACCCTCAGCGAGTCAGTGGCAGAACCACATCTGGAACTCTTCCAGATTCCAGCTCCAGCTGGCTCTGTGGCTCATGGTGCTGGCTATCCCCTGGGTCATTCTCGGGGCCCCGGGGCAGGGCAGGCACTCACCAGGGACTGCAGTGCCTCTGCCGTGTTGTCTCCGGCCTCAGACCTTTCGAGGAGTGGTAGGCATTGGGGCACTGGTCACAGGTCCCAGCTGTCCTGCCGTGTCCGTACCTCAGTGGTACCCACGGCTCCAGCCCCTCCCCAGGAACCCGGCGTGGGGCTCCAGGGGACGGAAGTCCAGGGATGGCCTGGCTTGAGAGAGTCAGAGGATGGCCATGAGCATTTACTAGCATTTTTGTCTCATGTCATAGTCTGTGTGCAGCGTCCCCATTGTCCAGGTGGGGAAACCAAGGCTCTTCAAGAGGAGGATGACATAGTCAGGGCATCAGTGGCGGGACCGGGGCTCCAGCCTAGGTCTCAGGAGGCTTGGTCTGTGCGGTGTGGGGGTAGTTGTGGTGGAGTATAATCTTTTATTCTGTCCTCCTCTGGCCGTACTGTGAAGCTTCGTGAAGACACTAAGCTTTGCACTGGTTGTTGCTCGTACCTCAAACACTCTTGCCTGCCCTCAACAACTGACAGATTCCAACTTCTTTCTGGCACAAGAGGCTGCCCCTTCTCTGAGAGGCGTCCCCCAGCTGCCACGGGGGAGCACACCTCCCTCCAGCGTCCGTGGCCCATGACAGAAGAGCTGTCCGTGCTTCCGGTGAAGCGAGCCGTAGCATTGGCTAGTGCGGAGGAACACCCGCTGCACGTGGGTCTGTCACATCAGCTACGTTGTCAGCACGCTGAGAGTGGAAATCCCGTCTTTTTCCACCTGCTGTTGCTTGGGCAGCGCCTGGGGCTGACTAGGTGCTCGGGTGCTAAGTGGTGAGGTGGATGGGTGACTTGTGACCACGTGAATGCTCTCCTCAGCCTCTTATCTCCTGTTTTATCTCACCGGGGAAATGCTTATGGATTGCTTGATTACCTGGGAAGAGCTGACTTGGGAGATCATAAAGCCCTGTCCCTAGAGGTGTCCCAGCAGAAACTTAGGTGCGCTCAGGGTTCTTGACCTTCTCTGGTTATGGACCTCTTCGAGAATCTGAAGAGCGCGAGAGTTCCCGGCGCTCATGCACAGAGCACAGGCGTATGTGCGCACACAGACATGCCTTTGCACGTGACTTCAAGGGGGTCATGGCGCCCCCCGCGACGACAACAGACCCCAAACCGAGGCCCCCTGCTCTAGAGGCTGCAAACCTCAGTGGTACCGGGGACTGGCTGAATATTAGGGTCCCTTTCAGCCCTTAGGTTGTCAAATTCATGCTTTCTGCTTTCATTCCATGACTACATTCTGGAAGTGAGAGGCAGCTGGTCCCCAGCGCTTACGCTCTAGCGGGGCGGAGGGCATACGGCTATAAAATGTGGGCACCTGTCAGGTGAGCGGTGAGCTGGGTGGGAGCCAGAGGGATGGAGTCCGGAGGGAGGGTCTCCCTGGGGCTTGTCTGCTGTGTCCTGCTGCCACCGTGCTCCTCCCTCTCAGGGTCTTTTCCCCATTTCTCTCTCCCCACCCCCCCACCAAAAGGCACACGGACCGCTTATTTAAGTTAGAATCTTTCATTGAGCTCTGGCTGTGTATGGGGAATTGTGTTTGGCACGCGTGGGTGAATGGGCCTCCAGGAGGCCGTGGAGCCCTTGGGGGTCTTGGGCGAGGGGTTGCTGCCTCTGGCGACGGCTAGCCCTGCCACCTTCCTGGCCCACAGGTCAGCTTTGGACCCCAGAAACAGGAGCCAAGCTGGGCTCTGACCACAGCTGAGAAATCTTTAGTCAAGGTGTGAGTTCACTTTCCCATCAGCCAACTCCTTGCCCTGCCAGCGGGTTGTCCCCTTCTGTCCCTGAGCGCAGCACACATCCACCTGTTCTTGTGGATCAGGGGTGGGGGGGTGGGGGGTGTGGCTCTGGGGGAAGACCCTAGGGGTAGAAGAAGTGCAGCTCCCCTTGGAGAAGGGGTGGAGCCATTTGTGAAATGAATGGTTTCTTGTGTTAAAGAGAGGCGCGTGGGTGTGTATGTGTGCGCGTGTGCACGTGTCTGTGTGGCTGGAAGGGCGTGTGGGGTGACTTTTTGGGATAAGAAAGCAGTTGTCCAGCTGATGAAAGAAGAGCTGGGGACTAGGATCAGAGAGTCCCTCCTCCCCCCTTCAGGGCCATCTCTGGTCTGGGGAGGAGGTAGGACTCAGCCTTTGCTCTGGCCACACGTCCTCGGACGCTCCCCTTCTCATAGCCTTGCCCACTGCCGTGTCCTATTCTGTGGGTGCGCTTCTACCTCTCCTCTCTTCTCTGCACTGGTTTCCTCTCTCCAGAGCAGGCTTCTCTGCACTTGCCCTCACTCCTGTCTGCCCCCCTCCCGCTGCGCCCGCTTCCTGTCCTGGGAGGGGGGAAAGGAGAAAGCACAGCATGGCCGGTTGAGTCAGCCCTGGAAATCTCGGCCTCCACACCCCAGGTCCCTCCGCAGAACCCCCAACCTGAGGGCCCAGACCCCTCACAGAGCGCAGAGAAGGTGGTGCCTCATCTTGCCAGGGCCGAGGGGCTTGGCAACATGAAGTCGCAGGCCCAGGGAGAGTGGTCCCCACCTGTGTTTTCCTCTGGCTCTCCTTACTGTAGGAGAAGCCAAGCCTTGGAAGCCATGTAGGAGCTGAAATATAACAGGCCAGCTCATCTGGGTGGGAATCTCCCCTTAGCCACATGCTGGCTCTTTTACCTTGGGCAAGTTGCTCAGCCTCTCTGAGCCTCAGTTTCCAGCTCCGTAAAATGGAGCCAGTAATGCCCATCCAAATAGTGTTCTTGCAGGTATAAGAAAACCAAGAAAGTGAAAGGATCCAGTCAAGTCTATGACACAGGCAGAATCAGAATAGATTTCAGCATCTTCCCCTCTAACTTTCCCCAACAGCCAAGCCAGAGCCTTGGAGAAGTTCCAGCGATGGGCAGGAGCCCGACGGTCTGTCCCCCGGGTATGGTATGAGGATCCCACACTTCCCTCTAGCTGCTGGGAGTGGGGAGGAGGGAGAGGTGGTCTCTTCCTTCAGGCTGGTGATTTGGGTCCAGTGGCTTCCATCCACCACAGTAGTGGGGTTGCCCTTAACCAGTGCCCAGAGCAGCTTAATCTTTAGGGTGAGAGTGCCTTTGACTTAGTCCATGACAACTCGGAGACCCCCCAACCTAAATCTTTAAGGTGTTAGGGCATTCATCACCTCGTCTTTCAAGTAGGGTTCCCAGACCCTTCTCTGCCTGTGATGGTCTGCACCCAGGACAGTGGCAGGTGTGAGGAATGGCAGAAACAGTCTGGGCTCTGGGGGTGACGGAATGTTGCAGAATCTTTGCCTTTCGATATGTCCAGCCTTGTGGGGAAATGAAGAGGCTTCAGAGTTCCTTTGGTCAAGGGTCAGCAGAGTCACGGGGTGATCCCCACCCAGCCTAGCCCTGCTGGACAGGAGGCCGTGAGGTCCTGGAGGAGGCAGGGACATCTGAGGCCTGAGTAAGAGGAAGGGGTGGGTTCAAGGCCACACCACTAGAGTTATGACCAGATCGAGGGCCAGGTCCTGGAGGGGGTTGGATGGACACAGAGAGGGCCTCCTGTTGAGGGGACAGCCAGTTCAGAACTAGAGGGAGGGAAGCAGGTGCCCCGTGGGACACCAGGTGGAGCAGCGTGGCTGTTTGGGAGTTAGGAGCTACCTGATGAAGGGCCGCTCCCGCTGGGCCTCACCCTCCAGCTATAGGCAGCAGGACTCAGAGCAGGTGGTGCCCATGGGGACCAAGTGCCCTCTGCGTGTCGGGCTCTGGGGGTGTCTTTCAGTAGCTGGTGTCTGGACCCTGAGAAAGCAGGACTGCCGGGATCATCCATGTTGCCCTCCGTCCCTGTTCTGGGTTGCAGTTTACAGATGGGAAGCCTGGGGCCGGGCCTGACTCCACAGCTGGAGAGGAGGGAACACGGCGTGTCCAGTCCCCGCAGGCCATGGAGAGGGCTGAGAGGCAACTCGCCTTTCACCTCCATGGCTGGAGCTCCTTGGGGCTTCGGAGAGGAAACAGCTTGCTGCCGCACCCGCCCTTTTAGCCAGCCGGCAAGCAGGACTCATGGCCCTCAGGCCTGGCTGTGTGCCCTGGTCTGTGCCCTGGGCCGCTCCGGGCCTCAGTTTCTCTATCTGGAACGTGAGAGCGGTTGGGTCAGCTGTCTGCTTTGTCCTTCCTGCTCAAAGATGGTGTCTTCTTGAGTTGGGGAGCTGGAGCCACCAGAAGGGACAGGCCAGAGCACCCAAGGGAGGGGGGAGAGGCGGTGAAGAGGAGAGCTCTAACTGCGCTTCTCTACCCCGAGCTCCTCACGGGACAGAAGCTGTGACCCTTGTGAGGTGGGGGGTGCGGGTGTCAAGCTGCTGGGGAGAGGACAGGCTGCTTGGAGGCCTCTGGCTGCCCGGAGGCCTCTGGCTGCCCAGGGACGCCCGAGGGGTCACCCGTGGGCAGGGCAGTGTGGCCACAAGACGGGGGAAGAGGCTGTTCAGGGTGTAATTAATGCACTTTCTGGCACCCACCAGATTTCCCTTTCCTCTTGACAGTTTGCTGCCAAAACAGTCCCGATTCCTGTGAACTTGCTTAAATCTTATCCAGAAAAAAAAAAGAAAGAAAGAAAAAAAGAAAAGACAGAACGGGGGGAAAAAATGAAGAGGGTTGTTATTTGTGAAATTGCATTTCCCAGCCATGAGGGTGAGTCACACCATTTGGAGCTTGGAGTTTCTTGTTTGGATGAACTTTTCTCCGGGAGGCCGTGGTGATGCTGTCCTCCTTCAGGCCATTTTGGGTGAGGAGGGGCCTCCACTCAAGCTCAGGAGAAACCTGGGTGGGTGGAAAGTCCAGGTGCTCCTGAGGCCAGGTAGGGCCGGGCGGTCTGGACAGACTGCCCCGGGGAGCTTGAACATGCAGATCTGGGCTGGGGGAGGGAGGAGCGGGGAGTTAATGTGTCAGCGGGAGAGAGTTTCAGTTTGGGACAATGAAAAAGTACTGGAAATGGATGGTGGTGATGGTCTCACAGTCACGGGAATGTACTCGGTGCCATGGAACCGTATGCTTAAAGACATAATTAAAATGGTCGATTTTATGTAATGTATTTCTTACCACAATAAAGCGGTAGGTTCTAGGTTCTCGGTCCCAGGTGACTGACTGCTTTGGTAGGTAGGTCTGAGGTGGGGCCTAGAAAACTGTATTTGTTAAAAGTTTCTCAAGGCGTTCAATACAAGTTTGGACATACTTGCCTCATCTGTAAAATGGGACAGTGACTCATAGGGTTGTGGTGAGCATCAGCTATCTTAGTAAGTGTACAGTTTCCAGTACCTGGGACATTGTAAGTGCTCAGTAGATGTGACTGGTATCATCGAATCCCATGGCCATTGGACCCCTCCGCACACCCCTTAAGGTTGTCCAGAATTGGCTCGCACACCTCCAGGGATGGGAGACCGTCTGCCTGTCAGGATGGACCACTCTCTCTTGGCTCCTCTGAGAGCTGGAGAATTGCCCTCACACTGAATGCAAGTTTGTGTGGTATTTTCCACTGGTCCTGGGTTTCATGGTAGCCCTGGGCAGCAGTAGAGTGGAGATGGTCATCAGGAGCCTTTGAGTTTCATGCCCAGACATCATAGGCTGACTGACTATGTGTTTGGCCTGGATGCCTTGGATGTGGTATCTGTGTCTTTTTTTCCAGATCCTAGGCTCCAGTCTGAGCCTATAGGAGAGGGAAAAGAGGCCTGGAGAGGGAAAGGACAGGCCCCAGGCCACATAGCAGAGTGTCCAGGGAGCCAAGAAGAGTGGTGGTCCCCAGATGGTGAGGGCTGTGTCCTCTAGGAGGGAATGCCAGGCCCCCAGAGATGGAACAAATAGGGAGGCTGAGGTGTACATGTGTGAGGGGTGGCATCTGTCCTGGTTGGGGGAGGGGTACTTGATCTCCTGGGGCCTGCTCTCAGCTCCCCTCCCTCCCTGCCCACACTCAGGGGACACAGGCAGGACTGTGCCCACTCTGAGCCTCCATCTGCCCCATCTTTGTAAGGGAGCCTAAGGCCACCTCCTCTCAGGGGCTCTCTTCCCCTAGCGGCTTGGGGACTTCCAGGAACAAGGCTGTCTTCCCATTAGACTGAAGGCTCCCCAAGGTCTATGGTTCCCTCCTGGAGTCCTTGAGCACCTGAGCTGGGACCAGAGGATGCCCAGGCCCCATGCCCAGGTTTGTCATTGACCCTCCTGCAGGAGCTGCCTCTTTACAACCTTGGCCTTTCCCCAGGAAGAGGGGACCATGGCTGTTCCCTGCCAGCTTCACCACAGGCCCCACCTTTGCCAAATTCCAGTGTGCCTGGCTGCCCAGAGCCCGTGACTCCTATAAATAGAGGCTGTATACACCAGGAGGGGGCCTGGGCCGCGTCTGCTTTGAAGCCAGGCAAGACATCTGGTTCCTGTCATCTGGAGGTGGGAGAGGTGGGAGAGGTGGGCTGCTTCCTCCCGGGCTCCCCGAGGGTGGGCCTGGGCCAGCCCCGGGGCTCCCCGGACACAGTCTGCGCAGGCCTTGTGCCACAGGAGACCAGGCAGAGTGCTGAACCTCAGTCTTCTCTTCTGTACAATGGAAACAATCCTACAAGCCAATGCTCCTCTTTCTTGTAAGATGGGGAAACGGAGTCAGCTCAGAGATAAGTGACTTGTTTAAAGCACTGGTAAAAGGCAGAGCCCCAGATCTAACAGGTTGCTTTCTACTACGCCTTCTTACCTCCTGGCGGTGTGTAAAGAACTAATAATCCTCCTCCTCCTCCTCATCATCATCACTGCTTACTGAGTGGTTCCTAAGTGCCAGGTGGGAGATAAAGTGACCTCACTTTAGCCTCATAGGCACCCTAGGAGGTGGCATTACTTCCGTTTTCCAGAGGGGGCGGTTCACTGGCTTGCCCACAGACGGACAGCTACGGTTAGAATATGAACTCAGGCTCCAGGAGGCCAGAGCCCCAGGGCAGCTCGGGAGTCCGTGTGAATTCACGAATGTGCATGTGCGTGCGCGTGCCCATGGACATTACCCTGAGGCCACAGCTGCAAACGAGTGTGCCCAGGCCTGGGCAGCCCTCACAGCTTCTGTCCCCCCACAGGCGCCGAGCAGCAGCATGTACAAGAGCGCCTCGCCCTATGGCTCCCTCAACAACATCGCCGATGGCCTCAGCTCCCTCACTGAGCACTTCTCGGACCTGACCCTCACCTCTGAGACCCGCAAGCCCAGCAAGAGGCCCCCACCCAACTACCTGTGCCACCTGTGCTTCAACAAAGGACACTACATCAAGGACTGCCCCCAGGTAAGGCGGCCCCGCTTCCCTGGGTAGAACAGGCCGAACAGCCCCCCACCCCACACACTCCCCGCCCCAGGGCCCCTTCCACAAACAAGCGGCCCTGTGGCCCTCTGGTCTCCACCTTTTTCTCCCCTCTGGTATTTCTGAGGCAAGGTTGGCTGGTGTGGTTGGGACAGAGCCCCAGCCTGGGCCTGCCCTGGCTAGTGAGCAACTGGGGTGAGGGACGTGCAAATGAGGTTCCGGGCCTTCACGTCTCCACCAGTCTTCCTGCCAGGGTGCGTCCTGTTACAGTGGGGCAGGACGGGGGCCAGCAGCCTCCTCGCAGCTCTCCCGAGAGAGACCCCATCTCCTCACACTCACAGGGAAGGAATGCGGGCTCTGGGCCAGGAATCCAGATGTGTACCCCCTCCCCCAGACCCCACTTCTCCCTCCTCTGCTCTTGTGCTTCCTCAGTCTCCTGCCTGTGAGGGGGGAGGTGAGAGGTCCTTACCCCCTCTTTGTGTCTCCAGGGTGGGTCTGGGTGAAGGCCTCAGGCACCACAGGCTGGGCATCTCTCTTGGGGTGGGAAGGGGCCAGGAGATCGAGAGTGTGGAGAGCAGCCCCTGTCTCCCACCCAGTGCTTCGCTGTGACAGCGTGGGGCTCCTGGGGTCAGATCCCACTCAGAGAATGACCCCTGACTCCGACAGACATGGCTTTGACAACCTGGGGAGAGAGGTTAAGGTCGTTTTAAATACAGTACAAGATGGATCCGTGATTCTTTTTCTTACTATTTTTTCATATTTTCTAATGTTTTTATAATGTGTATTTTTACTTTTATTTTACATATGTAATGGAAATGGGATCCTGGAAACTCAGAAAATCCGTGTAGTCTTACCCTCCAGATGGTGGCAGCCCAGGGTGTGGTCGGGTGGGGCTGGGTGCCTCCGGACCAATGGGAGGCCGAGATGTGCTTGTTGCTCAGTGCTCCTCTCAGAAATAGCTGTGCCATGCTTTAGGTCCTTGCTGCATCAATGTGGCCTGGGAGCTTGTTAGAAATGCAGAATCTTAGGCCCAACCCACGACTGCATTTTAGTAAAAGTCCTGGGGATTTGTGTATACCAGTGATCTCAGCCTCCGCTCACCCTTGGTCAAGACAAGTCCGCCCCTGACCCTGAGTATGGGAGCTGGCCCACTGATGGCTGTCCTCCAGACCCCACACTCCAGTGGGCCCTGTCTGCCCTCAGTAGATGCAGTAAACCAGGGGCCCTTGGCATGAGGAGATCTCAGCGCAGGGTAAGGCCCCTACCCCCCAGTGGTTCTCCGGATGGGATGAGGAGCAAACAGGCAGCTAAGGATCTGGTTGGTCCTCAAGGATGTGCCCCTGGCCCACCCAGGCAGCAGCCCCTTGTACCTTCCCCAGCTGAGCCCCTGCGAGGGGACTCTCACTTACTATACCTTGGAAACTTCCCTCATCATCTCCTGCCTACAGCCTGTGCTCACAATTACCCAGTGTGTCAAGTCTCTCATTAGCCTCTTGTTATATGATGCTTTGAGTGAGTCAAGCACTCATACAGAATCATTGAGCCAGTCTGTGGAGGTGCCGGAATTTTAACCCTAGCCAGCAGGTGACATTCAGGTACCAACAGGGGCTCTTGGGGCTCTGAGGAGGTGTGCCTGTTCTGAGCTGGCAGCCTGGGAAAGCTTCCAGGAAAAGGACGGCTTGAGTGGGCTTGGCAGGTTGTTGGAAGAAGGGTGACCAGTATCCAAAGGCAAGGGATGATGAGGCAGAGGTGGAGGGATGGTGAAGGTGTGTGTGTGTGAGTGTGTGTGCATGCCTGGGCCCTCTCCTAAATGTGGGGGCAGGTGGTCCCTGACCTCAGTGTCTCTTGATTTCCAGCACAGTGCAAACCCTGGTTCTTCCTTTATATGGATTACATAGTGTCTTCACTCTGCAGAAGAAGTACCGGCCCCATTTTACAGGTGAAGAAACAGTCTCAGAGAGCTGAAGTGCTGGGGAGAGGGCAGAACGTCTATGAGAACCCCAGTCTTGGGACCTCCATGCTCTTTGCTTTCTTGAGCATCCTATACCAGTCCAGGCTGAGATGCCCATGGCCTGGGGCCTCAGTTTCCCTCTTGAGCTGGTAGAGGCCCTCTTCCAGCTCCACCTCAAACCTGATTCTATCAGAGACTCCTGCAGGCCCAAGGACCTCCTCCACCTTTCACGAGAGTTTCATCATCTGTAAAGCAAAGCTGATGAGAACACTAACACATAGCAATGTTGTGAGGATTCAAGGAAGGAATGCATGGAAAGTGCTTAGCACAGTGTCTGGTAAGCACTTAATAAATGTTGGCTAGCATTGTTATCCCTTGGGTAACAATGGAGAGTGTGCCTATTTGGCAAGGTAGAAGGTATTTTGGCAGGCTGGAATATAATTAGATGTTCCCCACCCCTCAGCTGACCACAAGCTCCAGGGGCAGGTGCTGGGCAGATTCATCTCTGTACCCCCATGCTGGCCCAAGATACCACACACAGCAGGTGCTCAGTATAAGTTTCCGGAATGAAGGAATGGGCAGACAAGGCTTTTATAAGCCATGGAAACCTCTGTTTCAAATGAAATATTATGAGCTCAGCATATATAATATTTAAAAGTGGAGTGGGAATGCTTGTTTTGGTAAGACCTTTAGTGAGATATAATTCACATACCATATAATTGACCCATTTAAAATGTACAAGTCAATGATTTTTTAGTATATTCACAGAGCTGCTCAACCATTACCACAATCAATTATAAAACACTGTTTTAAAAGATTTTATTTATTTCAGTAATCTCTACACCCAGTGTGGGGCTTGAACTCACGACCCTGAGATTAAGAGTTGCATGCTCCACCGACTGAACCAGCCAAGCGTCCCCAATTGTAGAACATTTTTATCACCTCAAAGAGAAACCTTATACTCTTTAGCTATCACTATCCCCCTGGTTCCCCAACTCCTAGTAACTCATATTCTACTTTCTATCTCTATAGATTTGCCTATTCTGGACATCTCATAAAGATAGAATCATATAATATGCGGTCTTTTGTCACTGGATTTTTTCACTTAGTATATTGCTTTCAAGTAGTAATTATCAGTTCCATCATTTGGGAAGTGTTCAATCCTGTTCTATTTTCTGGAAGAGTTGGTGAAAAATTAATATTACTTCTTCTTTAGGGGCACCTGGGTAGCTCAGTCAGTTGAACGTCTGCTTGGGATTGAGACCCACGTTGAGCTCCTTGCTCAGCACGGAGTCTGCTTCTCCCTCTGTCCCCCTCATGCTCTCTCTTTCTCTCTCAAATAAATAAATAAAACCTTTAAAAAAATAATTCTTTAAATGTTTGGTAGAATTCACTCGTGAAGCCATCTGTGCTTGGGTTTTCTTTTTTGGGTGGATTTTTAAAATTATGAATTCAATCTCTTTGTGTTATAGATCTATTCAGATTTTCTATTTCTTCTTGAGTCAGTTTCTGTAGTTTGTGTATTTTGTAGAATTTGTCTGTTTCATCTAAGTTATCAAATTTATTGGAATACAATTGTTTGTGATATTCTCTTACAATCATTTTCATTTCTGTAAGGTTGGTTATAATGTCCCCCTCTTTTCTTTCTGATTCTCATAATTTGAGTCTTCTCTCTTTTTTTCCTTGGTCAATCTAGCTAAAGGTTTGTCAGTTTTGCTGAACTTTTCAAAGAAACAAATTTTGGTTTATTTGACTTCCTGTACTGTTTTTCTGTTCTCTATTACATTATTTTTCACTCAAATCTTTTAAAATATTGTGGTAAAATATATACAACATAAAATTTACCATCTTAATTATTCTTACATATACAATTCAGTGGTATTAAGGACAGTTGACCCTTGAATCATTTCGGTTTGAACATATACATAGATTTTTTCAGTAAATACAATACAGTACAATAACTATGTTCTCTATGATTTTTTTTTTTTAAGATTTTTTATTTATTTGTGAGAGAGAGAACGAGAGACAGAGAACATGAGAGGGAGGAGGGTCAGAGGGAGAAGCAGACTCCCTGCTGAGCAGGGAGCCCGATGTGGGACTCGATCCCAGGACTCCAGGATCATGACCTGAGCCGAAGGCAGTCGCTTAACCAACTGAGCCACCCAGGTGCCCCTCTATGATTTTTTTAATAACATTTTCCTTTCTCTAGCAAACTTTATTACATACAGTATAGAATACATGTAACACGCAAAATATGGGTTACTTGACTATTTCTGTTACTAGTAAAGCTATTAGTAGTTAAGTTTGGGGGGAGTCAGGAGTTATACACAGATTTTTGACTGCTCTGGGGGTTGGCACCTCAAACCCCACGTGGTTCAAGGGTCAACTGTACATTCACATTGTAGGGCAACCATCACCACCATCCATCCATGGAACTCTCTTTTTTTGTGTGAAACTCTGTGCCCATTAAACAATGACCCTATCTCTTTCTCTCCCCCAACCCCTGGCAACTACCATTCTACTTTCTGTTGCTATGAATTTAACTACTCTAGGGACCTCATATAAGTGGAATCGCACAGTATTTGTCGTTTTGTGATTGGCTTATTTCACTTAGCATAATGTCCTTAAGGTTCATTCACGTTGTAACAAGTTTCAAAAGTTCCTTTCTTTTTTAAGACCAAATAATATTCCTGTGTGTGTGTGCGTGTGCGTGTGTGTGTGCACGCACACATGCGTGTGTACGTGCATGTGTGTAGACCACATTTTGTTTATCTAATTATCCATCAATGGACAACTGGATTGCTTCCACCTTTTGGCTATTGTGAATAATGCTGCTATGAACATGGGTGTGCAGATAGCTCTGAGTCTTTGCTTTCAATTCTTCATTCTAATCTTTATTATTTCCTTCCTTCAGATTGTTTTAGGTTTAGTTTGCTGTTCTTTGTCCAATTTCTTGAGATGGAAAGTTAGGTTACTGATTTTACATTTTTCTTCTATTTTTAATGTAGATATTCACAGGTATAAATTTTCCTCTGAGCTGCATCCCATAATTCTGTGTGTTGTATCTTCCTTTTCGTTCATCACAGAGTATTTTCTGATTTCCCTTGTGACTTCTTCTGTGACCCACTGGTTATTTAGAAGTGTGTTGTTTAATATCCACATATTTGTGAGTTTCCCAAATGTGTTTAAAAATGATTCTCCTTTTATTCCACTGTGGTCAGAGAACATACTTTGTATTATTTTGGTGCTTCTAAATTTGTTGTGGTTTGTTTCATAGCATTTGGGCTATCCTTGAGAATGGTTCGTGGGCACTTGAGAAGAATTAATTCTGCTGTTGGTGGTTGTAGTGTTCTGTAGGTATCTGTTAGGTCTCGTTGGTTTACAGTGTTTTTGGTGTCTTCTGTCCCCTTGCTGATGTTCTGCCTCATTCTTGTAACCATTATTGTAAGTGTAGGAGTGTTGAAATCTCTATTATTGTTCAATTAACTATTTTTTTCTTCAATTCTTTTTTTTTATAAATTTTTTAAAAGATTTTATTTTATTTATTTGACAGAGAGAGACATAACGAGAGAGGGAACACAAGCAGGGAGACTGGTAGAGGGAGAAGCAGGCTTCCCGCAGAGCAGGGAGCCCGATGTGGGGCTCGATCCCAGGACCCTGGGATCATGACCTGAGCCGAAGATAGACGCTTAATGACTGAGCCACCCAGGTGCCCCTTTTTTCTTCAATTCTGCCAGTTTTTGCTGCATGTATTTTGGTGTTCCTTTGTTAGCTATACCTATGTTTATAACTGTTGTATTTTCTGATGAACTGATCCTTTTATTGTCCTAGAGTGTCCCTGTTTATCTCTAGTAACATTTTTGTTTTAAAGTCTAATTTCTGATACTAATATAGCCAGCTTCCTTATGTACATGATAGATCTTTGTTCATTTTTACTTTCCTATCTTTAGATCTAAATTGTGTCTCCTGTAGACAGCATGTAGTTGGATCTTGGTTCACTTTTTACTCACTTTGGCAATCCCTGCCTTTTGCTTGGATTGTTTGATCCATTCATATTATCGATAATGCTATATTAATGCTCTTTTGATATATGAGATTATTGATACCGTTGGATTTAGGTCTGCTGTTTTACTTTTTGTTTTCTGAATTACTCATGTCTTTTTGTTTCCTCTGTTCCTTCTGTACTGCTTTCTTTTGCATTAAATGATACTTTTCTAATGTGACATTTTGATTTCTTTAATGATTTTTTTTCACTTTTTAAAGCTATTTCTTTAGTAGCTGTCCTGGGGCTTATTTTACATACCGTAACATATAAAATCTGCTTCAGACTTATACTAACTTAATTCCAGTGAGATCTAGAAATATGACTCCTTTATAGCTCTATTCTCTTTTCCTGATTTTTGCGGCATTATTGTTACACGTATTACATCTTTGTATGTTGCAAATTCAACAATACTTGTTATAATTGTTACTTCATGTAATTTTATGTGTCTTAGAGAAGCTAGAAGAAGAAAAGAGAGCAGTTATATGTCCATAGCTTTTGGCATTTTAGCTCTTTTATTTCCAGCTTCTAGGTCTCCTCATTTGTTCCTGTGGACTCAAGTTACCACCTGGAGTCATATCCTTAGCCCAAGACAGATTTGCTTCTACCTGCCTCCTCTGTGCTACCATTGGCAAATATCTTACATTTCCAAATGTTATAGGACAGATAGTACAGTAATATACATTTTTTTATACATTTGCTTTTTAAATCAACTAAGAGAAGAAAGGAAAAGAAAAATTCATTTGTGCTGTGTTTTATAATCACATAACTACCTTATCAGAGCTCCTGTTTCTTCATGTGTATTTGCATTATGTCTGGGGTCACTTGCTTTCAGCCTGAAGAACTTCCTTTAGTATTTCTTGAAAGGTTGGTGTGCCAGCAATGAAATCCTGTGCTTTTGTTTATCTGGGAGTGTCTTTATCTCACTTTCATTTCTTAAAGATAACTTTGCAGGGTATAGAATTCTTGGCTGACAGTTTTTTCTCCCCGCTTTGAGCACACTGACTGTTACTCCACTGCCCTCTGGCCTCCATGTCTGATGAGAAGCAGTTGTTAATATTGTTGGAATTCCATTGTAAATGATGTGTCATTTTTCTCTTGATGCTTTCAACATTTTCTCCTTAGCTTCAGCAGTTTTACTACAATGTGTCTATTTGTGAATCTCTTTGTGTTTATCCTACTTGGACTCTGTTGAGCTCCTTGTTGATTAAGGTTTTTCATTGGATTTGGGAACTTTTCAGCCATTATTTCTTCAAATATTTTTTCTGATCCTTTCTCTTCTCCCCTTTTGTGGGATGATTTTTGAGTGGTCTCAGTGCTTTTAAAATCTTAAATGGTCTAACTGGGGGTAGAGTGTGTGGAATCCTAGGCATTTGCTGCCAACAGCCTGGGTGGTGGCATCCAGGAAGCAGGAGATACTCTGTGGCCCCCAGTGCAGTCAAGAAGGCCAGGGTGGGTTGGGGCTGCCAGCTCTGGTGGCAGCAAAAATCCCAGCTGGCTCTGAGAGAGGCATGGTTGCTGTCTGCGGGGCCCACCTGCAGGCTTACTGGCGCATTTCATGTTGGCTTCTGTGCCCCAGCGTGGCAGGCTGTGAAGACCCGAGTGGTAGCATTTTGCTCTGAGCCCACTGGAACCTGCATGCATGTGGGTCTTTGTGGTGGGGGGTTGGCTCAGTGCCACCTCTGTGCCCAGGACATACTACAGAGGGTACAGGAGCCTGGTACTCTGTTAACCAATCCTAAGGGTGGAGAGAGGCGTCCAGAGTTCAGCCATTGGACTGATGGGGCTTCTCATAGGTCCCAGGGGGCAGTGTGAGGGGGATTGGGCACTTTACAGGAAGACTGGGAGCCTCCTGAAACAGATGCAGAAGGTGCTGGACACCAATTACCAATGATGCTGAAGGGCAGCCCCTTTTTGGGGGGTGAGGCTGTGCCTGGGCCAAGGTCCATCTCCAGCCAATGTCAGCACTGACCCTAAAATGTCCAGGAGTCAAGAATGTCTACCATTCAGTTCTTGAAAACCCTGTGCCTGCAGCTGTCTCCACCCTGTGCCAGGCGTTGAGTTCCAGGGCAATAATAATATTAACAACAGTGATGCTAGTCTGTACGTGCTGAGTTGACCACTAAGCTAGGTGTGAAATATGCATTAACTCATTTAATTCTCTCAAAACCTCTATCAGGTCAATTGCCAGATGATAAAACTGAGGCCCAGAGAAGTTAAGTGACTTACCTAAGGTCATGTAGCTAGAAAACAGCAAAGATAGAATTGGAACGTAGGCCTTCCTCATTCCAGAACCCATACTTTTTATTTTTTATTTATTTTTTAAGAGGGAGAAGGGGTGGGGAGGGGCAGAGGGAGAGGGAGAGAGAATCTCTAGCAGACTCCCCGCTGAGCATGGAGCCCGACTTGGGGCTCGATCTCACGACCCTGAGACTAAGACCTGAGCTGAAATCAAGAGTCAGATGCTCCACTGACTTAGCCACCCAGGTGCCCCCAGAGCCCGTGTTTTTTAAATTAGGGTCTATGATCTGCCTTAGCATCCAGCCTGATCTCCACTGTCAATCTTAGAAAGTCAGGGTTCTTTATTTTTTTAATTTATTTTTTATTTTTTTAGATTTTAGTTCACATGTAGAGTATCATTAGTTTTCAGAAAGTTGGGGTTCTTTATTTATTTATTTTTGTTAGTCAGGGTTCTTTACAAAGATGGGTTACTGGAAATGAAGAGCGGCAAGGACGATGTGAGTAGAGACCATAACAGACCTGGTCTGGCCAAGTTGTTATGTCTGGAAGATTGCAGTACTGGCCCAGCCCCAGGGTGTCTGCGGCCCCCAGTGCAGTCAGAAGGCCGGGGTGGGTTGGGGCTGCCAGCTCTGGTGGCAGCAGAAATCCCAGCTGGCTCTGAGAGAGGCACGGTTGCTGTCTGCGGGACCCACCTGCAGGCTTACTGGCGCATTTCACGTTGGCTTCTGCGCCCTAGCGTGGCAGGCTGTGAAGACCCGAGTGGTAGCATTTTGCTCTGAGCCCGCTGGAACCTGCATGGGTATGGGTGTTGGTGGTGGGGGTTTGGCTCGGTGCCACCTCTGTGCCCAGGATGCATAATGTGCCCAGGACAGAGCTGGGCCCAGACACGCTACAGTTGCCCAGCCATCTCTGAGCTCCTACTGTGTGCCAGGCCCGTGCTCGATAAGGCTCCATCCCTGTCCTCAGTGGGATAGACAGAAACACTGCGGGCTGTTCCGGATGACCAGGGCTCTGGTTGAGGTTTGTGGCGCAGGACCGGCTCGGCCTGTGGCTTCATGTGAAGCCTCCGAGAGGAGAAGTCTAGAACTGGGGTGGGGAAGGCTTCCAAACAAGCGTGTAAATAACGAGGCTGTGCTTTCTGGGAAGTGCGAGCCCTTGGCTGTGGCTGGCGCGCTGGGTGCCTGAGGGGAGGAGAGGGAGGTGTGGCCACAGCAGGTGGTGAAGGGCCTGTGTGCCAAGCTGCACAAACTTGGTTATCTGGAGGGCAGGGGGCAGCCACCCAAGGGTTTGGGTGACATGCTCCGATTGGCATTTTGAAAGCTCACACTGGTGGCAGTCGGAGGCCGGGCCGGAGGAGGCAAGACTGCAAACAAAACCAGTCCAGTAACGTGGACGGATGATAAGACCAGATGTTGGGCAAGGAAGGGTGAGCAAAGGTTGGAGGTGAGGGGACAAATTCCAGACACTGTAAGAAGGTACCATCTCTGGGGCATGGTGACCACTCTGGGCCACCTTTCCTCATCTCCAAAATGTATCTGCAATTCGGGGTCCGTGCAGGACTCCCGGCCCTGATGGCTCACTCACATCTCTGGCTGGAGGAGGCAGGGGTGTGGATGAGGGCAGGACATCCAGGACCCGGTGTCCTTGCCCTAAGCCCTCTGTCCACCCTTCCTGGCGGTCAGGCCCAGCCACACTCAGCCTGGCAGCCTCCCATCAGGCGCTGAGCTGGGAGCAGAAATCCTCCAAGCTCTCAGGCTCTCTCGCTCAATCTTGCCATGTCAGGACGTTCTTGGTGGTGGTGGGGAGGGGGCTGCTTATATCTTTGAGGGAGGTCTGAGGGGTGTCATCTCCCGTGCCTCCTGTGTCCAGGGAAGGACCGGGCCCTGTGAGGGGTCCGGGGAGGGCCTGAGCCCAGGGGAGCTGCCGTTCCTGAGTCAG
This sequence comes from Phoca vitulina, assembly GCF_004348235.1. Classification (NCBI taxonomy): domain Eukaryota; kingdom Metazoa; phylum Chordata; class Mammalia; order Carnivora; family Phocidae; genus Phoca; species Phoca vitulina. The sequence continues at coordinate 19,235,047 of NW_022589732.1, read as the reverse complement.
CATGCCCAGGGCGGCTAATGAAATCCAGATGTCAGACAGAAAACAATCATCGCCCCCACCCATCTGGCGGCTCGGGTTACTTGGAGATTGCAAAAGAAGAAGAAAAATAGAGCAGGGAGAGAATCGATCCTAGAACAGCTGAAACCTTAGAGGCGGTATGTAAATAGTTTCAGGGTCTTGCTCAGGCGAGGAACAAGAGGTGAGGGAAGAGCAAAGGCTAGCCCAGGCCTCCTTCTCCCCCACTCTGACCTCTGCAGCCCCTGGACCCCAGCCCTTGGACTGCTCCCCAGGCCAGAGCAGGCTGGGGTCCCTGGGGGGCTCTGAAGGAGGCAGGGAGAGCTGTGACCTCCAGCCCATGTCTGACGCCTACCTGGGATTTCCAGCCCCCCCCCCCTTCCAGCCCTGCCCTCACTGCAGGCCCAGGTGTCCTCCGGGGCCAGAGGGGCTGGAGCCTGGGAAGGGGACAGGCAGAGAGGGACTGAGGGTACACAGGATTTTCCCTGCAGAACCTTGGGCTCAGGATCCTTGATTAGTTCAGAGCCATCAGTATGCTGGTGGGGAAACTGAGGTTTTCTCGCAGCATGGGGCCAGGACTACATGTTTTGAAGGATCCATAGAGTGAGGAAGGAAGGAGGAGAGGAGAAGAAGGAAGGAAGGGAGGGAGGGAAGGAGGGAAGACAAACAGCATCATTATGTGACTCCAGCAAGGAAGGGCTGGCCCAGGGCTGGTGGCTTGTGTGTATACAGAGTAGTTTTGCAGGGGTTCCTCCGGACCTTGGGGCTGGCCGCCCGGCCAAGGGGCTTGGGCTGTGACGTCCTGGTGCTTGGCACAGGACCTGGAATGTGTCAAGCGTTCGGGGAATGTTAGCCGGGATGGGTGTTGGCGGGGGACTGTGGAGGGCCTCCTGGTCGGCATAGGTGCTGACGCCGGAGAAGGACCCCAGAGCCAGTGTGGCAGCCTCTTCTGAGACCCCGTCCCTGTGGTGGGGTAGTTCTGAACACAGACCCTGACGCCAGCCGTCCTGGGTTCGACCCCCGGCGCTGGAATGTACTAGCTGCGTGTCTTTGGGAAAATTAATGGAATGTCCCTGGACCTCAGTTTCCTCCTCTGTAAGATGAAGATCGTGGGGTGTTGTGAGGATAAATGAATTCTCTCATCCGTAGTGCTTAACAGAGAGCCTGGCACCTCATACACACGCCAAGTGTTAGCTGTTGTGATTGTGTTAATGACCATCCTTACTGTTATGCTCGGCTATTTCAGACTGTTTCAGGACATTCCAGAAGTCTGAGAAAGTGCTTCAGGGCTGTGGGCTTATCAGAGGGGCCCAGTCCTCCCATCCCATCCTGGTCCCACACAGGGGGCTGCTTCTCGGACGGGCCAGAAAGGGGCTGAGGGATCGTCAGGAGCCTTGGGATAGGGGCAGGGGCAGCCTCTTAGGACTTTGGGTCACCCAGGTTTGTTGAAGGACAGGAAGGTAGGGACTGGGTCCTGGAGGCTCCATTTTGCCCAAGTGGGTGCTCTAGGAGGAGGGCGCTGGGGCACGGCTGGAAGATGCCCAGTGCCTCCTGTGGGCTGTCAGCTCCCTTCTGGCCCAGCCAAGTGCTGGCCCCGGCACAGACAAGTGGGAGCAGCTGGGGGGGTGGGGGGCGGGGGGAGGGACTGAGAGGCGGGGTGCAGGGTGTGGGGGCTCCCTGGGTAGCCACTTGTACATCCTTCCTGCTGTCCCGGGCCTGGCAGGAAAGAGTCCGAGAGGGCGAGTTTCACATCCTCAGCTGCCAGTTCTCCTTTTAAATGGACCACAGATGGTGTCTCAGAGCCCCCAGCAATCTTGCCATGTCAGTTGGCCTTCCCTTCTCAATCCTCTGCCCCTGGGCCTCGAGGGACAGGGATGTTGGCAGAACGGGGAGCCAGGACCCATCCCTGGTCCTTGAACCACCTGCAGGGCTTAGTGGTTGGAGGGCTGGAGCCAAGCAGTTGCATCCTTGGACTGAACAACCCCCCAGTGTCATTTCCTCCAGGCAGCCTTCTCTGGTTTCTCCTGTTCTCCAAGCCCAAAGGGACTGCTTTCCTCTGAACACTGAAGGACCCCATTCACTCACTCATTAATTCCTTACCTGCCCGTGGCCTCTTGTGTGCCAGGCTCTTGGCCTGCCCCTCTCACATAGTTTTTTCCTCTTGGAGTAGCTCAGAACCATGGAAGGTTCTGACGGGGTCATCCCTTGGCCCCCTCAACCTCACTGAGGACGGGAGAGTGCAGGGCGGTGGAATCTCACAGAGCTGGGCTCAGTCGGCTCTTCTGCCCTTTCCCAGCTGCGTGTCCTTGTGCTTGTCGTACAGTGTACCCGGGCATCTGTAAAATGGGCTCACGCACCTTGCAGGGTGTTTGTGGGAAATGTGTGGGCAAAGCAGGTGATACAGAGCTTGGCATCGCACGGCAGTTGGTAAATGGCAGCCCTTGCTAGTCCTACACAGTACATTGCGGGGCCTCCCGAGCCTCATCGGCCCTCATTTGTGAAGAGCCTGGCTTCATGAGGTAGATGAGAAGCAGCCTGGGACGCAACGGGCACTGAACCTTCCTCTTTCCTTTTCCCTGCCCCACCCCCGCCAGGCTGCTTAACCACACACACAGGTGCACACCGCACCTGCGCCTACGCACGCACACCTGGGACTCTCAGCCTCTGCCTGGGCTCATGCCATCGCCCCCACCCTGCAGGGCCCTTCCCTCATCTCTTCCCTCCTACCCCCTTTCAGAGCCCAGAGGAATCCCCCTCCCTCAGGCACCTTTCCCAGCCATCCTAGACCCACAGGCTCTCCTCTCTGAACCCCAGTTTTCATAACCAGCACCCCAACCCAGGCCTTCAATGGCTTCTCACCTGTACTGTCTCTCCATCTAGTGCCCAGAGGACGGACCAGGCCCCTCATGATGTGGGCTCTGCTCTGCTCCAGGCCTGGAATGTGGCCCCAGCGTGGCTCCAGGAGGCATTGCCCATGTGTTTGCCATTTGAGATTTGAGCCTTCCCATGCCCCGGGACTTAGCCGGTGCCATGCCCTTGGCTGGTAATTCTCTCTCAGTTTCTCCTATCTTCTCCCAGCCCAGCCCACATGTCCCCTCTCGTGTGGAGCATCCTCCTGTGCCCCTCCATGCCCCCTGCCTTGCTGCTTCCCTGTCTTGCTGAGCCCTGCCTAGCCCTGGGCTGATCCTCACACAACCCTCTGTCCTACTTTCTGGGGGCCTGGCCCAGGCGGGGGCTGTGTCTGCTTGGCCGGCAGAGGGGCACGCGTGAGCTCTGGGGGCAGCTCTTATCCCAGGCCTGCTTCTCAGTAGCTGGTCACCTGTGGCCTAGCCTGTCCTGCCCTTGAGCCCTCACACTGCCTGAGCCTCTGAAATGGGGTCAGCTGGGGAGCCCGCGTCGGGACCTGTGTGAGCTCCAGAGGTGGGGAGGCAGGCAGGTGGGTTTTGAAAGCTGTCTAGTTGTGCCATTTGCCCCCACTGCCCATCGAGCAGCCAAGTGCAGCCCACAGAACGTTTGCCTGAATGACTAGAGGGTATGTGGGCTTCTGATACCGGCCCTCTTCTGTGCCTGGGCCCTGGAGATACATTTGTGACGGCAGCAGCTTCCCTTCCTACCATGTCTGGGGTGGTGCCCGGGGACAGAGCCTGCTCTGGGTTCTCCTGCACCCCGTGGTTTTGTCTGGAGAAGGAGGTGGCCTGGCCTCTGGGTTTGGGGACTGGGCACCACTGACCTGGCCTGCCTTTAAGAGCTGGGCTCTCTCCCCACCATGTCAAAGATTGGGCTGCAGAGAAATTGGACAGCAGGGGCCAGGAAGGAATGCCCATGGAGTGGGGTGGGGAGCCAGGGGAAATGAGACCTCCCTCTTGCCTGGCTTACAAAGCACCCCCGTCACTGGCTGATGCGATTCTCACTCCAGCCTGCGCTGTTTCTGCAGTCCGTCTCCCTACCTTCTTCTCTCTCTTCATCTCCCTCTCACTTCCTTTCTTCCTTCTTTTGTTTTGTAACAAAGCAGCACGGAGAGGTTAAGTAACTTGTCTCACAGCTGGCGAGGATCAGGCCAAGTCGGCCCCATTCCAGGGCCCAGCCTTTCCCACTGCCCCTCTCGGCCCACAAGAATGGTTCTGTCCCCTAGGACACACTGTGCACCTGCTGTGCTCTGACCCAAGCAAAGATCAGGCCGTGGGAGAAAGTGTGCCCCCTTCTTGCTCCAGGCTTTCCTCGCTGCCTTGTATCCTGGTACTTCCCTGGCTTTGGCTAGGGAGGGAGGCTTTGTATGGGAGCCAGTCTCTCATCCCACAGGTTGGGGTGACAGTGAGGAGGGGGATGTGTTTCCAAGGTGGTGAGCATGATGACAAGGAGTAAAAACTGCCAGAAGCCCAAGCTCCTCTGCCCCTTGCTGGGGAGCACGAAGCTCAAACAGGGCTGGGGGTCCCCTCCTCCCACCGGCCTTTTGAGCTGTCCCTATTCATCAGTTACTCCCTCCTTTGTGTTCCCCAAAGATCCGCACACAACCAGCTTAGTATTTTGTGTTCTGATTATGATCTTGGGGCAGGGGTGGGTGGGCCCAGGAAGTCCTGGTACACGGTGAGTACTCAGCAAGCGTGAGCTGCTTCTGCAGCTCCGACCCTGGCTGCCTGTGTCTGCTGGGGCACCTGCTGCAGAACTGGGGCCGTCATCTGGAGGGGCGAGAAGGCACATTAGCTGCCTGTGTGGGGGGCGCTCACTACGTCCAGCTGCTGCTCGAAGCACTTGACGCATGTTGACTCATCTACTTCCTGCTGCAGCCCTCTGGGCTGGGGATCCTATGTTCCCCATTGCCCTGAGAGGGTAAGTGACTTGCCCAGGGTCACACAGCACAGATGCTGTCCAGGAGGTCTTGCTTCAGAGGCTGTGCTGCCATAAATTTGTGAGGAAGGAAGGAAGAAATGAACAAGACTCCATTGGAATGTAGGGAAGGTAGGGAGCTAATATCGGCTGAGCATCCTCCATGTACCAGGGACCATGCTGGGTCCTTGCACATCGTCGATGTCCTTAGAGACAGCGAAGAATTCCCCTAGGGTCACACAGGAGCCAAGGACATAGCTGGGATTTGAGCCCAAGGAGCGTGGCTCTGCAGCCTGGCTGATTCCTAACCCCCCCGTTCCACCTACTCAGCCCATCAGGAGCTGGATCAGTAACCAGGACAGTTCAGTGAGGGCCCCCTGGGGACCCCCGAGAGGCCTCAGGGCTGAGGAGCTGGCTTCTACCCCCCAGGCCTACACAGTTACGTGGTAGACAGGACAGGGAGCTGCTGGGTGAGGCCACTCATTGCTAAGCTGTGTGGTTCTAACCAGTCACAGGAGGAGGAGTTTAGAGGAGGGAACACAGCCAGGTGGGTGACTTAGAACAAGCCCTTTGCCCTTGCTCTACCTCAGTTTCTCCTTCTGTGCAGTGATATACATCCCATCTGCCCCTCAGAGCTGCTGTGTGGATCTCACGAGCCAGCAGGGCTGGAACGAATTGCAAGCCAAGCTGAACAAAAGTAAGGGGTTCTTCAGAATAAAAATATTTTATTTATGAACATCTAAAGGCCTGCTTCTCAAAGTGTGGTCCGTGGACCAGCAGCAGCATCACCAGGAGCTTGCCAGAAATGCAGAACCTTGGGCCCTCCCCCAGACGTGCTGAATCAGAATAGGCATTTTCACAAACTCCCGGGTGACTCTTGGGCACATTACAGTTTGGTCTAAGGAATATCTGGACTCCTACTTCCCCATTTCTGAGCCTGCCTCTTGGGCCACCTTTCCATAGGCCGATAGGGGTTCTTGGGTGGAAATCCCCATCTCATTTTAGGAAGCACTCTGGCCCAGCAGGGCTTCTGTCCCTGATAGGAGCACATCAGATTCAAACTCTGACAGCCTCTGTGGCTTTGATGAGGCCACCCCCATTTGTTTGGGGGTACAGCCCCCCTGTGAGTCAGCAAGGCCAGCCCGACCTGCAACAGGGGTGGGGAGGGGGGCATCGTCAGCCAGGGTGCAGGAAAGCTGGGGATTGCCTTTGAGCCAGGGAAGGGCGTCTGTGCCCAGACTGTCTCCATCTTCATGCGGAAAGGCAAAGGGCTGGAACAGTGGCTGGAATGTTTTGGGTTGGACCTAAGAAGGAACTTACTAATTGAGAACAAGCCAGCAAAGGATGTTGAGCGCCCCCATCCCCTTAAATGTGTAGCCATGTTGCGAGAGGTCAAGAGGCAGAGCTGGAAGGGATTTCCAGATGTTCTCTGTCCAGCTTTTCTGCCTTAGGCTGTTTTGACATGGGCCAGGTGACTTGTCTAAGGCCACAGAGCAGGCTAGTGACAGCGAGGACCCCAGGCTTCTGACTCCCCACGCCTGGGGCATTTCTTCATTACAGGCAACTCTGGACACGCTTGGGATTGACCTTGATGACCTTCCTAGTGTCCCTCTAGCCACCCTTTGAAACAGTATAGAGGGCTTGGAGCATGCAGGTGGGGGGAAGGGAGGGGCTGGCTTTGTGAGTCCAGCAGCTTCCAGGTGTCTCAATCTGTCCTGGCCCACTTGGTCCCCAAGACCGCTGGGAATACCCCTGGAGCAGGGGGGCTATGAGGTAGACACAGCGAGTTGGGAACAGGGCCCCTGGAGATAGAGGGGTCCAGGTAGAGGAAGCAAGGGAAGGCCAAGGGGCTTGACCTTGGTGTAGGGACCAGTGCCGTGGTCCTTGGACCATTACCTGAATTCTGTTTGCTTACCTGTAGCACGGAAGAAAGTTGGACCAGATCAGTGATTCTCCATTGGAACTTCACAGTAGAATCACTTTGAGAATTTTTAAAAAATTTGGTGCTAGAAATTCTGATTCAGGAAATCTGGGGTAGGCCTACCCATGGCATTTTTTCAGCTCTCCAGGTGATTCTGGTGTGTACCTTTGCCCAGGTCTGAAGTGGTGGGGAGCTCAGGCAAGTGCTGCAGGGGAAGGGCCTCTGCAGGTGAGCAAATCATTGTTGTCCTTCTGAGGTCCCAGGAATACAAGATGACAGGATTCCATGAAACTCGGAAGTGGACATTCCAGTGGTCCCCCTTCTAACACTGTATGATCTTCAATCCTAGATTTCTTAGATCACATGATTACGAAGTGTTACTGTTCTTTGGAAGTAGGCTTCTATGCAGGATGATTGTTGACACTTGGTTATTCTGAATTGTATGATTTTAAGAGTCTGAGGTTCTATAATCATTCCATATCTGAACCGTGAGATTCTGTACTCATCCACGCTTCTCTGTATTTCAACCTGCTGTTATTATTGTCCTTTAAAATGAGGATCCCCTGCATCTCTGCTTCTAACATATTATTAGACTGACTTTCAAGGATCCTAAAAATCTAAGCTCTTAATGGTACTAACATTTAAAAACAATTCTAAATTCAGCAACTCTGTGATCTGTCATTTCATCCAGGCAGTTGGCCGCCAGGACCTGGAGCCTGGCATTTGTCTCCCCAGGGAGAGCTTGGATGGGTGCCCCCTCCCCTGCTTGGCCTGGACGGCCTTTCTTGGGGGAAGGAGTGGGGGTGGGGAGAGCAGAGACCCCCCCCCCCAGAGCCCTCTGGGCTCTGGCTCCAGCTGTGTCATCGCGGTAGAGGAGGGGAGGGCAGGGTGAGTATGAGGGCATGTCTGACCTCGCAGCGGAAAGGCCGGTGGGTGACGTGCATGGCAGCATCTTGGGCTCACTTAGTGCTGTCATCTCCCAGGGTGTCAGCTTTGGCTCAAGACATTAGGGTCTATCCCATCCAAAGCCCTGCCCCTAAACACACACATGCACACACCCTGATTCCAGATGGGAAAACTGAGGCCCAGAAGCAGGAGGTGACTTGCCTGACAGTGCTGGTGCCCAGGGCCTGGACTCCTCTAAGCGTCTGCAGGTGAGCAATTCTACCAGGCGCCCTCCAGCCAGTCCTTCTTAGGCCTTGCTTTCTGCACAGAACCACGGACCTTCTATAGGACCAAGTCAACGTTTAGGTTCCTCTGTGGTGATGGGGACCAGCCCAGCAATTCAGGATCACACATTCCTGGCCGGTAGCATGGCGGCTTTCACCAGGCCCAGGAGCGGCTCTCCCTGCCCCACATGACCTCCCCTGGCCGTTTCCTGTCTGCCAGACCACACCGTCTTCCGTTACACTCCCCCAGGACTGGTGTTGGCATGTGCCAGGGCACGTCAGGCTGGGAGACTGGGAGGCAGACGGTGGGCTAGGAGCAGTGGGGCGTGGGGTGGGCGTACTCACTGTGTCACCTAGAGAAAGCTCCTCTCTGGGGACCGGTGGATCCTAACCTAGATTCTTTTTTTTTTTTTTTGGTTAGAGGATTAACTGAGATTCTATACGGGAAACCCTGACAGGGACGGGCTGGGACGGGGCAGAGGCCAGCCTCATCCACTGCCCACTCCGCACCCGCAGGCCCGAGCCTGGCTCTGGCCTGTTCCTCATGGTTGCTGAAGGAGACTGAAACTGGGCTTATTTATATTCACTGGGGGAGGGGGTGGGGGGGAGGGTAATTTGGGATTTCAGACACTTTCCTGGGTTTTAAAAAGGTTGGCAAGATAGGGAAGAAAGAGTATAGAGGCCGTGGGCATTTGAGCTTTTAGGTGGGTGTCCCTATAATGATGATGAGCCCTGCTAGTTCCGGGGTCCCAACTCTGGGCCAAGCACTTTGCATTCATCAGCTCATTAAATCTCCTCTGCTCCCCACCCAAAACTCGTCATTCTTCCCCCTGGAGCCATGGAAAACCGAGGCTCAGAGAAGTTCAGCAACTCCCCCGGGCGCTCGCAACTGGTCACAGCAGAGGCAGGACTCGAACCCAGGTCGGAGCCGCCCGGCCAGCGCCCTCTTGCACTTTGCACCTGGCTGGCTCCGGAGCTAGACGGCGGCCACGTCCTCAGGCCGCCAGGGCATAGAAAGACATTTTCCAGAACAGGGAAGGGCGGCTGCAGTTTTCCTTCCTTCAGCATGGTTCCCTCAGCTTTCCAGGCAGTCCTTTGTGTCCTTTTGAGAAACCCAGAGCTGCCTGTGCCTGGGCCTCCCCCCTGCCCCCCACTGAAGCTTGTGGAGATGGGTGTAGAGCAGGGGCTCTGTGCACGGAGCTCCGAGTGTGCACCCTGACACGTCCGCCCCTCGCCGATACGCTGGTGCACACACTCGCACAGGGGCTCATGCTGCCGCCAAGCCCCGGGGAGCCGCGAGGTTGACCGGAAGCTCGGCAGACCAGCCTCCCTTTGGGTCCTGGAGCAGCTTGAAGGGCCGCTGCTGTCCTCCTGACCATTTGCTTCCCTGTGGGTTGACTTAAAATGGTGCTGGCAGGGCATCTTAAGGTGTGTGCCCTTGGGACATTCCTGTGCGTGTCATGCCTTGTGGGGGGTGCATGCATGCGTGCGTGTCTGCAGACCTGTGGCTGCCCAGGGTCCAGCTCGGTGCACGGGCTCAATGCCCCTTTGTGGGCAGAGCAAGGAGGCTTTGCTCCAGGGCCTCCACATGTCAGCATCTCCTAGGAGCTTCCTGCCACCCTGCCATCCTGGCCTTCTCGGCTGCTGGGAGTGAGGCACGGGTAGGAGACCAGGACCAGGAAGGAGCACGTGCGGGTGAGCAGCAGGGCCCAGGGATGGTGGGCTTCTGGGGGGCTTGTCTTGGATCCCTGTACCGAGTTACTGCCCTGCCGTCATCCCTGGGGAGGGGCGATGTGCCGTCCTGGTGACGTGGCCGGGGACAGGTTGAACAGCTATCTCCTGGGCGTGGAGGCTCTCAGGGAGCATGGTGGGGTCCCAGCCCTGAGAAGGTGGTTCCAGGAGGTGCTGGGAGAGCTTCTGGAAGTGGCTCGCCTCCCCAGAGACCGCATCCGGCTCTTTCCTCTCCTCCTGGGCCTTCTCCCTTTTGAGACTCAACCTCTCCCACTGACTCCTCCTTCTGGGCTCTGAAGAATCAATTGTTCTGGGGCTGAGCAGGCAGCTGGGAGCAGTGGGAGCTTCCCGTGGCCTGGCTGTTTCCCGCGTGGCCCTTCCTGCACTGAGGCTGTGTGCTCCCTGGCAGGGGAGTGTGTGTGTGTGTGTGTGCGTGTAATTATAGCACCACGGCAGGGTAGCTCCCCCCCACTTCCACGTCAGCTCTGGGATGGGCCCTGTCCCCAGGGACGTCTGACACAGGCGCAGGTGACAGGTTTATAGGCAGCTCTTCAGGGCAGGCCTCAGGGATAGAGCCAGGGCAGACAGCTGTCACCGGGCTGTCCCATCGACCACTGCTGCGGCCAGTCCCCCTTCCATCGTCACTGCCAGCCACAGGGCACTGCTGTCACCCTCCCCTTGCCCCCCCCCCCCGCCCCAACCACCAGCCAAGAGGGGGTCCCTGGCCGACCCCCATAGCCACGCAGGATGGTTGAGGCCAGACAACCTCAGAGTCATTCTTGACTCCTGGCTCTCCCTCCCCAGGGCCAAGTCTCCTGTCTGTCTCCCGAGTCCGGCACCTTCTCCTCTCCACCGCTGCTCCCCAGACAGGACCAGCAGCTCCTCTCAGCAGCACGGGGCAGCAGTTCCTCCCTAGCTGGTGTCCTCACAGCCAGTCCCTCCTCCCATTCAATCAGTTCTCCATGCGCAGCCGGAGACCTTCTGGAAGTGCCAGGCTAATCTGGCCACCCCCAATTTTAAACCCTTGGCTCCTGGCTTTAGCTTGCTAGAGACAGGTGAAGCAAAGAAGGAGTGATGGGAGAGGTCTATGGGAAGGGCAGTCTTGGCTGAGGGAACAGTAAGAACGGAGGCCCTGAGGTGAGGCAAGGATGTGCTTGGCCTGTTCAAGGAAGAGCAGGAGAGCCAGAGTGGCCCTCCTGACAGCTCCAGCTCAGAGGGAGGGCTGGTTGGGAGGAAAGGGGCTGAGGCACAGGAGTGAGCAAGTCCCCAGCACTGCTCTCCCTTCTCCAACCTCCTCCCCCAGCTGGGCAGCCTTCCTCTGGGGGACATAGATGGGCACTTGTCTTGAGAGCCCCCTCCCCTCCCCCTGCCCCTCTGAACACTCGCAGTGGGGACAGGAAGTGTCGGCCCTCGCCTCCCAGCTGCCCGGGTGGGATGCCACCGCGCGGGCCGGCCTGCCCAAGGAGGGACAGAGGCCCTATTGAGCTCAGTCTCTGGACCAGCAGGGACAATAGCCACACTGAGGACCAGGAACATCAGCCGGCATGCTTGTCCAGGAAGTTGCCAGGCTGCTGCCCGCCCCCCTCCCCAGGCCTCCCCAACCCCTTCTGACTTTTTCCTTTAGCTACTTTTTTTCAGGCTGATAGTAAGATCCAAAACGGTCACTTTGTCCTTCACCTCCTCCCCAGAGGCTCCCTGCTCTGTGCCAGACCCATGCTGGGCCCTGGGATCAGAGAAGAATCCCAGACGGTCTCTCTCCCCGGGGAGGAGACTGAGGACGAGGCAACAGACGCATGAACCAAGCGGGGCATCCCTTGTACAAAGCACAGCGGCCCGCAGTGGGCAAGGCTGGGTCTGCTGGGAGAGCTGGTAGGGAAGAATTCCTGGACGAAGAGTCGTAGTTCTAAAGTGCTCCTGCATCCAGGGTCCTGTTTCGAAGGCACGACGGCCGTGCGGCACAGGCAGGGCAGGACTAGTGCCCGTTATAGGCCCAGAGGTGGAAGGAAGTGATGGTCTCCGCCTCGGGGCTCAAACTCTGGCTGCTTCTCCAGCCTGCGTGCTGTCCACTTGCAGAAGGTTTGCACCAGAAGGGACCTAGGCCAGGAATGCCGGCACAAGTCAAGGGTGCCTGTCAGCCCCCCGCCCACAGGCCCAGTGAGGCGGATACCACCCCAATCACACCCTCCTTGCCTGGAGAATCCTCCTCACGCCAGCCCTCTGGTGGCAAGGAGCTGGAGTGACACCCAGGATGACCTGCCTGGCCTTCCTGGCTCTCCTCCCTCCTTTCTCACTGACCCAGGGGAGACTGATCCAGGCAGGGATGGGGTTGGGCTCGGGTCACAGCATGTTGGTGGTGGCGGCGTGCCGGAGCTGGGATGGAGCCTTCCGTTGTGAGGCTTCAGAAGCTGGGACAGGCCCCGCCGTGGGGCCCCCCTCTGTGAAGAAGAGACCCTGCCGGCCCGTGGTGGCACCCCACAGCTTCAGATATGTAATGATCTGGATGAGATGCTTGGGTTTTTCTTTCCCACCTGACCGTAAGCTCCTGGGGGCCGGGGTTCCATCCGTCCCGTTAGCCACTCTGCTTCAGTGCCTCATAGATAGTTGGCACACGGTACATGAAGTGTTGAGGGCATGAATGGGAGACCCTGTGGCGGGAGGGGTAGGTGCACACAGTGACCACTCCTCTGTCCCTTCCCCACTCCGGGCCTGGTTCTTTGGCCCCTGCTGGCCTGCAGAGGACAAGTGGGACCCCCAGGGGCCACACGGGCCCAGCCACCAAGCTGGTCACATACATGCCAGGACATGGTAAGCCGCCAGCCCAGTGGGGTGGTACTTGAGCTTCCTGTGGGGAAACTGAGGCCCAGAGAGCCACAGTAGTGAGCCTGCAGGGGAGTCTTGCAACCTGGGCAGGGAGCTGAGCCAGAATCTCCCGACTTCTGGGCACGCAATCTGGCCACCAGCTCCAACATCTGTAGCTCGGGGACTGGCTTCTCCTGATAGCGGGGCCCCTCGGGAGCCGTTCGTGCCAGTGCCAAGGCAAACAGCAGCGGGGGGGGGATGCCTGTGGGCCCTGAGTTCCTGTGCTCTCCTGAACAGACAGGGCCAGAGCCCCAAGCAGCCAGGCCCCCTGCTCCCTTCATTGTTCCCTGTGATGGTTTCCAGATGCCGAGGAGTCACAGGTTTGGGGCCGAGCCAGGAGGGCCAGGCCAGCCCTCCCCCAGCACCCCGCCACCACCTCCACCACCGCCAGTCCTGCTTTCAGAGACATGGCCCTTCCTCCCACTGCAGGCTGTCGCCCCACTCCAGCCCGGCAGCCTCTCCGTCCTGCCGTCAGCCCAGCTCCCGGGGCGAGGAGCCCTGCGCTCCATTCCCGGCTCTGGCCCTCACTTCCTATATGGCTGGGGCTAGTCATTTGCCTTCTGGGTGCCTCAGTTTCCAGGGCTGTAGAACGGGCATGTGGGGAGGGGGGCAGGGCAGAGAAGACAGCGTCTGACTGACATGCCTACTTTAACAGACTGTTATCAGTATCATCTAGAGCAATGGTTCCCACAGTGGGTCCCCGGGGTTGGCAGCATCAGCATCACCAGAACTTGTGAGAGATGCAGAAACTCAGGCCCACCCGAGACCTACTGGTTCCGAAACTCTAAGGATGGAACCAGCAGCCTATGTTATAGCGAAACCCCTTCCCCCGCCGACCAGATGGTTTGGATGCAGGCTCAAGCCTGAGAAACAACCTGTGCTCCAGAATTATGAGCGTGGGCATCTCGAGTCAGGGAAATGGAATGCAGACTTCTCAGCTGGGTGGCTCTGGAAATGAGCCTTAGTTCCCTGGTAAGGAAAATGGATCGATATTCCTCCCACTGTGCTGATTAAGTGAGACACTTAGCACCGGTCAGCCTGGTTCCTGCACCACTCTTCTGGCAGAGACACTCCGTGAGGGCAGGGTTGTGTCTCTGGCTCATGCCACCCCATCAGCACTTTAAAGGATCTGGCTCAGAACCCCAGCAGAGGGGCCCGTGCCCTCACAGGCACGAAGTGGGCCCTTGTGCCGCCTGAGGGGTCAGGGCCCAGAGCGACAAGATGAGCCCCCCAGGGTCCAGAGACCAGAAGGGTCCCTGTAGGCAGAAGTGGGCAAGGAAAGCCTCCGGGGGGAAGCTTCCACTGGATGGGGGTGGGAGACAAGGTATGCCAGATAGAAAGACTGGTGTGCACAGAGGGGAATGTGAAAATGAGTACCACTAGCCAGCCCCCCACTCCAGTGATGGGTACACTTTTTCCCCATGTGGGGCTGCCCCCAGACAAGGGCAAGGACGCCTCCAATGCCCACTCCCCAAAATCAGAGTGGAGACCCTCTGGGAGGCACATGGTACTGTGGCAGTCAGCCAGGCCTGGGTTTGGATCTCCTGCTTCCTGGCTGTGTGACCTCAGGCAAATCTCCCCACCTCTCTGTGCCTTGGATTCCTCATCTGTAGGGGTCAGAGTGAAGATGGAGTGGCCTGGGGGGTTATGCTGCACATAGGCAGGAACCGTGCTGGTTTTGTAGCAGAGACCCTGGGGCCCAGGGAGGGGAACGGAGCATCTGGGGGCATAAAGCAGAGAGCTCCCCCAGAGCCACGCTGCACTGAGCACTCCTGCCTTGGGGACAGGGGGGGAAGGGATGGCTTTGCAGACTTTTTTAGTCCCTGGCTGAGGAAGCAAGGTCTGCTTCAGTCTGGGCTATGGAGGTGAGAAATGGGAGGCTTCTGCCTCCCCGTGAACCTTTGGAAAAGTCACCTAAGAGCCTCTCTTCCTCTGCTAGGTCCTCACCCCGAAGGGGAAGAGCACAGGGAGGTTTGTGCCGTGGTCTGATGCCTGGCAGTGACCATGAGACGCACACATATGCATGCCTGCACACAAACTCAGCCAGGTCCGTATGCACACCCACCCCCCTGCCCATAGCCCATTCTCTGGTTTCTGTCCGACACTGTGGAACCACAGGAAAAGCTGGTAGCTACCTGGGCTGGCCCATAGGAGCCTCTTCACCTCTGCTCTGCCAATCACACTTGCCACAGGTGGCCTTGAAACCAGTCCGTGGCCTTCGGGACCTCACTTGGCAACGAGGGAATTGGACAACAGCCAACGAGACTGGAGTGGTTCAAGGCCTGCCTTTTACTTGCTTGGATGGCCTTGGACAGGTGACTAAAGCTCTCTGGGCCTCTGTTTCCTCATCTGGAAACGGGGTCACGATGAAGCCACCTGCAGGTCAGGTGCGTGGCCAGCACTGGTGTGCGGTGGACGCTCAGCACGGTCCTTTCCCGTCTGTGGTGCTTGTGAGCTCCAGCACTCACCTGCTGAAGGTTCTCAGAGGTGGACATCTTGCTTCTCTTTCTACCACTCCGTGGCCAGAGGAGGAGATCGAAGCCCAGAGAGAGGAGGGACTGATGTGAGGACAGAACCGAGGCTGGAGGTCGGGCCTACAGCCTCCCTCCAGGCAGCCGTGGGAGCCCCAGCCCTGGCCCCAGCCAGAGTGGCCCCAAACTGCTGACATCAGCGTTTTACCGGCCAGGGCAGATCAGATTTCTTTTCTGGCTCTGGGCCACCCTCCACACCCTTCCCCCATCGCTATTTTGAGCTGAGTTCCCCTGTCCCCTCCTCCCAGGGCTGTGGCCCTTGTACCAAAGCCTCATCCCAGGTGAAGATCACTACTGGGTATTCTACTGTAACCTTCCTGTCCCCAGCAGCGCCCCTAGGATTAGCGCAGAGCTTTCCTCTAGCAGGTAGGACTGGGCTGGTCACATCTGGCCTGGCCTGGCGAGGGACGGCCTCAGAAGAGCCCACACCAGGACCCAGCATTGCCCCAGCATTGCCCCCTCCTGCCAGTGTGACCTCAGCCCTGGCCCTCACACTTCACCCATCGTGGGCAGTGCCCATGCCAGGGTCCCCTCAGAGCCCATGTGCTCTGAGCCCCGCCCGGTGCTCCGAGGGAAGCAGGAGATATGGGAGGGCTCCTCGTCACCACAGCACAGGTACAGACTGGTGGGAAACGAGAAGGCAGAAATGGTTAAATTCGGGATGAAATCGCTGGCATGCTGGATCATCCCTGGCATGCTGGAGGCAGGGTCAGGGCAGGACATGACCCGCAGCCAAGCGAGTGGTGCAGGCCACAAAGTCCCCTGGGAGTTTGGGAGCTGGGGCCTCCTCTGGGGGAGGCAGTGGGAGGGTTCTCAGCTAGCGCAGGAGCCTGGGACTCAGAGGATGGACTAAGCACCTCAGGGAGGGCAGTTAACTGGGATGGGGGAGGCTGGAGGGCGTGGCCTTTGAGCTTGGCCATGAAGGATGCAGGGGCGTTCACCAGGTAGAGAAAAATTTGGTGCATCCAGAACAGCAAGAGCAGAGGCCTGGGGCAGGGGTAGGGGTGGGGAGGAGGACACAGCTTTTGCAGAAAATGATTTTGTTGACGTTGAGTGTAGGTCTTGTAGGAGGGGGAGTCGCTGCCACTAAGGTTAGAAGGTCATCTGGGCCCCATGGAGAAGGGTCCCGAATGCCTTCGGTGTTTTGCCTCAGTCCTGCAGGTGGGGGTGGGGTGGGGGAGTGTCCAAGCCTGCTGTGGTCATCAAAGTACCCGGGGGAGGCTGCCCGGCTGACCCCAGGTTGTGTCTGCAGCGGGAGAAGGGGGCACAGTCAGGAGAAAGGGCTCGCAGAGTGGACGGGCCACCCGAACAGGGATGTGCGGGGACGTGGAGGCCCACTCCGAACAAATGGTTTTCAGACTCAGTGGCATCCAGCTATGGGCCAACCGCAGGGTGGTTGCAAATCTGCCATCCATCTCCTACAGCGGCCGCGGCTCTCTCTGCAGGCACACGAGGGGAGGAAAATCCACATCTTTTGCAATAGCTATGATTCGGATGTTTTTCACCCCTTCGGACTGGCCCCTCTTCCCCTCCCCGCCCCTGAGCTCTGATCCATGCGGTTTGCTAGTGGAGGAAGGCCAGAAGCAGGAAACAGATAACTCAGGGAGTGGTTGTTCATGTGATTCAAAAGTGTTTGCTTTCCAAAAAGTTTAGCCCCAAAGTGCTTCACATTGCCTGGCCTCGGGGTGGCGTTCGGAGACAGGGGTTTCTGCCCCACTGTCGCCAGGGCTCCTCGGGGCACAGGCACCGAGCTGGGGGCATGTGGGGGTGCGGCGGGGGGAGCTGGAGGGGCTCCTTGGTCTCCGTGTGTCCGTTTCCGCTTTCCCTTTTAGTTCGCTTCCCGCCTTCTCGCACCTCGTCCTGTCACTCCCTGGTCTCCTCTCCCAGACTCTGCCCCGTCCTGCTGCCCTGTCCTGCTCACTCTCGGCTCTCACCCCACCCCACCCTCCCTGTCCCTTATTCCTGATGTCTCTGCCTCCCTTGCCCTGCCTCTCTCTGCGCCCCCCACCGCCTTGTTTTCCTCTCTCTCTCTCTCTCTCTCTCTCTCTCTCTCTCGGCCCTTCCCTCCTCTCTACACCCCCACTCCATGCCCCCTCCCCAGGGTTTTCCTGAGACCTTTTCCTGGCACTGTGAAAGCTCCCATTGTTCCCGGCACTTTGACAAACCCTAGTGTTGTGGAATCAGGATGGCATTTTTGCGGTAGCTTTGGGCTGGGAACGGGCTGGGAGGGGTGACAGGAGGCTGGGCTTTCTGGGCCCATGCTGGGCTGCGGCAGGAACCCAGAAAAGGGGAGGGGGCCAGGGGAGGTGGCCAGGATGCCTGTGCTCAGACAAGGGGGCCCTTGACGCTCCAGAGGAAACCCAGGGTGGCCTCTTGCAGCGTCCTTCCTCCCTCCCAGCAGCCTGCGGGCCGCCGGGCCCAGCCCACCTGTCCCTCTGATCCCTGCTTCCTCTGGGGCCTCCTCGGAGCCTGCAGCTGCCTGGACCAGGCTGCAGACGCTGAGGCGGCCCTCCTGCCTGCCTCCACGGGCCGTGTGTGTGTGGACACGTGAGTGTGGGGGTCTTTGGAGGGTCCCCAAAGCAGGGAAGGAAAAGTGTGGGTCTCAGCACGGGACAGACTTGAGCTCAGAACCTGCCCTCCCCACACTACCTACTAATTATGTGACTTCGGGCAAAGTCACTGCCCCCTCCCAAGCCTCAGTTTCCTTCTCTGTCATTAGGGTTAAGAGTGCTGATTTTGTAGGGCTGTTGCATCGATTAGAGATCGTCTCAAGTGTCACCTGGGAGGGTGAAGCGTAGCCTCAGCCTGAGGATATGGGTCCAAGAGTGTTTCTACAGGTGTGAGTCTCAGTTGGGCCAGAGCCTAGAAGTGTGAGGTTGATGGTGTCCATGACTGGTGTGGGCCACAGTTGGAGAAAGGGTCACGGGGCTGAGCCCTTTGGAAGGCCCCACTGTGAGAACATTCCTCATCTGTCTTTCTGGAATATTCCACTGGGCCTGGTGCAGAGTAGGTACTCAATAGCTGTTAGTTGAATGAATGAGTAATTGAGGTGGGGGCCAGGGGCTGGAGGTCAGAGGTGGGATCGTGTTCCTAGGAATAGGCTTGTTCTCTGGTTTCCCACAGCTGTTTCGTGGAGAGGAGGGAAGTGTTGCTTTGGAGCTAGCAGATTGGGTTCAAGTCTTGGCTCCATGGCTGTGGGGCCTGGCACAGGTTGCTTGGCCTCTCTGGGCCTCAGTTTGCTTTTCTGTCAAATGGGGAGGCTGTGGTTGGGAAGTGGCTGCCACATAGTAGGTGCCCATTAGATGTCGGTGTCCCAGCTCCTCCAGAACAGCCCCCTCACTTGCAGGTGAAGAACCTGTTGATTAGCATGGGAGGGCCAGGGCCCAAGCCCGGGCCTCTGGCCACAGCCCCTGTTCACCCTGCATCGGCCCAGACAGCAGGGAGGGTAAAGAGGTGGGCCCGAGGAAGGGGGGCTCAAGAGAGGAGCATCCAGGAGAGGGGCAGTACCTCCCCCAGGGAGGACCCCCAACATCCAGAAAGGGTCCTCAGAACCCTCTTGAACTATCCAGGAAGGGCCAGCAGAGCTGCGCAAAGGATCCTGGGACTATGAGCCAGCCACCCCTGCCCCTTCAGCCTCCGTATAGAAGGGCATCTCGAACTTCTGAGACCCAGGGCTCTTCCTCTCTCGACTCTGGGCCAGGAGCACCTCAGGCACCCGGCTGCAGGAGAGCATGCAGACAGGGTGGGACCGGGAGCCGGCAAGGAGTCCATCTGTTCCTTATTTCCTCCCCCTGCTCCTCCTGGCTACGGCCCTTGCCTCTCCGCTGGATGCACCGTGGGCTGCTGGCCTCGCGCTCCGCAGCGGAGAGGGGAGAGTGAGTGGGGCTGCCAGGCACACGTTGACTTACGGGCCTTGGAGGGAAAGTGACCCTGTCTAGCAGGTCCAGCAGTCAGTGCCACCCTCATTCTGGAGATGGGGAATCTGAGGCCCAGAGAGGGGAAGGGACGCCCCCAAGGCCACCCAGCATGCCAGGACCCATGACGGTAGCAGCCGATCCCTGTTTCTCCGCGTCCTGGCTGGGCGGGTTCCTCATCTTTGCGCAAGCCTGGCAGGGCAACTGAGAGAGTGGGCTCGAGTCAGGTGGCCTGGGTTCCAATCCAGACTCCACCACTTGCTGGCAGTGTGGCCTTGGGCAAGTCATTTTAGCCTTTTTGTGCCTCAGTGTTCTTGTTGGAAACCTGGGACGGCTCATGCCTAGCGCATGAGGTGGAGGTTGTTGTAAGAATACAGAGAGAGCCTGGCCCTGACGAGACTTGTTCCTCCGTCGCAGAGCTTGGCTGGCCACAGGCTGCCCTCCCAGGCAGGCAGAGGTGGTGCGTCCAAGGGCTGGGGTGCGGCCTGCAGCTGGGGCCACAGCTGGAAGCCTATATCCGGAGAGCGGAGGCCTGGGGCAGAACCTGGCATGGGGTGCTGACATGCAGGGGACAGAGCCTCAGCAGTCCCACCCTGCTGCCCTCTCCTGGGCCCAGGCTCCCCGGGATTCTCTGCCACAAACTAACCAAAGACGACAAGGTCCTCTCCCTGCCAAAGGGACTCTATCGAAAAGGGGCCAAGAGGAGAGCAAGCTTCACCCTCAAGGCTTACTCACTCTGGGTGGGACTCCAGGAAGCAGGGGCAGGGAAACTGACTGGCAGAGTGACCGGCCAAGCTCTTATGTCATGTGACAGGTGTGGATACTTCCCAGCTGTCCTCAGTTGAGGGAGCGGCTAGGATCTAGGAGGTGGGAAGTCTGCTCCGTGGCTGGGGGCAGGGCAGCTCTACGGACAGGACAGCCAGCAGCCAGAGGTCGGCCAGCGTCCAGCACGCGGGCCCCAGCGGCCGCACCTGCAGGGGCAAAGGGGGGGCAAGTATGGACTGAGTTGCCATCTCCATGGGTTGCCACCACCTTGGGAAAGCATAGGGCGCCCCCTCGTGGGCAGGAGGGGCTGGCCGGCCCAGGAGCCGGCTGATGAACCGTCATCATCTTCTCCATCAAAGTCATACCTACTCAATAAAGACAATTCATTAATTAGAATAGAGAATTCTCTCCCGGAGGCAACCTCTGAACGCTTCTGACCTTCTTGCTGCCGGCCCTTTTCATGCCCACTTTTCCTTCTTACGGTTTGAGTCTGGAGAGCCGCTATAGCCTATCACTTGTCCTGCTTTCTTTATAAACATTTTCCCAAACCCTTAAAAAAATTCCTCGTGAGTATTTTAACGGCTTCGCTGTCATTCATCCAATGGGTGTAACATCACTGAGGGAACCAGAGCATTGGGGTTGAGTGTTTAGCCCGTTCTAGTTTTTCATGTCATAAATCATGCCGTGATGAACATTCTTGAACACCCTCTTGGTCCACATCTCTGATCATTTCCTTAGGACGGTTGCCCGGAAATAGATTTGCTGGGGGAATGGACATTTCTAAAAGTTTGAAGGCTTGTCACCTAGTTGTGCTCTAAGAATCTAATAGGAAATACGCCTGTTCAGCCCCACCCCCAGCAGTGTCTGAGAGGGCCCCCACTCCACACCTGCTGGTTGGCCTTCCCCAGCAACAGGAGTTGGAGTACTACAGAGATGGAAGAGCCCTCAGAATAACGTGGTCCAACTGCCTGACCAAGACAGAGGCCCCCTCGGCAGCCTTCCTGATAGTTGTTTACCCAGTCCCCTGCTTGCATACCCCCAGTGACAGGGAGCTCACCATCTTACCATCAACCAAAAGAAATCTCATGAGCTGTTGGGAAAAAAGCACGGAGCCATTCTGAGGAAGTGCCCAGATAGTGTCAGCATCACCCTCCTCTCTTCCCAAACTTGCCTGAATGGCCCCTCCCACAACCCGCCCCGCTTTGCTCTCGCCGCTCCTTGGCCCAGCTCCCCCTTCCCTCCCCCACAGCAGCCACCACTGTCCACTTCCCAGGCTGCCCTGTGCGGGGATTCTAGCCATGGTATGGAGGTCCGAGGATGCAGCCCCACCTCCCAGCTCAGTCCCTGGTCTGCTGTGTGTCCTTGAGCAAGTTGCCTTGCCTCTCTGACCCCCAGAGGCCCTGTCTGTGCTACGGAGGTTGGTGTCTGAGCGCCAGTGAGTTTTGCCCGGGTTGCTGGCTGATGTGATTCCCCAGAGGAGTACGTGGCAGGGGCCCGGGTCAAGAGAGCAGGTCAGACCTGGCATCCTTCCCACAGCCAGGGCCAGTGGCGGCCCCTGCAGAGCCGTGGGCAGTCAGCGTCTGTTTCATGTTGAACTTTATGAGAAGAGGCTGGCCTTTCTGGGAGGAGGCAGGGGGAAAGTGGGGGGAGGTAGAGAAGCCTTTGTTCCATCAAAAATTCCTCCTCCCTTTGGCCCTGCCCTCCTCTGTAATCATAAACAGTGTTGGAATAAGTCCTTCCAGGAAGCGGCTCCTCACTGCTGAGCAGAGAGAGCTGCCCGCTGGCCCGTCTTCCCCTCCCTGCGTCCACTGCCTCTTCCCCCCTGCCCTGCAGGTCACTTCTCCCCTCTGCCCGCAGGAGGGCAAAACCACCAGGCTGGGCTGAGCAGAGGGACTGGCGGGTTTCTCCTCCGGAACACAGGCCTCAGCTTCGTGGTTGGGGACACACTTACGGAGTGACAGACAGCAAAGGGCAGCCAAGTGTAGCTTTGTGGCAAAGCCTGCCGGGCCTAGTCCTGCTCCTCACATGCTGGAAGCTCTTCGGCATGTCCTGCCCCTTCCCCGTGCCACCTCCGTTTCACCATCTGTTAAATGGGTTGATGATATTCCTTGCCCCACGGGGTTATGGGGAGAGTTGAGTGGGAGCCTGACAGGCCTCAGAAACGTCTGCCCTCTTTGCTCTTTCCTCTGTTCTCTACCAGCTGCACCTGCAGAGCTTCTGAGGCCTTCCTCTATCTTTCTTGGTTCCTCTCTGAAAATTCTAGAAGGTGAAGACACACCTAACGCAGTCTCTTTTTTGGCTGCCACCTCCCCTACCACCAGGGATAGTGAGCCCAGCCTCTACCCAGGCCCCCTCCCATCTTCGGAGCTTTCCTCCTGTGATTTCTACCCCCTGGTCTCAGCCCCAGCGTCTGCCTCACCCAGAATGCAGCCGTTACCAGCTCCAGCAGAAAATCATCCTGAAGTTGCTGATGGTCAGTGAGCCCCTGCAATGCCCAGCCACCCAGCTAACATCTTCATAGGCATGAATGCATCCCATCCTTCCAGCAGCGCTGGGGGGTGGGCCCTTTCCATCCTCCTGGGGTTCCAGAGGAGGAAACCAAGGCACAGAGAGGTGGAGACACTGATGGAGGGTCCCCCAGATCGTCCCAGGCAGAGGTGGAATGCCATCACCAGCATCTGGCCGTGACATCCGTGGTGTGGGCCACATCCCATGTAGTGGGGTGCCAGAGCAGGGCCCTCCCAGGGTGGGAATGGTGTGCTGAGGACCTCTGGTCCTGCAGGAGGCCGGAGCTCCTGTCCCTGGGCCCTGCCCAGCAGTTCACACTCCGCGATGGATGGCTCCAGAAGGCTGGTTTTCTAATTACTTGGTGTTGTGGTGCTTCCCGACTACCCCCCCTCCTCCCCACTCCTGCCTCTCATCCGCCTGCTTCGGTCTTTGGTGCACACTCTGTATCATCTTTCTCGTGTGGGTTTCCTTCCTGCTCATTTCTGAAGCAGAGACTCTTTGGGAACCGAATTGTCGGCCCCCCCCCCAGATCCTCACCCTTCACTCGGCTGAGTGCCCCCTCCCTCTGATGCCTGCCCCCCGCTTTGCCCCAGTTGCAGGACCGGTCAGTTTCAGAATCCAGCAGCCTGTGGAGCCAGATCCCAGAGTGGGCCTGGCTGGCGATGGCCCCCAAATTTCCTCTTTCAATCAAGGAGTCTCAAATCCTACCACTGGTGAGGCCCCCCAGGCCTCCCTGTCATTCCCTTCTGAATGGAGGTGCCTTGGTGAATGGAGACACTAGGGAAGTGTTCACGCAGTACTTCTTTCAGGATTACTGAGGAAGGGAGGCCACAGAAGCTGGGGTGGCTTAGATGCCGTGCGTTCCAGGCACCAGGTAGGAAAGGTGGCCCCGGGAGGGGTTAGAGGGCTCACTGCACACCCGCTAACTTGAGACCAACAGAGCTCAAGGTGCCTTCAGAGGCGTAAGTTGACCCCTCTACTGCAATTTGACTGGAGCCTGGACGCTGACTACACGCTGAGTGCTCCCCTTGGCATGATGAGCCGCTCTCACAGACCTGCCAGTGCTGAAAGCCAGCCCTGCCTTAGAGCTCAGACTGAACCTCCTTCCCAGGATATCATGGCTGCCAGGAAGGCCAGTAAAGATCCAAAAGACATTCGGCAGCAGGCCCAAAAGATCAGGGCAATATTCTTGTCACTTTCTAGATTTAGATTTACATACTCAGCACATATGTCCCTTTTCAGTGTTTTGCCTGAAATTCTAGTAGGCTGTCACCAAGTGGTGGTACTGGCTCCTGGAAACAAGAGACATGATTCCCGAAGGAAGCAGTTATCACCTTTATACGCTGCTGTTGTTCTGTATTAGTAAATCATAATAATAGCTAACACTGCTGTTTTATGTATTGGGCACTGTCCTGTTTCCCATGTATTATCTCGGTTAATCCTCAGAACAGCTTTATATGGTAGTTCCTGTCATTATCCTTGTGAAGTAACTTGCCCAAGATCACAAAGCTAGGATTTGGATCCAGAGTCTGGGCGCTTAACCTTTATGCATTCCTTCATTAATGGGCAATTACCCAGAGAAACACTACTGTAGAAACAGATCACCTCGTAGCCCAGAGCTGCTTAAGCATAATGGCACATGGATTCCCTGGGGCTCTCAGTAAGATGCAGATTCGGATTCAGTAGGTCTAAGGTGGAGCCTGAGAGTTTGCATTTCTAACAAGCTCCCAGGGAATGCTGCTGATGCAGTCTAGGACCCATACTTTCAAGAGTCCCAGCGTAGAACCTGTGTTTAAGCCCGTCTCAGACCCAGAGCCTGCAAGCATGAAGGACAAGACATCAATGCGGGGAGCCTCTGGTTGGAGTGGAGAGGACCTTCCTCGGCCCCAGCTGGTGGTCACCACTGAGATTTCCGGACCGATGTGGTCGTAGTTCTATGTGACATCTTCCATTTTCAATACTGGGGTAACGAATCCAACTTTATAAAACACCCTGCAGCTTGTACACGAATGTTCATAGCAGTATTATTCATAGTGGCCGAGAATTAGAAACAACCCAAATGCCTATTATCTGATGAATGAGTAAAGAAAACATGGCGTGTCCATACAATGGGGTATTATTTGGCAACAAAAGGGAATAAAGTACTGATAGGTGCTACTACCTGGATGAAGGTTAAAAGCATTACACAGAGAGAAAAAAGCCAGGCCCGAGAGGACAATTATTGTATGATTCCTCTTAACGGACTAGCTACAACAGGGAAATCTATAGACTGGTGGCTGCCCAGGGGCTGGGGAGGGTGAGAAAGTGGAGGTAGTCTGTCTGAGTGACTGTTAATGGATACACGGTTTCTTTCCGGGGAGTATGACAGAATGTTCTAAAATTAGCTTGTAGTGATGGTTGTTAAACTCTGTGAGTGTACTGAGACCTATTGAATTGTATACATTATACGGGTGAAATATGGGGTATGTGAGTCCTGTGTCACTAAAGCTGTTTAAAACAAAAACACCATGCAGGAGAGAACCAGTCTCTTTAATAGATAAAGCGCAGTTACAAATCAACAAGAAAAATAACAAACCGCAGCAGAAAAAAGATCACAAAGGACACACACCAACACTTAACATGACGGTTCTTAAATGCATGGGAAATTCTCTGTTGTTCATAATAAAAGACATACACGTCAAAGCCGCTCTGAGATTTTCTACCTCTTAGATTGGCGATGGTGGAAACTTCTGGCAAGCAGACGGGTCATTACGTTGGTGCCCCTGCAGTGTGGTGAGGCAGGAGCCAACTCGTCATTACTTTTCAAAATTAAAAGTGCACATACCCTGCAGTTTTGTTTTTGAGAATTTATCCCACAAATGTCCTCGCCCGTGCGCAAAATGTGATACACACACCCACACAATTATTCACTGTAGCACTCACTGTCTGTGATAAGAGCGCAAGAGTGCACCCACCCAGAGGCTCCGTAATGGCGCCTGGCAGACACGGGACCTCGCGGAGACTCCATGCTGGTACAGAGGTTAAACGCAAGTCAGTAGGTCTGTGTGTCCTGATGCAGGGAAAAGATATGTCATTATGCATCTTATAATACTAACATGCCCGAGACAGATTATGAAGTAAAACAGGGAAGGCGTAGAACCGAGTGTAGTGAGGGTCAGGGATGCGTGTGCATCCGCGTACGCTGCGTGTGTTTATAAATGGAGAGCCCACCTCCGGGCTGGGGTAAGGAAATGAAAATGGCCTCCAGGAAGGGAGCTGGTGGCCAGGCCCCGGGGGAGGGGAGACACCCCTTCACTGCACCCAGACTGCACACTTGGGCCCGTGTTGCCTCGCCAGCGACCATGCAAACCACACCACCGGGGGGCGGGGGCCGGAGAGCACCTGTGTGCAGGTGCATGGGACCCCTAGATGCCTTTTATGCCGTGAGTCAGAGAAGTTGTTCCTGGCCACTGTCATGTACTTTGCTCCCTGAAATCTAGAAAAGATGTGTATCGGGTCTCCCAGCCTTGGGATTCCCGTGCGTGCTCTGGGGGTGGCCCTGGTGTTCTCTGGCTGGGGACGAAAGGCGCCTTCCCCCCCCGCCTGCATGGGGAAGACTGTGGGGACCCTGTAGGGGCATCATTTTGGCCTGGTGGACCCCAGTGCCCTGTGTTTGCTTCCTGTCCTGTAGGCACGTCCCAAAGGCGAGGGTCTGACCCCGTACCAGGGCAAAAAACGCTGTTTCGGCGAGTACAAGTGTCCCAAGTGCAAGAGAAAATGGATGAGCGGGAACTCGTGGGCCAACATGGGGCAGGAGTGCATTAAGTGCCACATCAACGTGTATCCACACAAGCAGGTGAGCCGGGCGGGGCTGGGGACTGGGAGGCAGCGGCTGGAGGGGCTCTCTGAAGGGTCTCGGGGCCGATTTTATTCCTTATTGGGCCTCACTTTACTCCTGCATGTGATAAGGATGAGACCAGATCTCTCCAAGCTGGCCCTTTGCTGGTCTCCTCTGAAATGGGAGTGAGAGAGCACCATCTTCCCGGGAAGGGAAGGAGGTTCAGCAAGACCCTGAGACCGCAGACCTAGGCGAATTCTGAAACTGATGAGTGAGGTGCTACTGCGGGATGAGTGGGGATGTGGGCAGCTGGGCACTGCGGAGAACACGCGTCTGGTTCATTTGTTCCCAGCTGCCTCATGTACATAGGGCAGCTCCAGTGTTCCAGGCACCGTGCGTGGGGCTAGCGGCCAAGGCGCACATGGGCGTGCCGGAGGGTGGGGGGCAGACGTGGTGAGGCAGCTTGTCCCACGGAGGATCCACTCACTGCAGGCTGCAAAGAGGAGGTCTGTTTACTCTGGGACCTGAAGGATGGGAGGAAGCCAGACCTGTCACACGTGGGGGGCAGCAATCTTAAGAAGACCATACAGTTGGTGCAAATGCCCTGTGGCCTTAAGGACTTGGGTGCTTAAACCTCAGTGAAGGATCAGGAGAACCAAACAAGAGGAATGGGGTGGGAAGCTGAATGGGGTGCTTCCCAACCTTGGGGGCCACTCAAAACCCACAGCAAAGAGCTTTCAGCTTTATTTTGAGATGACTATTCTGATGTATGCAGAGATTAGTCTTAGTGCAGCTGGGTGCTCAAAAGTAAGGAGACCAGTGGGAAAGTCATGGCTAAAGTCCCGTGCATGCTAGGAAAAGAGCTGGCCTTGGACCTGGGTTGGACACAAAGTGTCACCGGTTGGATGTGGAAGGTGAGGGAGGGGCAGGCATCCATGAGCACGGTCACACCTGAGTGGATGGAGGTGGGCTTACTGGGGTGGGCAGCCTGGGCTGGAGGCAGGGCAGGGTGAGACCCAGGTGTCCCAGATAAAAGCAAGAGTTCTCTGATACGCATGTTACATTTGAGATGTGCCTGGAAATCTAAGTTGAGATGTCAAGAAGTTGGATTTGTTATGTTGCAGCTCATATGAGAAGTCATGGTGGCTCCTACATACTTGGGCGTCATTGACCTTAAGGTATTTAGGGAGTGATAAGATTTCCTGCAGAATGGAGACAAAGTGGAGACAAAATTCCCCAGACCATGTGTTGCAGAAGCCCAACACTGGGGGGGTCAGATGGAGGAGAAGTCCATCAAGGAGGAGCACAGAGGAGCATAGAGTCCTGGGGTCGGGGCTGTGCCATCTGAGGGGACAGGTGTGGTTGGTGCAGAGATGTCAGCTATCATGGCCGTGGAAAAGTGCCCTTGGGATTTGGCACTAAGGAGGTGGTCCTCAAACTTCATGGGGCACCACTCTGACATGGAGATCTTGTTGAACTGCATCTCGGCTCTGCGAGCCCCGAAGCTGATGCCCTGCAGGTCAGGAGTGAGGGCGGAGTGGGGATGTGGGTTCACGGGACCTGCTGGCTGGGGCAGTGGCTGTGGAGCCACGACCGGGGAGGGAGGGGTTTGTGGGGCTGGGCTGCAGAGGGAATACCTTCACTGTCCTCTCCCTCGAGGGGCTTTGACTGTGGAGAGCAGCAGGGCGATGGGGCAGTCGCTGCGGTAAGACAGGTGGCATTGAGGCGGGTATGATGGAGATGGGAAGGCCTGGAGCACGTTACAGGCAAATGAGGAGCGAGAAGGAAGCGAAAGTTTGATGATACAGGCAGGGGAGGGCGATGCCTTACCGTGGGCTCAGGGGGGCGGGACGTGGCGGGTGGTTAGGGAGCTTGGTGGGTTTGCTGGTGCAGAGAAGAGGAGCTTCCCTTCCAAGGCTTCTGTCTTCTCAGAGAAATGGGACAGGAGGTTTTCAACTAGCCGTGAGGGTGAGGAGGGGTGGGTGGCCTTGGGGAAGGACGAAGGAGGAAGTGGGCCTCCTGGAGAGATCGAGCTGCATCCCCGGCCCTGGGAGGGGTGTGAGGTCATAACTCTCACCAGCACTGCCAGCCTGGCTCTGTGACTTGCCCCAGCGGGGGTCACGGGGCAGATGAGGCCCAGAGTCTGTGGACAGCGGCACAGGGCAGAGGTTCACCTTCCGAGGGAAGAAGGCTGAAGAGTTGGTGTATTTGCAAAAGTGTGATGGTGCGTGATCCTGGGGAGCCAAGGGGTTCCTGATGGGCAGGGAGGTGGAGCGGGGGGCCTGCACTGGGTGGGGCGGCACAGGGAGCAGGGTTCTGAAGAAGACCAAGTCTGGGGTGCGGCCAAGGGGACGGTGGGAGAGGTCAAGTTGATGACATCGTGGGGGCACTGAGGAGGCAGGGCTGGGGCCAGTCCTCCTTGTGGAGGCTGTCACTGAGAAGGATGGTGGGAGCAGTGGCGGGGGGGTGGGGCGGAGGCAGGATGGAAAGGGAGGTGGGCTTTGGGGCTCTTGGGGAAGGCTCCCCTGAGGCACTGATGTTGGCTGAGCTCTGGTGGAGGGTGGAGGGGGCTGCAAGGGAGTGGCCGAGGGGGAGGGGACAGCGTGTGCAAAATGGGGAGGTCAGGGTCAGGCACAGAGCATTGGGGGTGCTGAGAGATGAAGCAGAGGTTGGAGGTGGGGTCCCAGCTGCATGGGGCTGGCTCAGAGGCTGTGGCCTGGAATTTGGTCTTTATTCTACTAGGAGCACGGGGGAGCCTTCTGAGCAGATTCTCGTGGTGGAAACATTTTGTGATTTCATGCCCCTCATGCTGGCTTCCACTGCCTCTGTTTGCAGACCCTCCCTGCCCCTCGCCCCCACCGCCCCCGAGGGTCTCTGTGGTTCCCATCAGCCACACTGCGGTACACGGACAAATAGACTCAAAGCTGGCCATGGCGATTCGGCGGACGGGGGTCTCCAGAGTGGCGGGCCCCGGCCCACATCCTAATGGCGTCGAGGGGGAGACTGAGGCCCAGCAGTGCCAGGACAGGCCTGATGACTCAGTGGGTAGGCCCGGTGTTTTAGGAGCATGTCCAGGCTATGGGGACAGGGGTGGGCAGTTTAAAGGAGACACGGTGTCCTGGTTCCTGATTTCCTGCCAATTCCTGAGAAGGTCTGAGACCCCAGTCCAAAAACCCCTTGCCCACCGTGTCAGACTAAGAGCACACTCCCCTTTGGGTTGCACTCTGCTCTCCCAGGGCCCCTTGGGCATGGCCAGTGCCGTTCAGCGGGATTCATGGCTTCTCTCACTGGGCGCACTTCGTCGAGGGCTCCTCAGGACCCAGATCTGAGTAGGTGCTGAAGGAGGACCAAGTTCCAGGGCTGCCAGGCCTTCCAGCAGGAGAGACAGGAGCCAGTTAGCAACTGGCGCCTGGGGCAGCCCTGGCCCGCATCACCCTCTGGGCGCCGTTCGCTGAGCAGCCCGCACACCCTTCCTGCGTACTGTGTGCTCAGACCCGGTGTTCTGTTCGTCCCCCTTCTACAGGGAGAACAAGCAGGGCCCTGAGAAGCCACGTGGTCTTCCCAGGGTCCGCAGGAGACAAGTGGAGTTGCACTTGCACCTGTGTTTGGAGACAGTCTGTGAAGTGTGGGGAGCCCAGGCCTGAGGCTAGGCAGGCATCAGTATGTGTCCCCGCTCAGCCGCACAGGCTTGGGGGTGCCGGAGCAAAGGGCTCAGCGTGCTCCCAGGGCGAGAGAGGAGGCAAGGCCGCAGGTGCATCCCCGTGAAGGGAGAGGGCAAGAAGGGAAAAATCGTACCAGTACTTGATACCTCTTAGCTACCCCATGTGGTCAGCTCTATTGGTTTCCCATTGTACAGAGGGAGAAACTGAGGCAAGGGGCGTAAGTGACTTACCCAAAGTCAGTAGAGAAACTGGGATTCATGAAGAAGGATCAAGTTTGGGGCCAGAGGGGGAGGGCAGCAGGGGGGCCAGGTCATGGTGGCGGGCTGGGGAGGGGAGTTGGTAAGGCCCCATTTCCTGTGGGGGCTCAGATGTGCAGGGGCTTGGGTGTGCTGGGGGTCTGCGAGGCTTGGTCCTTATAATGCTCACACCGTCTGCAACCCAGGCAGGGAGGCAGTGCACCCCGACACTCAGGCTCAGTCTCTGTGTAGGTACCCAATCCAGAAGGATCTGAGAATATGCGGCTCTGCTCTTCCCCTCTCGCAGTCAGACAGCCCTGTTTGTTGAGCCCTATTGCGTGCAGCCGGGAGACTAAGGCCCAGACAAATGATAGGGCTTGAGCAAGGCTCCTCGGCTTGGCGATGTTAAGGGGGCCTAGGACCCAGTTTCCCACCGCCTAGCCCCCCTAGTCTCCTCTCCTGGACTCCGCGTGCTTCTCTCCTGGCCTTTCTCCCTCAGGGAGATTACAGGCTGTGTGGGGAGGGGGGTGCCCCCACCCTACTCCCCAGCAATCAGGGGTCTTTGAAGAGCTGAGAGGAGGACTTGGAGTCCCCGCCCCCTAGCCCCCCGTGGTGGAGGGGGGCTGCTTTCTTTCTCCTCCCCCCCCCCCCCCCCCCCCCCACCGAGCTCTGACCTGTGCTGCATCCATCCCCTGAGAACCCTCCACTTTCCCTCTCCTCCCTCCCCTGCCACATCTGTTTCCTGTCAGGCTCCAGCCGCAGCCCCTGCCCCCCAGGAGAAGAAAACACTGAAGGGCTCTGCCTCCCTGCTGGGGGTGGGGACGGCCCTGGGGTGATCTATCCCAGCAGCTGGATGTTTTCCTTCGGTGGAGGGGAGTCGTCCTGATGGCCTCCCCTAGCTCTTCCACTCAGCGGAGCCCAGACCCGTGGAGGGCAAGGGCACGGATGGGGTCACGGCCAAGGAGGAGGGATGGTGAAGATATTGCAGGGGCATTTCCCTGGGGACTCAGCTAGCTCCCTGCCCCTAGCCTGCCCCCAGCCCTCCATAATACTAACGATAGTAGCGATAATACATGGTATTAATACTGGCCAGCACTTTGCATGTATGATCTTATTTACTCTTCACAAACACCTTATCAAGTAGGTACTCTTAGTAACCCCATTTTATAGAAGAGAAAATTGAGGCACAGAGAGGTTAAGTAACTTCTAGAGGTCACACAGCCATTATTAAGTCTTACAGAGCTCTTGAAGGCTAGTAAGTGCTTTAAGACAGTCGTCTCAGTTCCTGCTCTCTCCATCACGCACACAGTAGATGTTACTAAGCTCCCACCCAGGTTATGGAAGGGTGCGTTGAGGTTCTAGAGGAGAAAGCTCTTACCCGGCAGCCCTGGGTAGATAGGTGAAGCTGCAGGCCCTTGGGCAAGACCCTTACTGTCTTGGGGCCTCGGTTTCCTTGTCTGTAAAAAATGAGGATAGTAATATGCCCCTCGCAGCGAGGTTGTCAGGTTAGGTGGTAGGGTTTGCGTGGCAGTGCTTTGTGGGGTGTAAACCATGGGGGGCAGGGGTGGTGTGGGGCCTGCCGACTCTGGTCTCTGTGGCCCCACCTGGAAGACAGGTTCAGGGAGGCGCCCTGGCCAGCATGGAGAGCTGGAAACCAGGCCAAGTTTGATCTGGGGGAGGGGAGACTTGAGGGCCGCCTCTCTCAGACCTATGGGAGTGTGTGGCCCCTGTGTGGCGGTGATAATGAGGGTGGAGGGATGGGGAGCCAGATTTCAGCTCCAGGTCAGGAAGCCCTTCTCACAGCCAGGCTGCTCGGCTGCCAGGGAGCTCCCCAGCCCCAGCTTGTAGGCCGTGCCCATGGGTTGTTGTTGGTCTTCCTGAGATGTCTGGGAGAGCAGGTCAGGGGGTCTTCCTGGGCCTTCCAGCTTGAAATCACCGCCTCAGTGCCCCTTTCCTTGGTGGTGCGCCCCCCCATCAGTAATCATAACAAGCTGTATGAAGAGCTTTTGTCTGCTCTGCTCTTTCTTTCCATTGAGTTGTAACAAGGACCCCACAAGAAAAGTGTTGCCAACGCCCCCTCTTACAGATGGGAAGATGGAGGATCGGAGGGACCAGGTGGCTTGTCCAAGGTCGCACAGCTTGTACGTAGTTCAAGCTAAACTCTTCTTCCTCTCCCCTGGCCAGGAAAGCGGTCATCTTAAAGCCCGTTGGACAAGGCCAAGGCTCCTGTCCTTTTCGCACACCTTCTCTGCGTGGCTTCAGGCTTGAAAGCACAGAGATGGGTTTTATGACCCTTGGATCAGAGCTCTGCCCTTCCACCGTTTCCGTGCTCACCTCCTGGAGCCCTGTGGCTCTTCCATTTCGCAGACTGCTCTCAGTGTCCGCTTCGGGCTGGGTATTGCTTGAGGGGCCAGAAAAGCCCAGGTACTGCTTTTGGGAGGTTTGCAGTCTGCCCGCAGCTTCCCTCCAGGACCATCCCTGGTCACGGCCATTGAC
Organism: Phoca vitulina; assembly: GCF_004348235.1. NCBI lineage: Eukaryota > Metazoa > Chordata > Mammalia > Carnivora > Phocidae > Phoca > Phoca vitulina. Next base: position 19,202,599 of record NW_022589732.1, on the reverse strand, counting down.
ACCAAGGTTCCGTGACCCCACAGCAGCCTTTGCTTCCTGACCCCTCTCCTCAGCATGTGGGTCCCAGCTGTCACCGACCAGCTTCCTTTGAGTCCCCGCGATCCAGGCAGGGGACCCTTCTGCAGGTGGGCGTTCTGGGCTGGGGGCTTCGCCTGCCAGCCAAGAAACTCTGTGCCTCAGGAGGTGTGCCTAATAGCCTCCATAAATTTTCCAGGGAAACAAGTCTCTGCTGGCTTTTGCGAGCCAGGATGGGAGGGAAAGAGGGAGCAGGAAGCTCCTTATGTTGCAGCAGTGCTCTTTCCTGCATGCCTCACGCTGCTTAGTTTACAAACATCTCAACATCCGATTCTTCCCACGGCCCCACAACCGATGTGCAATGATGACCCACTTTCCAGATGCGGAAACTGAGGCCCCCTGAGCTCACATAGTGTGTGAGTAGCATCGCAGGTCTGGCAAGCCACCTCCCGTCTCAGGGCCTCCATTTCCCTGTTGGGACACGTGGAGTTCTGCTCCTTTGGCCACTCAACGGACAGGGTGAGGACTGTGCCAGGCCCTGGGGCGAGGGGTACTGGCTGCTAACCTCCCAGAGCCGAGGGCTCATTTACCCCAAGCCCGAAGCACAGCAGTGACAGGTAGCCTGGGAAGAAGCCCCGGGTGTGCTGGAGGTCAGGAGATGTGGGCTTGGGTCCTCCTCGCTCTGGGCCTCGCTACCCTCATCGGGGTAATGTCCATGCACCACCGTCTTGCCTGGGCCCCGGGCTTTTGTGAACTTCGGGGGTGACCGCTCCGACAGTCCTGGGGGAGGGCAAAGTGGCGTCCAGACCGTGCGGGTCCAGGAGCCCCAGCCCCGGGCCGCGCACCGGCCACAGGCAAGGGGCAGGAAGGGCCCCGGCCCCTAGGGAAACAACCTCGGTGACTCCAGGCTCTCTCTCCGGGCACCCCCACCCCTGTCTGTCTGTCTGTCTTGTGCTCTCTCTGTGCCTCTCTCTGCATCTGTCTCACTCTCCCTGCTTCTCTCTGTGTTTCTGTCTTTCTCTCCACTCCCCCCTTCCTCTCTGCAGAGACCCCTGGAGAAGCCCGATGGCCTGGACGTGTCCGACCAGAGCAAGGAGCACCCCCAGCACCTCTGCGAGAAGTGCAAGGTCCTGGGCTACTATTGTCGCCGGGTGCAGTGAGCCGGCCCCGCCGCCGCAGGAGACGCCCCTCCCTGTCCGCCTGCCTTGCCGCGTGTCCTTGTGTGCGTGGGGGCAGCCTCGCGGCCTTACGCGCTGGGCAGGGGTGTCTTACGCTCTTGTCTCGTGTGTGCTGACGGTGTTACGGACGCGGCCGCCCCCACGGAACACCGGCTCTCTGGGGCTTTCTCCAGGTGGGCCTGGGGTCTGTGTGCAGGAGACAGGGGTGAGCAGAGGTCAGCACCCAGGACCCCATAAAGCCCTTGGTGTCCCCTGCCGGCGGTCTTCCTCTGAGACTCCCTTTGGGGTGAGCAGCCTTGTATTGGCCACAAGTGCACTAAATGTACTGTGAATCCCAAAGCCTGCAGGGGACTGTCTCCCCAAGACTAGCCAGGCCTCCTTCTCTACCCAGAACCTTCCAGTTTGCCCTGTGTGCAAAGCCACTCTCAGAGAGCCCTATGTTTCTGTCCTGTCTGAGTCAGCAATCCTGGCGAGCTGACACCTGTTCTATTAGCTGCTGGGGAGTGGGCATCTCTGCCCCCTGCCCACCATGAGCCCCGAACCCCACTGCCTGTGACATCATTAACATTGCACACCCTAGACCCAGAGGTCAGGGACAGGGAGGCGCTGAATGTTGGACAGGGTTCCACGGTGTGACCTGGGGCGCATCAGACAACGCCTTCCCCCGCCCCACACCACACACTTCTCCCGCTTGGGATTGGATTTTGTCAGGCCCCTTCCCTACCCTTCTCCTTCACCCCCACCCATGCTGGGGTCTACCCCCTGATCGAGGCCGTAGGGCCCGGCGGGGAAGGCCCTCTGGCAGGACGGACACAGGCCTGGTGGTCTGGAGACCTAGGTTCTCGTGCCGGCCCTGCTGCTCACACACTACGAGGCCTCGGGAAGGACTTCTCATCTCCGGCCCTCAGGGCACCCACTGGTTAAGTGAGAGAGGGGTCCGGGGCACACAGGCTCATTTCAGTTCTGGTGTTGTGGGGTTCACGTGGAGCTTTATCTGGAGAGGCCCACCAAGTACCACACTGCGCACGGTCACCCGTCAGTCACTTAGGATAGAGCTGAGGGATGCCCGTCCTCCCCCCGTCACCGCCTGTAACCCCTGCCCTGCCTGATGTCCTCACCCCACCCCTGCAAAAATGAGGGAGAAGGATCCCTCCCTCACACAGGGCAACCCCGATGTAAGCTACAGAACCTCTCGTTTATAAAATGGGGACAATGATTTCCTACCTCCCAAGGGAGCAGGGAGGCCTCTGGGCAAGTCACATTGGTCAGGGAGACCGCTGTCCTGGCTGGTGGGAGGGATCACGCTCGCCTCTCTCTTCTCTCCCCCGTGAGAAGCCCTATTTTTACTGTCCCATCATCCCTCCTTTCTCCCAGGGAGAGGGAGAGAGCCGGCTGGCAGGACTGGGTCACTTGATTTTGCCCTAACATTATGCCTCTGTGGAAAAAAAAAAAATCAGACCATGAAATGGACCTGAAATTCAGTGTTTACCATGGCTCAAGGTCACCCAACTGGGGCCCGGTCGCCTTTTGTTTTCCAATGAAAATGCTGTGTACAACTGAGGAGTTACAGTGAAGTGATAACCAGGGGTCCAGGGAGCAAGTTGAAGAGATGGCATGAGTGCGTTTGCAGCCTGGGGGAGGAGGGGTGCTGCAGGGGAGACGGCAGGGGGCTGTGCCCTCTGAGCACTTAACAAGAGGGTATTTGCTCCAGCCTGAGCCCCGTGGCCACCTCCCTGCTGCCCACAGGGGCAGAGTGCCCAGCAACCAACTGTGAACACCCTCGCCTCCCACCGACAATGCCACTGAGGAATCCCTCCCAGCCGTTCCCTGTCTTCTCCGTGGTGGCAAGGTGAGCTGGAGTCGTCCTGGCCCAAGGCTCTCTGTCCCTAGGCAGAAGGCTGTTACTGTCATCTTAGCGCACCACGGAAGGTAGTGTCCGCAGTGGTGGGCGGTGTGCTGGTCTCTGCCGCGAGGACCGGGACCCAACCCTTCCAGGGTCCTGGCCCCAGAGGAGGACCTTGGCCCCAGGAGGCCCGGAGCCTGCCAACCGTGCTGTGGTGGTGGGGGCAGCCCACACCCTAAAAAGAATGCAGGCTCCAGACTGCTAGAGGCCAGAGCCTTCCCCGGGCCAGTAGGAAATGGGATATCACCCCAAAGTGACCTTGTCAGTAGGCCTGTCCAGCTGGTAGCTGCCGCCCCCCCCCATCTGTGCAGAGCTGGCCGACGTGGGGGCTGGGCCCTCCTGCCCGAGGCAGCCCCTCCGCACTCCCCACCCCTGCATGGCTCTGGCTGAACGTGGGAGCTCTCTGTGGGCAACAGGAGCCGATGCTGTCCAGGCCGGGTACCGGGAGGATTAAGTGCTCAGAGGGCCCGAGAGCCCAGGAAACAAGAAAGTGTGTGGTTTGTATGTTCAAAAGGGACAATCGCCTGCAGTCAGTAGATCTAGTGATCTAGTTGAGAGATAACAGTGTTTAACCCATATGAAGTATTCGATAGTTCTACTTGTGAATTTGTATTTATTTTGAGTTATACTTGACACAGAATTCCTTTTTTTTTTTTTTAAGAAAAATACTATGTGTGTATTTTGAAAAAAAAATCATAGATGTTAAAATTTCTTCTGGTTACCAATTTTTCTCATGACACTGAATTTGTTACCTTCTCCCGAAAAAAATCTTCACAGTGATCTTTGTCTGTATATATTTGAGGGCCTTTTTTTTAAAAAAAGAAAAAAGAAAAATATAATTGCTCGATTTTTGAGATTAAAAAAAACAAAGGCATTTTCAAAACTTCGGAGCTTTCAGGAGGGCACTAGAATATCAAATGAAGATTTCTGGAAGTATTTTTGCAAACCTTCTGGTTGAGCTGCAAGAAAATATTTATGGTGAGAACTCTCTTTTTTCCTGTTGTTGGGTTTTTTTTTGTTTCGTTTTGTTTTTGGTTTGATTTTTTACTATGCTTTGATCTGTAAAAAGTATGCAACTGAACTACATTAAGAAGGAAATATTGTCTACATAGAATATTATATGAAGTTGGTACATAATTCTGAGGAGGAAAAAAAATCTTTGCAATTCTTTAAGCCATATTGTTGTTATTCTGTGTTGTTTTCCTTGGATGAAAATATCAGTATTAAGTAGCCAAGCATATTATTCAAGTGCTTAGACTTATTAATATGTTCGTGTCCTGTATTTATACATATGTGTATTTTGGAAAGTATTGCTTTTTTTTAAGGGAAGCTATTATTAGATATGTAGCCAAAAAGGGAATAGTGACCCCTTTGATCCTCTTCAGCTGAGGGTAACGAACACAGCATTGTATTCCATTCTCTTGCACCTTCTTGTTATTATCTTGTTATTATGGTTATTAACTTTGTCGGGGGGCAGGGTGTGTGCCAGGGGAGGAAGGGGCCTCGCAGTATTACGCAGCCAGCCTAGGATGACTAACCAGCCCCTCCATGGTTGGTCAGCTCCAGAGATGGCCTCCTTGGCCTGGTGGAGGGCTCGGGTCAGCCGGGCCCAGGACGGAAGAGGAAATGGGAGGCAGACTTCTCCGTGCCCCTCTTTGGGGCTTGGCCATCTGAGCCTCGCCTCTGAGCCCCATACTCTTTGAACTAGGATGTGCCAACCAGAGCCCTTACACCTGCCCTCCAACATCTAATAGAGTTGAATCTACTCTAAGTGAATATTTAATCCAACATCACTACATTGTAGCCCAGTGCAACAACTAATCCTGAAGTTTGGGAGGCGTTCCAGCTTTCAGGGAGGTGGCTGAGCCGTCCCCCAAGGGCTGGTGGCAGAAGGGCCCATCGCCGTCTGTCGCCAACCTCATCGTCGGATCTCCTCCGTTCCCGTGTGGTGACCCTGTCCGTGTCTGTATCTGTTAATACGTGTGTGTCCAGCTGAAAAGACAAACAGAACCCGTGGGCCCAGCTCGGAGGGTGCATGGAGAAGGCTCCCGACCTCTCCGAAGGGCTGCCCTCGGGGTGGCATTCCGTTGTGTGCCTTATTCCTGGAAAATCTGTATACAGCTTGCCTATAGCAATATAGCCTTCTCATGCTGTATTAAAAGAACTTTTAAAAGCAAGAAAGGCTCATGGGTTTCCTTGTTTACACAGAGCATCAGTGGGGAGCTGGACGTCTTCACAGATTCATGAGGCCAAGTGGGGTGGGAAGGACTTCGAGCTGCCTTTCTCCTGTCCCGGGTCTGGGTCATCTTGTCCTTGCCCTGCCTCCACGCCATTGATTTGCCTGCTTCCAGCCCCTCTGCCCCCAAGTGGACACTCTCTCCAGAGTCAGGGCCCTCCCCAACTCGGGCCCCAGACTGGGCGAGATTGTCAGCACATTAGGTCACACGTTAGCTCAGCAGTGGGACTCCCGGGTGACCATATATAGGAGTGAATCTTCCTTGGAGGCAGCAGCCCTGGGCCGCACCGCCGTGGCCACACTTGGCCCTCCTGCCAAGCCCAAGATTTGGGCCTCAGACCCTGGGCATCACACAATGAGCAATCAGAAGTGTCCAGGCCTCCTGGGAAGTCCCCAGGAGAGGGAACAGAGGATCTCTCTCTTCTTAATGAGCCAGGATGAGGCCAGGCTGTCACAAGGTGGGGCTCTAGCTGAGAGCCACAGACAGGAAGTCATGGATCTCAAGAAGCCACCCACACATGGAGCCCCTTGGCCCGGGGCCAGTGCTCTGGTCACTCTCAACCTTGCTGCTCACTGGAATCACGATGGGAGCTGTGGTCCCACCCCAGAGATTCTCGAGAACTTGGCCTGTGTCCTCAGGTCTTTAAAGCCCCCAGAGAAGTCCAATGTACAATGTCGAGAAATATCAGGCTTTGAAACGGTCCCTCATGATCCTGTGGGGCCAGTGGTGATGTCAGGGTCGGGGAAGCCGGTGGGCAGAGGTTCTGACCACACTGGCGGGGCACCCCATCCTCAGCTCCGGCCAGTTACTGCTATCTAAGAAAATACTGCTTAGATGGGGGTGGGGGTGTCCTGGAAATCCAAGTGGTTATGTGAAATTTTCCAACTTTAAATTTGGCAACTAGCCTACTAAAGTTGTAAATAGTATATAGGTCAAACCATGTGTCTGTGGGCCAGCCCTTGCCTCCAGACTGCAGCCTCTGAGACAGAGCAGAGAAAAAAATGTGGGTCTTTGGGATCGGGGACCACAGTGGGGGAGGGGCGGGGAACAGGCAGGAGCAGAGTACGACTTCAGAAGCAGGGAGTGCGCCCCCTGTGTTATTTGGAGTGTCCGGTGACTCCCAGAAGCCACCAAGCCCTTCCCTGCTTGCCGGCACATTCACCCCCAGATGCCTGCCTTCATGGTGAGTGACGCGGTCGATAGGGCTGGAGTCAACCTGAACTCAGAACCAGAGCCAAGCAGGTGAGTGGAGAAGAGGACCAACCCCAGCACGGTAGGAGGAAGCGGGGATCACCTCCTCGGAGTGCCTGTTTGGCATCCCAGGAGGGGGCGCCCTCCCCAGGAGGGATCTGCACAGATCCGGGGACCGGAGCCCTGCTCTTCAGAGTGTCCCTGTGCGCACAGCCCTACCGCCCCGGCCGTGCGAGGCCGAGCCATGCCTCCGCCTCTCTCTGAGCCCCGGCCTCCCCAGGGATAGTGTGCAGATCAGACAGGTCAGATGGCCTTGTAGGCACCGGGCCCAGTGCCTGGCTTGGCACCCGGGGGTTCCCCAGGGACGTGGCTCCGTTGCTCCCATTGTCCGTGACTCAGGCAGCAACACCTTGCCAGAGATCACACAGGAAGTCAGAGGGGCAGCCAAGCCTCCCCCCCGCAGGGCCCCCAGGCCCACTGACTGGCCCCGCAGGCGCTCACTGGGCACCCACTGTGCGCGGGGGCAGAGGCCGCGAGGTTAACATTCGGTTATCTGCCCTGGTGTGTCAGTGTGCTTGCGCCCATGTGTGTGTTTGGTTTTGTTTTCCGTGGAAAGAAAACAAACCCAAGGCAAACACAGCTTGCATTTCGCCATCTCCCGGAGCTGTGCAAACCAGTAATTCCCCTGGACAGGAAGGGTTTCCGGTCAGGCAGCTGGCTGCGAGGCCCCGGAGAGAGCAGAGTCCACCTCGGAAAGGGGTGTCAGGGCACCAGAGAGGACAGCTCCGCGCTGGGCCTGCCCCTGCCTCCCTCGGAGCCCGACACCGGCTCGCACCCCTCACATTTCTGACGGGCCCACGTCGAGGCCCCCAGAGGAACGCTTGCCCGGGCTCGCCCAGCGGGCAGGTGGCAGCGGCGGGGTTTGAGCCCCGAGTTCTCAGGCCCCGTGCAGGGGTGCGGAGGCAGCACTGGGGCTGAGCCCAGGCCTTGGTGCACGGAGCCCCCTCGGTGCCTGCTCTAGACACGGGGAGGGAGACCAAGGCCAGAGCGCTCAACCCCCGCGCCTTTCCCGTCTCAGCACCAGCACCCACTGGGGGCCCTAGGACCCCTCGTGGGACCTAGACAAGGCTCCTAGCACCCTTCTCAGAGTGTGTGACGCTGAGCCTCCGTGTCCTTATCCGCATGCCGGGGGCAGTGGTGCCACACTTCCAGGCCGCGGCGGACACGCTCTGTGACGGCTACTTCTCGTCCCACCGGGCCCGCGCTGTGACTCCTCACACCGGGAGGCTGGGCCACGCCGCCATCCAGCCACAGGCCCGTGTCTTCTCTGTGGCCCCACGGGTGCCCCGAACGGCCCCGGCAGGAGCCAGGGCAGGGAACAGTATGCCAATATGGCAGGTAGAGAAACGGAGGCCGGGGGGAGAGGGGGCTATGATGCCCCAAACTAACAAGTGGGGTGCTCTGCTGCGCCCTCTGACCTCCACACTCGGTGCAGTTTCTGATCCTGACGGGAGACTCCCTCTGGACTCCCTTGTGGCCAGTTCTGGTGCCCTGAGCTGTGGCTGGGCCCCGCAATGAGCTGGTAGTCAGGCCCCCGCCTGCCCTCAGACACCCTGACCCCTCTCCCCTTGGCCTGGGAAACCCAGGGTCCGGCATCCAAACACCACCCCAAGCGGCTCCCTGGCCAGGGCTGCCTTGGCCAGGCTCCCATATGGCCTCTGGGAGAGGGAGAAGGGGCAGGAGGACCTGGGACAAGGGGTGGCGGCCTGCTGGGGGAGGGCTGTCGCCTCCAAGGTCAGGTATCTGGATGTTCCCTGGGACGCTGTGCAGAGCCAGGAACAGTCTGTCTTCAGGCACAAAGGCCCCTCTACACACACCCACTTTATCCAGAGCTGTTAAGAGTCCCTGCGCTCACCTCGCCCGGCCACACACGTGTTCACACACATTCACACATATGCACTCACACCCGCGCACAGACACGCCTGCTGTGGCCCCTGGGGAGTCCCGTGGGAGTGGGGAGCCCTGGGACACCCTCTCCAGCCAGAACAGTGCTCCTGCAGTGTCCACAAGCTGGGGGTCCCCAGGGTGGCCCCTCTCCCTGACCCCTCTGACCCAAGGGTCACTTTTAGGGAGGAAGAAACTCCAGCCAGAAGAGTCATGGACCCCATGTGAATCTGCCCATCCGCCTCCCCACGAGTTCCCCCCCCCACGAGCTGGGGACCGCGGAACCCTCAGGTAGGTGGGAGAAGCCAAGCCCCAACCCTTGGCCCGACACAGGGAGCGAAAGTCCATCCTTGTATCTCAAACGGTTGAGAGAGTCCCTGTATGGTGAGGCGTGACAACAGCATCGGGGGCGCGAACACCACGTCCTCGTCTATTAGATGCTGGAGGCTGTGTGGGGCCAGGTGAGACGAGGCCTGCGCTCTGTTTCTAAATCATCCAGAGTACAGGATGGGCAGCATGGTGAGGTTGGCTCCCGTGAGGCATGGGTGCCTGGGGCCTGATGTCCTGCACTCTCCACTCCTGGGCAGGAGACGAGCTGCAAGGGGAGCCAGGCCGAGGGAGTGCACCGAGGCAAAGTGTCGGTGCGGGTGGGGGTGGGGGGGCGCCCCAGACATGGCCTCACCCACACCCAGCGCCCTCCACGGTCCTCTCGCCCGGTAGCCAGGGCTCTCTCTGTGTCTCCAGCGCCAATGTGGCCCGGCACCTGGCAGGTTGAATGTGGAATAAATGAGTAAATAAGCTCTGGCCAGCATTCAGCGGGCCCCCTGCTGCCCCAGCCACTGAGCATGTGATTTCCATGCTTGCAAACACCCTGTGATGGGAGCTGGGCGTGAGGATGGGTACCATTTGACAGATGGGCAAGCTGAGGTCCAGGGAGGTGGAGTGACTTGTCCAAGTTCATTTGGCTACAAGAGTAGAGCCCCTCCCCGGACCCCCTCCCAGAGACATCTGTCCCCAGGGCTATGTCCAGCCCCGAGGACCCAATGCCTGCCTCCTGCAGCTGTGTGCCCTCCCAGACAGCCAGTCAGACATCCGGGCTGGCCTGGCCTGTCCTCAGCCCCCTCACACCCGCCCAGCCTGGCCTGCCAGCCTTCCTGCAGTCGCTCAGAGCCAATAACCACGCAGCGCAGGCCCCGTGGTGTTCCTGCAGGCCGTGTGGGAGCCAGAGCCCAGGCCCAGCCCCCTCACGGCCCCCAACCTGCCCGCCACACCCTTGAAAAGTTCGGAGGGATGAGGGGGAACACTGCTTCTGCCTCCGCTGTCCCCAGGGTCAGCCAGGCCCAGCATCTGTGCCTCCTCTCCCTGGATCCTTGCTCTTCCTTCCCCCCAGAGCCGTGCACGCAGGCCAGCCACCTTCCCACATCCTGCATCTTGGTCCAGGAAGTGAAGAGTACTTTTTCGTGTCCCCACGCAGACCAAGCTGGGAGCCAAGCAGCAGTGCCCTCTACCCCCTTCTCATCGTGCCACCGCCCCCGCCTCTGGTCACTCCTCTAGGTCGGGCTCGGCCTCCACGGCCCCTCCACACGCAGCTCCTGCAGCCCATGGGGCGAGTTGGGGTCCAAGTCTGGGACCATGGTACCCGCCTCGACCTCCATCTCGGCCTGCCCACCCTCATCCTGGCAGGGATTCTGGGTCAGATGGACTGGACACTGAACCACAGCTTATCAGCTGTTGTCCTGAGCAAGTCACCTCCCACTCTGAGCCCCGGTTCCCTCGCTCGTAAGATGGGATAATGCCCGTCTATGTCCCTGAGGGTCCCTGTTACGACTAGAAGGAGGCGAAGTGCTTGGCAGCTAGAACGTGCTCAGGAACTGTTAGCTACTGCAGCCCTCACAGAGGTGGTGACAGTCCCCTGAGCCTGTGCTGCTCAGAAGTGGGCTCCCCCGGATCCCCCTCCGCCTCTGCCTCTTAACCCTTGAGCTCTGTGTTCTGAAACCTTCACCCCGACCAGGAGGCAGATGTGGAGCCCAGACCTTGCTTCTGGGAAGGGACTTAGATTTGCCGGCTCTTGGGCAGTAGACCATTCTCCTCCCCTCCCCAGGCACCCACACCCTGTTAGTTCGGTGCTGACTGGCCTTCTGCCTCAGTTTCCTCCTTGGGCTGAGGCAAGAAACCTCTGCCTAGAATGTATCTCGTCCTCCTCTCCCTTGGAAACTGACCCCAGCCCCGCACCACAGTGGAGTCTGCTTCAAACCTTGTGGTCAGGCTCTCTCTTCCCTGACATCCTTGCCAGTTCAGAAGCCCCCACACCCCCCAACCGCGCCGCCCCTCAGGCCTCTTGCAACAATCGGCCGGTCCTCTGCTGCCCTCTGGTGGCAGAGTCTGAGAACAGCAACTTCCTGGGGGGGAATTTTCTTCCTCCCCAATTCCAGGTTAAGTCCTGACCTCACCTGCACAGGGCTACCTGCCTCATCACCTATGAACAATATCGTCAAGTGCTAATACCTGAGTTTGATTATAAAAATAATGAATGCACGATATGAAGTGGGTACAACACAGGGAAATAGGAACTAGGATATGAAAATACCGAGTGGCCCAAATTCCCCCAGAGAGCACTACTGTCAGGGGTTTGGCCATATCATTCCATAGTCTTTTTGCTTCTACAAATCTGTGTGCATGTGATGTACACACACACACACACACACACACACACGTTAACAGGATTATACTTGACATGCTGTTTTGACCAGCTTTGTCTATATCGTCATCTTGCCCTGTTAACACACAGGTCTGCCTCATTTGTCTAAGAGCTGATTGTACTTCTTTGTTGAGTAATGTATCTGTCATTTCCTTATAGAAGGATTTGAAGCATTATTGTTTTTAAAAGTCAATCATTTTACCTTTTTTAAAAAGTTTTTATTTGGGGGCACCTGTGTGGCTCAGTCGGTTAAGCATCTGCCTTTGGCTCAGGTCATGATCCCAGGGTCAAGCTCCCTGCTCAGTGGGGAGTCTGCTTCTCCCTCTCTTCCCCACTCATGCTGTCTCTTGCTCTCTCTCTCTCTCAAATAAAATCTTTAAAAATAAATAAATAAACATAAGAGTTTTTATTTAAATTCCAGTTAGTTAACATACAGTGTAATATTAGTTTCAGGTGTACAATGTAGTGATTCGACACTTCCATATAATACCCAGTGCTCATCACGACAATCCCCATCACTTATTTCACCCATCTCGCCACCCCCCCACACCCCGCGCTAGTAACCACCAGTTTGTTTGATATAGTTAACAGTCTGTTTCTTGGTTCCTCTTTCTTTATTTTCTTTCACTTTGCTCATTTGTTTTGTTTCTTAAATTCCACATATGAGTCAAATCATATGGTATTTGTCTTTCTCGGGCTGACATTTTGCTTAGCATAATACACTCTAGCTCCATCCATGTCCTTGCAAATGGCATGATCTCATTCTTTCTTATGGCTGAGTAATTTTCTATTATATATATATATATATATATATATATATATATATATATATATCTCACATCTTCTTTATCCATTCATCAGTTTTGGGCACTTGGACTGTTTCCGTAGTTTGGCTATTGTAGATAATGCTGCTATAAACATCGGGGTGCATGTAGCTCTGTGAATTAGTATTTTTGTATTCTTTGGGTAAATACCTAGTAGTACAATTTCTGGGTCATAGGGTAGTTCTAATTTTAACTTTTTGAGAAACCTCCATACTGTTTTCCAGAGTGGCTGCACCAGCTTGCATTCCCATCAACAGTGTAAGAGGGTTCCCCTTTCTCCACATCCTCGCCAACACCTGTTGTTTCTTGTGTTGTTGATTTTAACCATCCTGACAGGTGTGAAGTGACATCCCATTGTGGCTTTGATTTGCATTTCCCTGATGATGAGTGATGTGGAGCATCTTATCATGTGTTTGTTCCCATGTGTATGTCTTCTTTGGAAAAATGTCTATTCATGTCTTCTGCCCATTTTTTAATTGGATTATTCAGTTTTTGGGTGTTGAGTTTAATAAGTTCTTTGTATATTTTGAATACTAACCCTTTATCTGATATGTCATTTGCAACTATCTTCTCCCCTTCTGTCGGTTGTCTTTTGGTTTTGTTGACTGTTTCCTTTGCTGTGCAAAAGCTTTATATTTTGATGTAGTCCTGACAGTTTATTTTTGCTTTTGTTTCCCTTGCCACAGGAGACCTATCTAGAAAGAAGTTGCTGTGGCTGATGTCAAAAAGTTACTGTCTTCTTCTAGGATTTTTTATGGTTTCAGGTCTCACATTTGGGTCTTTAATCCATTTCGAGTTTATTTTTGTTTGTGGTGCAAGAAAGTGGTCTGGTTTTCCCAACACCATTTGTTGAAAAGACTTCTTTTTCCCATTGGATATTCTTTCCTGCTTTGTTGAAGATTAATTGAGCATATAACTGTGGGTTCATTTCTGGGTTTTCTATTCTGTTCCATTAGTCTATTTGTCTGTTTTTGTGCCAGTACCATACTGTTTTCATTACTACAGTTTTGTAATATAACTTGAAGTCCAGAATTGTGATGCCTCCAGCTTTGTTTTTTTTTCCGAGGTTGCTTTGGCTATTTGGGGTCTTTTGTGGTTCCATACAAATTTTAAATTTGTTATAGTTTTGTGAAAAATGTTGGTGGTATTTTGGTAGGGATTGCATTAAACGTGTAGATTGTTTTGGGTGGTATAGACACTTTAACAATATTTGTTCTTCTAATCCATGAGCATGGAATGTCTTTCCATTTCTTTGTGTCATTTTCAATTTCTTTCATCAGTGTTTAATAGTTCTCAGAGTACAGGTCTTTCACCTCTTTGGTTAGGTTTGTTCCTAGGTATCTTATTATTTTTGATGCAATTGTAAATGGGATTGATTCCTTAATTTCGCTTTCTGCTGCTTCATTATTATGTATAGAAATGCAACAGATTTTTGTACGTTGATTTTGTATCCTGCAACTTTACTGAATTCATTTATCAGTTCTGGTAGTTTTTTGGCGGAGTCTTTCAGGTTTTCTATATATAGTATCATGCTATTTGCAAATGGTGAAAGTTTGACTCCTTCCTTGTTGATTTGGATGCCTTTTATTTCTGTTGTCTGCATGCTGAGGCTAGGACTTCCAGTACTGTGTTGAATAAAAGCAGTGAGAGTGGACAGTCCCTGTCTTGTTCCTGACCATAGAGGAAAAGCTCTCAGTATTTCCCCACTGAGGATGATATTCACTGTGAGTTTTTCATAGAAAGCCTTTATGATGTGGAGGTATGTTCCCTCTCAATCTACTTTATTGAGGGTTTTTATCACGAATGGATGTTGTCCTTTGTCAAATGCTTTTTCTGCACCTATTGAGAGGATCATATGGTCCTTACCCTTTTATTAATGTGACGTACCTGTTGATTGGCCAATCTTTTTTTCTTAGTCACCTTTCTGTTTTGTGCAGCAGGAAGATCTGGCGTCAGGAGAGCCAGGGTCCAGGCTACTGTCACTGATCTCATTGCTGTGCCCCTCCAGGCTCGTTTCCCCACCTACACAGTAGGGCATCCGGCTCCATCTAGAATCCTTCGCTCTGATGATTCCTCTGAGCTGTGATCCCAGAGACTGTCCTGGGATCATCCATACAGTTTTGGGGCTGGTGCGGGGACGAGGCCTGGCCCAGTGGGAGCGTGGACAGTTGTGGCGAGGGACAGGCTGCGACGCTGCCCGCTGCCCGGTATTGGACGGGGCTGCCTGAGGGAGAGTGAGATCTGACCCACACTCCTCTCCTGCAGCTTGCTGAGGGCAGCTGGGCCGGCTGCTTTCTCTTGGAGGGGCCTGTGGGCATCCACAGCCACTTCCCCCGCCCTGAGCTGACTTGTATATCACCCAAGTAAGAAGGGAAAGTATTCCCCTTGTAAACAACTCAAACAATACAGAAGATTTCAGCTTCTGGGGTCAGAGGGCCTGGAGTCACCCTCCCACTTTAAACAACTAAATCAACAGACAAAATGTGGGACACCAACGGGCCCAGCTGTTGGACAGAACAGGGATTCCTGAGAAAAGGAAGTGCAAGCAAATGAGGTGAGGCCTGTGGTTTGCAGAGAGTACTGCCTGGACTGAGTGTCCGGGTCGCCGGGTGGGACAGGAGGAGGCACACAGCCCAGCCAGCTCCCTTACTGGAGGAGACAGACTGGGGAACTTAACGGGCAGAGGCTAGGTAGAATTTTTGAATCAGAACACTGGAAAGAAGACAGCAGCCCTGAGATTGGAAAGTGGCATGGAGAGGAGGAAGATCCCAGAGAGACGCTCCAGACCTGTGCAGAGGGCCCCCCTCACCCAGTTAGCTGAGACCAGATCGGTGCCTACGTGTGAGGAGATGACCCAAAGCTGACCGAAGGACCACTGCCCACCCCAGAAGGAACAGGCAGAACTAAATGCCCAAAGCTCACAGGGGGACAGAAATAGTCCCCACCAGCCAGATTGAGAAACCTCATAATAAACAGGGCAGAACACTGAGAACCATATGACCTCAGAAGTGGGACAAAATTAGTCCTTCACTAACAGATGCGCTGGTCTCTTCAACAAAGCTCAAAAGCAAGCCTCAAAGGAATAAAATGATCTCCAAATAACTTATTTGCATCCCACAACAAAGCTTAAGAATATTTACAGGAACACAACAATATCCAACACATTTAATAAGGTAACATGTCTGGCATCCATTAAAAGTTAGGCATATAAAGAAGTAGAAATAAGTAAAAGCAGACACAGAAATCACACAGATAACGGATGAGAGGACATTAAAGCAGTTATTATAACTCTATTCTGTATTTTCAAGAAGGTAAAGGAAAGCATGAACATGTTAAAAAGAAACATGGAAACAATATTTTTTGATACCTCAATCAAACTTCTGAGTGATGAAAACATTTTTCTGAAATTTTGAATCTCTGAAATATGAAAAATACACTGGAGATTAACAGCAAATGAAAAGAAGAAAGGATTAGTAAAACCTGCACTTCCTCTGCATTAGGCCCACCTGTCTGCCTAACCTGGCTTTAGACTGAGCATTTATTTAAGAATAAAATTGTGGTGGTGGTCTGAAAAAAAAAAAAAAAAGAAAGGATTAGTGAACTTGTTGACATAGTCATAGAAACTATCTAAAATGAAATACACCAATATAAAAAGACTGAAAAAAAAAAAAGAACAGGGCATCAATGAGATGTGGGCAACTCCTGTTGGGTTAATATACAAATTAGGAATCCCCAAAGGAGAGGAAGAAGAGAAAGATATATAAAGAAATAATTAATGAAAAATTTTCAGGCGCCTGGGTGTCTCATTTTTTAAGCATCTGCCTTCGGCTCGGGTCATGATCTCAGGGTCCTGGGATCAAGTCCCACATCGGGCTCCTTGCTCAGCTGGAAGCCGGCTTCTCCCTCCCCCACTCCCCCTGCTTATGTTCCCTCTCTCGCTATGTCTCTCTCTGTCAAATAAATAAAATCTTTAAAAAAAAAAAAGAAAAATTTTCAAAATTTGTGAAATCTATAAACCCAAGAAGGTCAATAAACCCAACACAAGAAATATATAAAGAAAACCATGTATTACATCATAATCCAATTTGCTTAAGATCAGATAGAAAATCTTAAAAGTAGATAGAGAGAAAAGGGTACATTACATACAGAAGAACAAAGATTAAAATTGTAGCACACTTTGCATAAGGGGGAAAAAAATCCAAGCCAGAAGACAGGGAAGCAGCATCTTTAAATTACTTAAAGGAGAAACTGTCAACCTAGAATCTTAACTCAGCAAAAATATCTCTACAAATCCCATATCTGATAAAGGACTGTGTCTAGAATACATAAAGAGCTCTTACAACTCAACAATAAAAAGACAACCCAATTTAAAAACAGAAAAAAGATCTGAGTGGACATTTCTTCAAAGAAGACATACAAATGGCCAATAAACACGTGAGAAGATGCTCAACATCATTAGTGAAATCAAAACTGAAATGAGATAATACTTTATACCAACTACGATGGAGAGAATTGAAAAGATAGATAATCAGAAGTGTGGTGAGGCTGTAGAGAAACTGAAACTCTCATACACCGCTGGTGAAAATGTAAAATTTTGTAGCCACTTTGAAAAACAGTTTGGCAGTTCCTCAAAACAGTAAACATAAAATTACTATATGATCCAGCAATTCTTACACATATGTAAAGAGGTACAATATATTTGCGGGTAATCTGTGGTAAGTTAAACTATATATTGCAACCCTAGAGAAACCACTAAAAATATAAAATGAAGAATTAAGTCTAATAAGTCAATAATGGAGATAAAATGGAATCATTTGAGAGAAAAAGCTCAATCCAAAAGAAGAAGGGAACAAAAAGCAGATGGGACAAGGAAAAAATAAATAGCATGACAGTCAATTTAAATCTAATGATATTGATAATTACATTAAATATAAGTGGTTTAAACATTTAATTGAGTGGTAGAGACTGTCAGACTGGATAAGAAAGCAAAGCTCAATGCACCACATGTGATCCTTGTCTCTTAGCTCTAAATTCTCCCTTGCCCTGTTTGTGATACTGTTAACAGTTCTCATTTGCCATCTGGAATTATATTAAACTTTATCAGTAGAGGGCGCTGGAGAGACACTTAATTCTTCAGAGTTCTCTTTCCCCTTAGTAGATAAACCCATGTTATGGTTAATAATTTTTTTTACTCAATTATAATTAACATATCGTGTTATATTAGGTTCAGGTGCACAATATAGTGATTCAACAGTTCTATACATTTCTCAGTGCTCATCATGATAAGTGTACCCTTAATCCCCTTGATCTATTTCACCCATCCCCCAACCACCTCCCTCTGGCAACCATGTTTGTTCTCTGTATTTAAGAGTCTGGTTTTTGTTTGTCTTTTTTGTTTGTTTGTTTTGTTTCTTAAATTCCACATATGAGTGAAAACTTATGGTATTTGTCTTTCTTTGACTGACTCATTTCACTTAGCCTCATACCCTCTATGTCCATCCATGTTGTTACAAATGGCAAAATTTCATTCTTTTTTATGGCTGAGTAGTATTCCATTGTATATATATACCACAACCTCTTTATTCATTCATCTAGCAATGGATACTTGGGCTGCTTCCATATCTTAGCTATTGTAAATAATACTGCAATAAACATAGGGGTGCATATATCTTTTCAAAGTAGTGTTTTCATTTTTTTGGATAAATAGCCAGTAGTGGAATTACTGGATCATATGGTAATTCTATTTTTAATTTTTTTTGGAACCTCCATACTGCCTTCCACAGTGGCTGCACCAGTGTGCATTCCCACCAACATACAAGAGGGTTCCCCTTTCTCCACATCCTCGCTAACACTTGTTATTTCTTGTGTTTTTGATTTTAGCCATTCTGACAGGTGTGAAGTGATATCTCATTGTGGTTTTCATTTGCATTTCTCTGATGATTAGTGATATTGAATATCTTTTCATGTGTCTGTTGGCCATCTGTATGTCTTCGTTGAAAAAATGTCTATTTAGATCCCCTGTCTGTTTTTTAATTGGATTAAGGTTTTTTGGTGTTGAGTTGTACAAGTTCTTTATATATTTTGGATACTAACCCCTTATTGGATACATCATTTGCAAATATCTTCTCCCACTCAGTAGGTTGCCTTTTGTTTTGTTGATGGTTTCCTTTGCTGTGCAAAAGTATTTTATTTTGGTGTAGTCCCAATAGTTTAATTTCGCTTTTGTTTCCCTTGCCTCAGGAAGAGTATCTAGAAAAATGTTTCTACAGCTGATGTCAAATTACCACCCATGTATTCTAGGAATTTTATGGTTTCGGGTCTCACATTTAGGTCTTTCATCCATTTTGAGTTTATTTTTGTGTATGGTGTAAGAAAGTGGTCCAGTTTCATTCTTTGGCATGTAACTGTCCAGTTTTCCCAAGACAATTTATTAAAGAGACTGTCTTTTCCCTATTGTATATTATTGCCTCTTTTGTCATAGATTAATTGATCATAAGAGCATGGGTTTATTTCTGGAGTCTCTATTCTGTTGCACTGATCTATGTGTCTATTCTTGTGCCCGCATATAAATTTTATATTCAACCTTCCCTGTTAGAATTACTGTGTTGTTTCTCTATCCTGTTTGGACCCTGACCAATACAGAATTAACACTGGCCAGTGGTCATAGGGGATAACCCCGCAAAGATGGGATTTAGAGATTTGTTTGGCTGTGTCCTCAGGCTTGAAGGCAGTGCTGGACTACTTGCTAGTGGGCAGTAGAATACTAGCAATGCGTGGCATGCAGTGACATCACAATGAATCACGTTATCTCCTGTGGTTATGTGACGAGAGAGGCATGTGCCTTGGGAGGCCAGGTGGCTGCCCCACTTGATTATTATAGCAGTGATGATGACCATAAGGACTGTGATGTGGGATGAATTATTTTGAGCATGCTTGACTGTTTACCAAAAGAAAATGACAAATTCTCAGCTTAAGTTCTGGTCAAGAACCAGAGAGCTTCCATGACAACTCTGAAAAGATTCTCTCATTTCTTACAGACATTAGACTGAGATCCCTTAAAACCAAACCAACATTTAATTGTGTAGGTTGCTGAATTAAATTTCCATTCATTGTTTAAGTTCATTTAAATTCATAGTCTCCCTAAGTTTTTCATGTGAAAGGGCAAGAATGGGATCCCGAAATTTGTAATGGGGACATCTGGTTGGACCCAAATGAAACTAACAGCTTGAACCCTCACGTCATCCCATCCCCCCCTTGCGAGTGGAAATAGCTTGACTTCCTATGTTAGAGAGGAACAGGCGTCTCTGCTTACAAACACTGTGAGCACTTCATCTGGGGCAGATGCTTTGAACGGCCATACCCAAGACCCACCTCTACCGCTCCCATAACTAGGTCAAATCTCAGCATTTTCCAGAGGAACGAGAGGACTCCAGAGAAAACAGATCATACACCCAAAGAATTGTGAGACTTCGCTAATATATATTTTTAAGCCTATTTATTGAGCTATGGTTCACACGTCATACAATTCATCCATTTAAGGCGCACGATTCAATGGTTTTGAGTCTAGGCACAGATACATGCAACCACCAGAACAGTCCATTTCAGGAGATTTCCATCGTCCCATTAAGAAACCTCATACATTTTACCTATCACCCACTTAGCCCCCCACTGACACCGACCCCTTCAGCCTAGGTAACCACTAATCTACTTTCCGTCTCTATAGATTTTCCTGTTCTGAACATTTCATATGAATGAAATCATATAGTTTGTGGTCTCTTGTGACCGGCTTCTTTCACTCAGTATGATGTTTTCAAGCTTCACCCAGGTTGTAGCGTGGATCAGCACCTCATTCCTTCTTATAGCCAAATAATATTCTACCGTGTGGATATACCACTTTTAATCCATTTGCTCATTGAGGAACATTTGGGTTGTTTCCACCTTTTGACTGTTATCAATAATGCTCCTGTAAGCATTTGCATAAAAGTCGCTGTGTAGATGTTCATTTCTCTCTGGTGCATACCACGGAGTGGAATTGGTAGCTCTGTGTACAGTCATCCCAGGAACTGCCAGACTGTTTTCCAAAGCAGTTGGACTATTTTACATCCTAGCATCAGCAAATAGTTTCTCCCATTGTGTGGGTTTTCACTTTCTTGTTGGTGTTCTCTGTGGCACAAACATTTTTAATTTTAATTAAAATGAAGTCTAATTTATCTGTTCTTTCTTCTGTTGATGGTCCATTCGTGTCATATCTATAATCCTTTGGCAAATCAGATACATTCCTCAACTGTACTGACTTTACTGTTGAACTCATCCCCCGACATCTCCATTTTTGGTGTCGTTTTCGGTATATATATATTTTTTTTCCTTGTAGTATCTCCGCTGGACTCTTTCTTATAATTTCTCTCCGCTAAAATTACTCCCCATCTGCTCATGCATGTTGTACATCTTTCCTACTAGTTACTTCCACATACTAATCACAGTTATTTTAATGTCCCCATCTGGGAGGGTTATATCTGAGCCTGATTCTGTTGATGGCTTTATTTATCAACAGTGTTTTTCCCTTGCATGCTGAATGTTATTTGTACAACAGAAGAGAGAGCAGTATAGTGTGCGCTCTGGGCAGTGGGCATGCTGCTCTTTGTCTCGGGTCTATCGTGGGGAATTAGTTGATGTAGGCAGGAGTTGAGCTGGGATGGGTTCTGTGGTCGCCGTCCTTACCTTCAGAGCCCCACATGCAGACTCCTGCAGCAGCGGCCACCTGGCTTGGGGTGGAGCTGGGGTGTGGCAGGCTCTTTCTCAGTGTTTGTACCTTACTTCCAGCTTGGTGCAGCGTAGACGGTATCCCTCTCCATGCCTTTCCTTGTCCCGCAGCTCGGGGTAGGGGCATGCTATCCTGGTCCGGCTTCAGTCTTAGGCATGTCTTGGGTGCGCTTTTGTTCCTCTCCAGGGGTAGCTGATTTCCGGTTGGTATCAGAATGGGTTCTCGGGCCCTGGATGGCTTCTTGCCCCTCCCAGGGGGTTACAGGATGTTCTCTTCTATCTTTCCCCCAGCCAGCATGAGCTTTTACTTCTTCCTGGGGATGAAGGGAATATGGCCCTTTCCCTAGTGGATTCAGAATTTTGCTTCATAGGAGAGCATCTGAGGAAGTGAGCAAGGCTTCATGTCAAGAGCTGAAAATCACTGCAGACTCTCAGCAGAGAGGCAGGTCTCGGGCCCTTCTCCTGAGCATCCAGGGGAGGCCTGGGGAAGAGATCCTGAAAGTGAATGTGAACTTGCTTTGCACGGAGGGGCCCCAGCCATTCCAGACAAATCAGTCCGTCCTTTGCCTTAGCAATTCAATAAAATTTTACTGGATTTCATCTTCCTCACTTGTCTCGTGGCCGGATCTTTCTGCAGTGCTCCTGCCACAGGTGAGATGGTTTGGCTGTCCTCTCTCCTCAGAACTCAGATCGCCTAGTTGCCTTTCCGATGAACTCAGGAAAAGTCATGACTTTATAGTTTATTCGCCTTTTTTTGGTTGTTGGGGCAAGAGTGTTTTTTGCAGCATTCCATACCCTAAGCCAATGCAGAAACCCATACTGACTATTAATATAATAGGGTTACAGGTAATTTAGATTCTCTATATTATATATTTATGTAACATTTGAATTTTTACAAGCGTATTTTGGTTTTATAAGCAGAAAAGAAAAAATGAGCCAGGATTCTTTGGAGAAACCAAACCAATAGTGTGTGTGTATATATATATATATATATATATATATATAAATATAGAACAAGATTTATTATAAGGAATTGGCTCATGCAATTATGGGGGCTGAGGAGTTCCAAGATCTGCAGTTGGCAAGCTGGGGACCCCAAAGAGCCGTTGGTGTAGCTCCAGTCCAAGTCTGAAGGCCTGAAAACCAGGAGCACTGATGTGTGTAAGCTCCAGTCCAAAAGCCAGCAGACTCAAGCCCCAAGAAGAGCAGATGTTTCGGTTGGGAGGCAGAAGGCTGATGCTCCGGCAATTAGGTAGGAGGAGTTCCTCTTACTCAGCCTTTGGTTCTATTCTAGTCTTTAACCAATTGGATGAGGCCCACCCACACCAAGGAGGGCAATCTGCTTTACTCAGTCTACCAATTGGAAAGTTAATCCCCTCCAGAAACACCCTCACAGACACATCCAGAATAAATGGCTGGGCACCCCATGGCTCAGTCAATTTGACACATAAAATTAACCGTCATAATGTTCTAATAATAATAATAATAATACCATCATAATTCTGGACAGCCTCTTAAGGCTGAGACTGATCTGGGAGGCTCAGTGGTGCCAAGACTTTTTCAACCCACTCTGTTCCAGTGGCCCGGACACCCAGCTGACTTTTGATTCCCAGAAGCCACTCACTGAGAAATGCTGTCCAGTCTGGACCCACCCAAGCCAGACCCTCCTCCTGATGACAAAGGAAGAGCTGAGGCCCCCACACAGGGGTCCTCCCCTCAAAGGCACCTCACTACGCTGCGGCGTTGGGAAGCCATGTTTGCCAGCCCTGTGGAAGAGCAGTAGCCCACAGAGCTTGGGCTGGACAGGGTGCTCGCCCTCACCATCCAAGGGTCACGAGGCACCTTTTGTAAGTGGAGGGCTTGCTCCAGATCCCCAGAGCTTCCAGCAAAAAGTGTTTCCAGAAGTAACCAATGACGCTAGTGGTCTAGTGGTTTCCTTTCGAATGTCGCTCACCCTGGCCTGTGCTCAAATTCTCAAACTTCAGAATTATTATCTTAAAATTCAGATTCCTACATCCTACCCACAGAGATCTGTATTCAATAGTCTCATGTGTGGCCCAGGACTCTGCGTGCTTTACCAGCACCCCAGGATTCCTAGAAGCATTGTTTCCAGCCTCACCAGACCCGGGAAACATTCACAGACATTCCTTTCATGGAGCAACACACGGGAGTCCAGAGGTGCGTTAAATTCTCCCATGTTCTCACACACGCTCCGCGAAGGAAGTCAGGCACAGAAAGCAAATCTTGCATGACTCCGTATTATACCAAGTCCCAGAATAGGCGAGAGTCATATACAGTGACAGGATTCACTGCCTGGGAAGGCGCACAGGGGGGCTCCAGAGATGGAAATGCTCCAGAACTTAATCCGGTGTGTGAATTTGTCAAAAGTGATGGAGCTGTACACTTAAAATGTGTGAGTTCTCTTATGTGCAAATCACACCTCAGCCAAGTCATTTTGAAAAGCTTATCATGTGTTGTCTCAGAAAAAGGATATTCCAGATATTTACACCCTGTGCTCCCGTGGCATCACACGATGACATCCGACAGCATGTGTATGACTCACCGTTTCTTTCGTGCATTAGGTGCTGCGTGCCAGCAAGTCACCCTCTTACCTGTGTGTCAGGCTCCCGCTTGATCCAGTAAGACCAGGTCCAGGCCCTTGGGCGGGGTGCTTAGAAGAGAACTGGCCAGTGCAGTGAGTGGCCCCGTCTTCTGGAAACTCCGTGTTTAGGCAATTCTTGCATTCCAGTCCCCTGCTCCACACCGCACTCCTCTGGATGGAGGGACACACACACACACACACACACTCCCCGCTCATGGAAAGGGAAAGGCTCTGTGAAGTCGACGACGCAAGCCCCACAGGCTCTGTGACCCTGAGACTCTCAGAAATCACCACGGGGCCAGCAGGTCGCAACTCGAGGGGCTGCCCCTCACACTTGTCACCAGCATCACTGCTTCCCTAGAGTCCCCAGAGGTCAAGAGAAAACTCCACAGGGACAGAAGTTGTGGCTTTGACCTCAGAAATCACAAGAGCTCTGTATGTGGGGATGGGAGGACCAAGGGGCATTGGGAGAGGCCCCCCACAGGGAGCCCTCTGGATTGGTGCGTCCCAGGTACTACGGCCCTGTTCTCACAGGGTCGCCTGTGGCATCGTGACCCCGCTTGGGGCCTCAGTTCAGCGATCTGTAAAATGTTGGACTGGATGAGTAATCACCATTATCCTGATTACTGTTGGGCTCAAGATCCCATTCTTCAAATGAAACCCCTTGTAGAGCCTCAATAAGGAAAGAGGGTATCTGATTGAAAACAGAGCTTAGGGGCCCATGTCCCTTGGCTCCCCCTTGTTCTGAGGACCCCTACGGCTCTTGAGAATTGTTTAAAAACTGCTAAGCTAGCTGAGCTCCCGGTCCATGCAGCTGAACTCTGGAAACTGCCCTCATGGAAACCCTCCAGGACTCCAAATGACCCAACTCCAGCCAGTGACCTCAGAATGACAGGAAGCACACATAATCGGACTCTGGGAACCCCGTGAAGTAACTCCGTTCACATTGTGAACAGAATGCGATTATTCTATCGCTCAGACTGTGCCATCTCTGGGGCTGTTTGAGTTCTGAATCCTGCTCTCCCACTCCCCAATCTGCCTTCCCGGTGAGTTCAGAATCACCTAGAATCCCAAGTGTAAGTGGCAAATCTAGGATAGTCAACTCCACACCTAACTTTAGATGAATACAGATCCTTCTCTAAGACTCTGGCGCATGGGAAATGTCATCATCCCTGTCACTCGAGTGTGTATTAAAATGATGGCCCATTACTATTACCCCCCATTATGCAGCTGAGGAAAACAGACTCGGGGTCACCAAGAAGTGGAGCTGGGATTTTGGGGCGGGGGAAGGTCAGCCAGTGCTCACGGACACGCGGTGGGTGCTAAAATCGCTTGTCTGAGCCCATCTCATCTCTGAGGATGACAACAGTACTGTCCTTGGTTGCTGGAGTAATTAAATGAGATAGTCCAAGTAAAAGCCCTCAGCATAGCCCAGACATGTGTGCAGGAACTCCAAATACTAGAGTTATAAACCCTGCTTCCTAAAACCACCAGACACCAGATAGTCTTTCATAGAAAATAGGATTTATTTTCACATTTCAAGTGAACACAAATAAATGTCCCACAAGTGTACTATATACAAAATCAGTAGATATATTAAACACAGAAAAATCAAAGCCCTCCAGAAAAGACATGTTTACTTTCTTCCAGAGCACGTTTGGGCCATTTCCATTCTTCACCAATTCACGGACTAGGCACAGTACGCAGTGGGTTTGTTCCCAGGTTCGTCTGCTTCTACCCCCATGGACTCTTCCTCAAAAACCCCAGCAGCAAACCAACAGGATTCACAGTGGCCGGGGGTAAATGCCGTGGCCGAGGACCCTGCACAAAAGCCCCAACTATGTTCCAAAGGCCAGGCTCTGGGGTTCTGTGGCTTCGGCCACCAACTGGGGTCCTGCCATGGCACGGAGTAGTTAAGTGTCACAGCTTCATTTCTTGGCAATCTTGTTAGTCAAATTATTCCAATTAGAAGAGGTCATTACCCAGATATAATGGCCCTTTTGCATCGGCTGACTTTCCCCGCTCAGCCGAGAAAAAGGCAGAAACCTGTCCCCAAAGCTAAGCCATCACCACCCCCCGAAGTCCAAGGCACTTGGTGAACTTGGGCTGGGGGATCACAGAGAAGGCCTGATGAGGAGTGGTGACATCATGTCCGTGATACTCGTCCAGAAATGGGGTGGTGAGGGAGGGCGGACACTGGGGAAGCAGTGTGGCGGGGCCGGTGGAGATCGGACGCTCCGCAGAGGCCTTCCTCCAGCACACAGTGATGGTGGCATGAGCACAGGCAACCGGACGGGGCACTGTTGCTGGCGTCTGACGTGGCCGCCTCGGTGTGTCACCACGTGGGCGGCCGCTACCAGCCTAGCACCCTGTGGCCGAGGCCAGTTAGCTCAACTGGCCACAGTCTGTAATGACGATCTTCCTGGACGTCTTCCCACTCCTGGAACCGAAAGATTCGATTTTCTTCACGACATCCATGCCTTCTTTGACATGGCCAAACACGACATGCTTGCCATCCAACCTGTGAGTTGAGCCAGGGAAGAATAAGAGTAGTGCAATGCCACCCAATGTCATTGTCACCTGGTCATGGAACTATTTATCGGAGACAGCGATTCTGGAAGGGACTCACTCTGGAAGTCTGGACCCACCCCTTACGGCTCTGGTATCAAGCCTTGCGGAGCTCCCCCAAATACCCAGAGGGTCCCTCCCTTCCGGGGCACGTGCTGCCTGCCCTGCCGTGTGACCTTGCCCCCGGGCCACTTCACCTGAATCCTGGTAACCTCAGCTATGGAAAGTGAATTATTCTTGTTCCGCACAGGGAGTGAACAGGGTATCCAACTACTCTCAAGAAATAAGAGGTCCGTGTAGATAGACCGTCTTAATGGTCATGAGTGGCAAGGTAAGAGCCAAGATAGCAAGCGCGGCTCTCCATTTGAGAGAGTTCCAAGAATCCAAAAGGCAGCTTAGTCCAGCGGCAGCAAGGTCACCACTGGTTACAGCCAAGGGCAGCACGGCAGGCCCTGCTGGGGGTTCCCGGAAGGAGCGAAGAACAGGCGGAGCCAGCCAACGGCCTGCCTACGCCCTGACATGTCTGTCCCTTCCGGCTTGGGGGCCAGAGACGGCTGGTATCCACCTACCACTCAGGTCTCCTAAAGTCCTAGGAAATGGGCTTTATTAAAGAATTAGCTCTTGGCCAGCTAGTGTCCCCTCAAGCCCATATGCCTCAGGGCTAGGACACAGGCGACTCTGGGCAGAGGAACTTATTAGGTGGTGGGATCCACAGGCACGTGGGCAAGAGAGCTCCAAGGTGCGTTCCAAGCTCGAGGTAAGCCGGGAAACAACAGTTTAAACCAAGCAAATAGGCTGCCTCCACAGGCCATCTTGAGGCCTGGTAGGTTCTGCAGCACGTCCCAAACGTATGTGGTAAAAGTCCTTTTGCACAACACATGGAGAAAATTCCAGCTGACAGCAAATGGAAGCCTAACACAGACACAATTGTAAGAACAACCCACATCCTCCCTCAGTCCTTTTACAAACTTGGTCCTTCTCCCACATGGCCACACAGCCCAGCTGAGGGCTCCTGCCCCAGAGCGCAGTGCAGCCTCACGCCACCTTCCCCAAGAAGCACACAGACCCTCTCTGGCTGCCAGGCCACCCCTCATGCCCAGCGGGCCTGCAGCCCGGGGCGGGGGACTCACCAGTCTGTCTTTATGGTGCAGATGAAGAACTGGGAGCCGTTGGTGTTGGGGCCTGCATTTGCCATGGACAGGACACCTGCAAAAACAGGCAGGAGGGAGCCATGCTGCCCCAGGAGGCACCTCACTGGGAAGCTACTGACAAGAGCGACCGCTCCCCCCACAACAAGGCCACTGGGGTCTGACGGTCTTGGAGCTTGAAGAGGACGAGTGGCTCCCCGGGGCCTGCCCACCCGTGCTGCCCCAGGGACGAGAGGGCCTTGTGGAAGCTCTCTGTGGCAGGGCCAGAATGGGACTTTGGCACTCTGCATCTTGGGTCTTAAATGTGACCCAACGCTGGGTTTTGCTGAAAGGCTTTCTCTCCCAGCGTCTCAAAGGAAGGCTTGTTTTTTAAATGGAGAGCTCAGCATGACAAAGCTCCAGGAAAACCAACACTCCAACCCGCAGTGGTGAAGGAGGGAAGGAGCATCACCGGATATCGGGCAGTCGGTCCCAGCCTCCCAGGCATGGTGGGCATGGTGGGCATGGCAGCGTCCGGGCCGAGCTCAGGGCATTCAGACCGGGGAACGGCGGCCCCCACTCACCTGGTCCCACGTGCTTCAGTGTGAAGTTCTCATCAGGAAAGCGGCTTCCATAGATGGACTTGCCCCCGGTGCCATTGTGGTTGGTGAAGTCGCCGGCCTGTGAGCACAGAGCACCTTCTGAGTGGCCACCCCCCAGAACTGGCAGGGGGAGGCTGCCGTGGCGCGGGGAGGTGGCCCCCAACCCACCTGGGGCCCACCCAGCCAGAAGCCCCACAGGCCAAGGGGTCAGAAAACATCCAAGGTTGTCTGGACTCATAAAATAACAAGGAAAATAAGCAAAAATAAAGCTTCAATATTTTCTGCCATTAATAACTACCCTACCTTTCACATGATTCACTTTTTTTTTAATCTGGGCAAGTTTTTTAAATGATTCTCAAAGGATCTAATGGCCATTCTGAGATGATTCGTAGGTAGTGACCTAGAGTTTTCTACCCACAACTCTTGGAGGGGAGACAGGGAGGTGGCCAGGGGAGGGTCCCAGTGCCCATGTCTGGTCTGTCAGGGGAGCAGCACAGAGCCAGTTCCCTATGCTGAGCCCCACTCCCTGCCTGGCACTTCCTCCCTCGCCAGGCCTGGTAGCCTCCCTACGCCTTGCAGACCCAGGACGGAATCCCCCCAGGCCCGGTATCCTTCCTCACAGCTTGCCCGAGGTTTCCAAGGGAGCAGTGGCCAGAAGAGCCCAGTGGCTGTCAGCCCCAGTCGCAGCCCCTGGCCAAGGTCTCATGGAGATATGATCCTCAGGTGACAGGGATGACCCGACCAGCCTGACCTAAGCACCCACACATGCCAGCAGGGTGTCCCGAGACAGGGATGATTCAAAACCCTGGCCTGGGCCTCCCGGTGCTGCCAACTCATGCCTCAGAGAGCCCTCCAGCCTTGGAAGGATCCGCCCCTGCCCGATGCTGCTCAGAGGAAGACCCTAGCCTGGCTCAGGACAGCCCCTCCAGCTCCTGCGTCATCCACAGCCTCCCTCGGGCAGAGCTGGGAGGGCCTCTGTGGCAGAAAGCCACAGGCTTGGTCAGGCCTGTCCCATGGCCACAGCCTCCCTTCCCATCCCTGCAGTCACCACATTCGACACGTCAGCAGGCCCAGCCCCCACCCACTGCCACTCACCACAATAGGATGACAGCCCCAGGTCGGAGTGGAGGGAATGCGGGAGAGAATTCTGGGCTGGAAGGACTTCAAAGAGGTCATGACACTCATGCCCCTGCCTCTATGGTCTGTGGGCCTCAAGACCCCAACCCCTGTCTTAGCAGGGTCTAACCTAACAGAGGGTGACCCCCACACAGCTGGAGTCTCGACCCCTGGGGAAGTTCCTGCTGTCCACATCTATCCCCAAACTTCTGACACAGCCTTACTGCTGTTTTTGAAAAACAGGCAGCACACATGACTAAAGAACATTCATTTAACGAAGAAAGATGCCCCGCTCTAGAAGAAGAAGCTCCGAGTCCAGACCCGTTCGTTCCTGTCGGTGCTGTCTCCCTCCCTCCCTATCTCCCACGCCAAGCGTGCCAAGTGCTCAGTGGGACCTACAGGGGGACTTGGTCAGAGACTGCCTGAATACGCTGGTCCTCCAAGGCCTGAAGATCTACTCCCCGCCCCCGTGCACGTCCAGATCTCAATGCCGGTCCCCCCGACAGGCTCCGCCAGCCAGCCCATCCTGCCACTGCCCTGCTGCTCAAGGGCCAGGGCCACCCAACCCGCTCCACCGTCTCTGGGTGAGAAGACAGGCCCACAGAGTAACCCATCGCTCTCCCTTCGGTATCTCATTAATCCTCACAACCACCCTACAAGGTGGCCCCTGTTATCACCCCCCCTCACAGATGGGGAACCGAGGCAGACAGGGCCACCATACCTGACACATGAAGGATGGAATCACTCTGTGGAAGGTAGAGCCTTTGTAGCCGAAGCCCTTCTCCCCGGTACACAGGGCTCTGAAGTTCTCTGAGGGTTGAAGGAAGAGGCAGGTCAACAGGGCCAGGCCACAACTGCAGGGTCACCACTCATTCTAGCGAGCACCCTTCTACCCCCCAGGAGGTGAACAGGGGGTGGACAGACCCCAGGCCTGCTCCCTGGGTCTGCTCTGGCTGTGTGACCCGGGGCAAGTCACCTCCTTCTTACAGCTCAGTGTCCCAGTGTCCAAGCACTGTGACAGAGCGCACGCTCCTGGCAGGGAGTCCCTGGGCCATGTAGCCACCGCCCCATCGGGCACCAGCAGGGAGGAAGTGGTCCTGGTGGAAATTTACATGTGCTTCTACTGATTCCAAGGCTCTACTGGCCTGGTGGGCAGGGCCAACACTGAGGCTCAGAGAGGGACAGAAAGCTGGCCCAGGGTACCCAGCAGCTGAGCCCCACGTGGAACTCCCATCTGGTCACGGGTCTCTGTGCCCCAACTTCTCTCATCATCCCACCCACCTGGCCTGGCCCCTCTGTCCTCCATCTGGACCAGACTCAGAAGGCCCCAAGCCCCGTCTTACCTGCTGTCTTTGGGACGACATCTGCCTTCAGCTGTGGGGCGAGAAGAGGGACAAGAGAAGATGGTCAGTCCAGAGGCAGGTGACGGAGGGAACCTCCTCACCACTCAACCCCCACAGCGGCCAAGGAGCCCCTTCCATGCCTGTGGCTCCCAGAGGCAGCCTAGGGAGCTATCATCTCTGCTAGTTGTTTCCTGAAACCAGGCTGGGAGGAGGCAGCCTCGGTTTCCCTATCTATCGGAAGAGGACAGTGCCATCCTGGCCTACTTCCAGGGGCGAAACTGGCAGAGCTACTGCAGCTGGGCCCCAAGCATCAGAGACTCAGGGCCGGGAGAGAGGCCAGTGCAAGCTCAATGCGCAGAGGGGAAACAGGCTTAGAGAGGCAGGGGAGTGGGGTGGGGGGTGGGTAAGGGGAGACCAGAGCCCCATCCAAGCAGGCCTCTTGCCTCCAAGCTTCAAGAGCCACCCTGGCGCCGAACCACTAAAATAAAAGGGAGAAGGAGGGTGGTCTCCATTTTCCAGAAGAGGAAACTGAGGACTAACGGAGGTCTCTGTTCAAAAGGGCCTCGGGCTTGAGGGCTACACCTGAGCTTCCCCCGAACCCGTTTGTTCCCCCTATTTGTTTCTTACTTTGCGAGTCCGGGAGCGTGGGGGGGGGGGGTTGGAGTTGGGGTGAAGGGCCCCGGGTACACTGCCCCGACTTGCAGGGGGGCCGTCCCGGGTCAGCCCGGGGTGCCCTGCACGAGAGGAGGCCGGCTGGCCTGCCAGAAACCACCTTGGCTCCTGCCCCAGCGCCCGGAGGCGGGTGAGTCCCACCGAGGGGGCAGGGCCGGGCCGGCTCCGCATTATGCAAGGGCCGCCGCGTGAGCGCACCCCGCCGGCCCGCTGCCGGGAACCCCGACACCCGCCCCGGAGCTCCGGGTCTGGGCGCTGACCCCGCGAGGTCTCAGGACCTCTCCCCGACCCCGGGGCCAGCCAGCAGGGCCGGGCTCTCACAGTCGACGACCTGACCTTGAACTTTCTCCTCCACACTTGCCCTCCCTCCCGCCTCCAAGGTGCCGAGAGGACACCGGAAGAGACCAATCTGATGCGCCCTTCTAGGGATGGGGAAACTGAGGCCCATGGCCAGGTGTCGGGGGCAAGGTCACCCAGCGAGTCGCGCACAGCGCCGGGCGCGTCCCCCACGCCCAGTCCGGCGCGGCTGGGTGCAGTGCGCTCACCTCCAGCACCACGCGGCCGAGCGGCTGCCCGTCGGCGCCCACGTCCAGGTACACGAGCGGGTTCCGGGAAGCGGAGGACGAGTCCCGGGAGCCGCCGCCGCCGCTGCTGCTGCTGCAGGCGCGGAGCGCGGGGAGGCGCAGCGGCGCGGAGCGCGGGACCGGGAGCAGGCCGAGCAGGCGGGGGCCGCAGCGCAGCGCCAGCATCGCGGCGGCAGGTCGGGGCGGGAGAGCGGCGGTAGGAGCGCAGACGACGGAAGCGACAGCTAAGCGCGCGCAGAGGGCAGAGTCAGCCACGGCCACGCGTCGCCGCCTTTATTGGCCGGGCCGGCCTCGAGGCCCCGCCCCCGCCCGTCCCCTCCGGGCCTGTTCGCGAGCGACCCCTGGCGGCCCCAGCGGGAGGTGCAGCCAGGAGGCTGGGGTGACAGAGCGTGAGCTCCTTTCAATGGGTTTCCCAAGGTCTAGAGACCTGAGGGACAGACACGACCTGGCTAAAGGGGGCCGGTTCCATTTTGTAAGGGTCCCAGATTTAAAAAAGAGAGAAGGAAATACGCTAAAACGTGGTTAACTCCAAAATATGAGCATCCATATGTTTTTATTCGAATATAACAAAAATTTACGTTTGAGCCCTCTGTATAGGCCCCCCCCCCCCACAGGCCCTGCAGACAGAGACCAAGAGAGGCGGTGGGTGAGAGACAAAGCAGGTGGAGGTGAGAGGTGGATCAGAGTGAGAGGTGCAGGAGGATGCGGGCAGAGACCGCCCCCTGCTGACCACAGGCCTCCTAGTCCCAGCCTGGCCCTTTCTCCAGATGCTTCTGGACACCAGATCCTCTTCCCACACTGCTGGGACTCAGCAGGTGCCCAGCAGGCTCTGACCAGGCCCCAGCCCTCCACCAGGGCTGGGTCCGATGCCCCTTCCCCAGCCCCATAGACTCTGCTGACCCCTGGTCCCCAGCAACGGGGTCAGCTGACTGCTGGCTCCCCTCCCACGCAGTCACCCCAAGAATGTACCTGCAGGAAACAGTACGGGGCCATTCCATAGGGAATGCAAGGAAGGGTGAAAAGGTACGACAGGAAGGGAAGGGGAACCGAGAACACTGGTGAGGAGGATTTACCCGCCATGTTGAGGGGGGCTTCATAGAAGTGTGTAGGTGTGGGGAGTCCACAGTAAGTAAATAATAGGGGCCCTGGCAGGGCATCTCAGCTAACACCTGCAATCTCCAGATGGGAAACAAGGACCCAGAGTGAGGAAGGCACTGCTCAGGGCTAGGAGCACCCTGCATCTTCCACTGCCAGCCTGCGCCAATCTTCTCAGACCTCTCTGAGCCTCAGTTTCCCCTCTGGAGAATAAAGATGTGATGGTAGTCCTTACCCTGCTTCTTCCCAGGTCTGTTTCAAGGGTAAAATAAACAAGAGAGAGAGGCGTGTGTCAACTGTTAAGCACTGTGCTATGAGTGTCGGTGATGGATGGGGTCTAGACTGTCTTTGCTTCAGGTCTAGGGCTCAGACAGCAGTGGGTCTCAGCTGCAGGGGCTCAGAGGTCCAAGGGGCTCAAGAAGAGGGTATGGGCTGAACCTTGGAGTCAAGTGGGCTTGAGCTGAGACCTGAATCAGCTCCTGGGAAGGGGTCAGACAGCAAAATGCTGGCCCGAGTAAATTCATGAGGTCAGCGTGTCCTAGGCTCATTAGAATTCTGGCTTGCCCCTTTTCTGGGAGTTTACAGTCCCCTTCTCTATTCCTGGCCCAGGAGGAGCCTGGTCACTCAGTGATGCTCCAGCTGTATCCTGGAGCCCAGAGGCTCCCCAGGGTCCAGCCCAGGAGGGAGCCTCACTGTGTCCTGGGGAATGTCTCCTCCTTTCTCATGATTTTGTGCCCTGAGTAGAACGGGCCTGAGTGGGGAGCTGGCATGCTCCCTGCCCCATCTGGGCCCTGAGCAGTCTCCCAGATCCCCCCGCATCAGTGCATACTATAGATTTGAAAGAGGAAGAGAGGAATAACCCCCCATGTCAGTTCCAGGTCCTCAGCTCACACAGCCCTTCGCTACGCCAGGTGGATTAGCGGTGCCCTGTTGTCCTTCAAGCCTGCTCCTGGGGGCCTCCGTGTATCCCCCACCCCAGCGAAGCCTGAGCAGCCCTAACCCAGGGAAGAGCTGCCTTTATTCACTCAACCCCTTTAGTTCTCGGAGCCCTTAGCCAGTCCTTAGTGTGTCTATTTCCCCCCATAGCCTGGGAGGCAGTTCCATTTTGCAGATGGGGAAGGAAAGCCCTAAGAGACGGGTGAGTGAGTTGCGCAGGGCTAGAGTGTTGGAGCTGGGAGGACTCTGTCTGACTCCAGGGCCAGGGAGTCCTGCAGAGGCCAGACCCTTCCCGCTGCCATCATGGAGCTTGGAATGGGATGGGGAGGGCAAGAGAGACAAGCCGGGGACAGACAACACAGCAAGAGAGAAGCTGAGGAGTTAGCCAGAGGAGGCTGTGGGACTGGGACAGGGAAGATGGTTTCTGCCTGGAGGATCAGCCTAGACACAACCACATTTGAGGGGCAGAGACACAAAGATGTGGAGAGGAGATTTCAGGGGGGGAGTAAGCCAGAGGCAGGCCAGGGTACCTTCAAGGAAAGGCTGCAATGTTGACCGTAAGCTGAAAGGCTGGGGTGTGGGTAGGGGGCAATCACAGAGGGTCCTGAAGGCCAGGCTGAGGTCTAACATTATTGGATAGCACCGGGGAGCCATTGATGGTGCAGTACCCCCATCCCCAGGACCCCAGACTGAGAACTGGCCTCATTCACTCACGTTACTCCTACCCTCTTTGGAAAATCAAATGTCATCACTACCTCTTGCCCAAGCCGGAGAGGCTGAGCTGTGAAGTCATCCCTACTTGTACTGTCTGTCCTCAGTGGCATCAGGAGGAGGGACAGTCCCTGGGCTGAGCTCTGAATGGAAACATGCCCAGCCCTCGAGGACTCCCGGCCCAGGTGAGATTGGGCAGGTGTCAGCACTCACCTGGCTCTGAGGCTATTTATAGACTCTGTGTCATCCTTAGAAACAGCAGTTTCGCTCCTCTCAGCTGAAGTGGCTTCTCATCCAGGGTGTTAATGGTTTTTGTCACCTGGGGATCCCGTAGGATTCCTTTAGGTATCATAGAGCCAAAGAATAGACAGGTCATGCTGACATTCAGGGGTGACAAATTCAGATGCCTGTGGGGGCCAGGCAGTGACATATAGAAGTGAAGCACACTGGGCAAGGCTCTAGGGAGTGAGGGGAGGCAGCACTGTGTCCAAACACCCCTGTTAAAGGGGTAGCTGCTGCCCAGGCCAGCCAGTTGTGCATGTGAGACTAGGGACCCAGTAGAGCCAGATCTTCTCATTTTTCAACAAAAGCTGAAAACCTTAGGTTTTATGGAAATCTCCCTATTTTAAAATGTTGGGAATGAATTTTAAAATAAAATTAAACACTGAATGGGCCATAAACAACACATCCACAATGTAGATGGGACCTCTGGGCCAGTAGTTTGCAAGTTCTGATCTCCACTATACAGATGAGAGAACTGAAGCTCAGAGAGGGACAGGGACCTGCCCATGGTTACACAGCCCGGAAGTACTGGGACTGCAGACAGACCCCTCGCTTCACTGTTGCCAGGACCCTTTCTGCAAGACTGACTCAGCAGCCATGTTTTCAGAGCACCTGTTATATGTCGGGCCTGAACTCTGCCCTGGAGATACAGGACAAAGTGCAGGACAGGCACTTAGAGTGTGTGGTTATAAGTGCTACTGAGCAAGCCTCTCCCAGGCAGCCCCGTGTGCATGCCAGGGGTGAATACTGTGGCTGTTGTGAGGGATGAAGTTACGGTGGTCCTGGAGACCCTTCCAGGAGGGGCTGGGAGGGAAGTGGCCCTGCTGTGGACAAGGGGTGGATTTTCATGAATGATCATTGCCGTATCAGTCACGGGGACAATGTGCCTTGGACTTGGTCTCTCTTGGTTCCGTTGGGGGGCAGGGTGGGAGGTCCAGGTGAGTATCTGTCATGGGCGCTGACAGGGAGCCCAGAAGAGAAGTCCTTGGCTGAGAGCTCAGAAAGCAAGCCCGACCCAGCTCACGGGCCCCTGGGATGGCCGCACTCTGGGGCCCTCCCCGTGCCTTTCCCAGCCTTCATAGAGCAGAAAGAAAGCATCAGCATCCCTCCGCTGGCTTCCAGGAACCACGGGTGGCTCTGTTCCTGGGCACGCTGCGAACCAGAGCATGATGGGAAGCAGGGAGAGGCCCGCAGGGGAGGTTTCCCTCAAGGCCCAGGGGGGTGGGAGACACCGTGCCCAGAAAGAGGCCCAAGAGGAGGGTCTGGGGAAACTCACCTTTCCAGAGTCCGGCTGGGCTTTAAAAGTTGGGTGTGTGGGTGCTGTGGGTCCCTAGGAGAGGCAGCCAGTGGGCTGGGCTGGCCCCCCGCCCCCACCTCCCCAGCTGCTCAGCTCTCCCACAAGCCACCTGGTCACAGAAGAGGGTGGAGGAGGCTGACTTGCTGAATGCATCTGCTAGCCACCATGATGTGGGTGGTCCCTGGGGGCCGAGGAAGTCTTCCTGAGAAGCTGTCCCCAAAGGGAAAAGTTGGGAAGGACCATGGAGGCAGGCCCTGGGGGAAGGGGTGACTGTCAACCAGCCCTGGGTCCTGAAAGTGTGGGTTTTGAGACAGGCAGAATGCTGCTGGAAACCTGGCTTCCCATTTCATTCATTCCCTCCCTGGCTTTGCTCTGCACCCCTGCTGTGCACCTGCCACCTCTCCAGGGATTCGAAATAACTGTGGTCGTTGAACAGAAAAGGAAACTTAGGTTTTCACTGGGAAGAGAGAGAACAACAATAAAAAAAGCAAAGGAGAAGGAAGATGCTCTTGGACGGTGGTGTGTGCTGCGCACGAGTGAAGCAAGGTGCTGCGCTTGGTGGGGGCTGGGGGCGGGACTCCATTATGAGAGGGGCCAGCGTGGCCCAGGAGGACACATTGGGACCAAATCACATGTAGCTGTGTGAGCTCAGGGAGGTCATTTTTGGCTTCTTGGAGCCTCACTGTCCTCATCTGTAAAGAGGGGTTAATAATGCCCATGTCATAGAATTGTCCGTATTAAGGAGAAGGACACGGTGAAGGGCTTTGAACATACTAAAGCCTCGATGAATGAATGAATGAATGAATGTATGCATGCATCCCACCTAGCCCAGGCCAGCAGAGGAGTCAGAATCAGAGCAGAAGGCATGATTTTGAGGGAATGATATTGTGCCCTGTGGACGTGTATGTACCCTCAGGTGTGTCCAGGGCTGTTTTATGAGTGGGGTTTTTTAAGATTTTATTTATTTATTTATTTATTTATTTATTTATTTATTTACTTATTTGAGAGGGAGAGAGGGAGAGCAAGCGAGCATGGGGGAGGCAGAGGGAGAGGAAGAGAGAGAATCTGGAGTGCAGAGCCCGACTTGGGACTCGATCCCAGGACCCTGAGATCAGGACCTGAGCTGAAATCAGGAGTCAGGTGCTTAACCAACTAAGCCACCCAGGTGCCCATATGAGTGGGTTTTTACAAGACTCCCCTTAATAATATAATAATGCCATCCTTACACCCACTGGTGTGTCCTGTTTGGAGGCCTCCTTAAGTGTGTTCACGGCCACTGCATCTTTTGATCCACAGAACAGCCTAAGAGACTGGCTGGGCTGAGCTGTTACCTCACTTGATGGAAGAGGAGGCTGGGACTCTAAGTAGCGGGATGGCAGGCTGCCCAGGGCTACACAGAACAGCCAGCATTTGAGTCGGGCTCACTGGGCTCAGGCTCTTTCCACTCTCTAAAAAAAGTTATGATTTTCTTTTCTTCTTTCTACCTTTTCCCCGTGCCCACCCCCACGGAGGCAGAATCCAAGATGGCCCCAGTGTTCCCGTGGTCGGCCGCAGCTGCTGTAGTCCCCTCACCCTGGGTGTGAGATGGACCTAATGACTCCCTCCGGTGGACAGGATGTGGCAGAAGTGATGGGATGCCATTTCCAAGACGAGGTTACATAGCATCTGTGGTTTCTGCCTTGGGCTTTCTCTCTCTCTCTCTCTCTCTCCTCGCCGGCTGCCATGCTGTGATACTCAGGCAGCCTACAGAGGCCCCGAGGTGAGCCACCAAGGCTGGCTAGCAACTCCCTGAGGGATTTGGACGTGGATCTTGTGCAGCCTGCCAACAGCCACGTGAGTGAGCTTGGAAGCAGATCCTGCGGGTCCAGTGGAGCCTTGGGGTGACTGTGGCCCCAGCCAATGACCGGATTGCAACCCCTGAGAAAACTTGGGCCAGAGGCATGCAGCTAAACCACACCTGGACATCTGACCTCAGAGACTGTGAGATAATAAATTTTTGTTGTTTTAAGCCCCTCAGTATTGGGGTCATTTGCTATGCAGCAATGGATAACTGATACACCCCCAGCCAGGGTCCTTTAAAGGCCAGCTCGGATCCCATTGCTCCACACACAGCCGGTCATTGATCTGCCATCTTAGCAGGCTTGTGTCATCAGCTGCTCTTGGCAGGGACCTCACGGGCACAGTTGGAAAGAACTGGCCCTGGGAGACAGAGCTGCCCTGTCTCGGTGAAGATGTGTGGCAGACTGGCTATTTTTGTCTCATTCCTCCGCAGGTGCACATGATGAAGGCTTCGAGAGAGCCGGAGCTGGGAGGAAGCCGTCGGGGGAGGGCCTGAGCGGGGGTTTGGCCCTGGCGTCTCCGTGGCCTCTGGGAAGGGATGGTGCCTCACTTGATGACTCCGTGCCGGGCTCTGCACTAAGCACTTTCTAGACATTGCCCCGAACCTTGCACAGTGAAAGTTTCCCTTTCTTACAAATGAAGGAATGGGGACCCAGAGAGGGTAAGCGATTTGTCCAAAGTCACACTAGTGAGGAGTCTGAAATGGTTCCCAGTTCTGCTGGGCTGTGTGTCTTCCTTCAAGAATGGGTGGACTCCAAGCAGCGACTCTAGATGGATTACGTCAGGTATCATTCTCTCTAGGTGGCCTTTTTCCCAGCTAGCCTGGCACCGTGCTTGGTGACTTAGATCCACAATCCCATCTAGTCCTTGTGATAACTCTGCAAAGGACAGGCTGTGGTCCCCATGTGATGGATGACAACTACAAGGCCAAGAGGGAGGCTGTGATTTGCCCGAGGCCACACAGATACCAGATGACTGAGCTGGACTCGAACCTAGGTCTGGCTGACTCTAAAGCTTGCCCTGTCCTCTGCCACTGGCTGGGCCTCCTTGCCCTAGAGAATCTACCATTGCCTTCCAGCCCTGTAGGGATTGTTTCCACTAGTACAGGGCAGCAAGGTGCACTGGGCTTATTCACACAGCCCCTGCCTAGAGTCAATGGGAAAAGGAGCTGGCTGGCAGGACCCAAGAGGTTCTCAGGCACAGCCCCGGTTGGCCTTTGTGGTGCCCCTCACTACCACCTTTGTTTTCCATGTACTGAGTGGCATCATTATGCTAAAGGGGAGAGCCCCACTGCCAGGCTCCCTAGGAGTGGGACTTGAGCCTTGGCCAAGACTAAAACACTGCTTGGCCTGACCTCGTCTGAGCTCTGGGCTCTCTGCCCTGTGGTTGCAGGAGGCAAACAGCCTGCCATTCTGCAGTCTCCTTTTCCTTATTTGGTCTGCTTCTCCTGTTCACCTGGGTAAGTCTCTTAAATCTATTGGCTTCACCCTCCATCTCTCCTTACTAACATTAATACCGCTCACGCCTCTCTTAGAATAAGCCCCGCGAATCAACATCGCCTGCCTTCTAATTGAGATTGCCCATCACTCACGACAAGTGTTTGTCTTTTTTTCCAATTAAAATAAGCGCTACAGTCCTAGGGGCTTGATGACAATAAGCATAGCTGTCATTTACTGCGTGCTTAATAAACTGCACATGGTAAGAATTTACATTACCTCTTAATCCTCCCGTGGCCCTTAAGAACAGGTACGAGGGTCAACTGCTCTTTATAAATGAGGTTTCCAAAGCTGTCAGAGGTTATGTAAGTTGTCCATGGTTACACGGGCCTTCCCTGGGGTTAAATAAGTGGCTGAGCTATATTTGGCCTGGTTCTGCCTAATCCCAGAACTTGGCTGCTCTACCCTCTACTGTCGCTGAATTTTAGTACAAAAGGTCAGCAGGTGCAGGTCAGGCTGGGAGAAGTGTCAATTTATATAACAAAAGATGAGCAGAGCCTCTGAAAATTGATCAACTCACGGGCTAAAACAGCATGTCAGTATCAGAGGCCCCGGCGCTGGGCGAGTCCGGGCACGTCAGGGGGACACCGGGCAGGCCCCCGGGGCGCGAGGACAAGCCCAACAAACTCAGCAGAAGACACAGCCTGGGTGGGGGAGCCGGGGACGCTGGGAATCAAGGGTACGAAGAGCAGCTCCAGCAAGGCTGTCCGCTAGAGAGGAGAGGGGGCTGGGCATGATGCCATCTCCAGGGTGAGGAGGACTATCCTGGGCAGATAACGCAGTGGTTTTCCAGGCCTGAAGCAGGACCAGCAGGATCCAGATCTGGGCTTATTTAGACAAGAAAGCTCTCTTGTCTGTCTAAGCAAGTGGGCCCCCTGCGCTCTGCCCCAGCCACTGTGTGGCATAGGGAGCCATGAACTGATTTCCGGGGTGGGGGGGTGTGTGTGGCCCAAGAAGGCACAGAGTGACCCGGTAAGCCTGAAGACTTGGAGTTCAAGGCAGGGCAGGGACAAGAACCAGATGGAAACAAGGACAGCAGACACCAGGGGACCGGCAAGGACAGTGCCAACAGATGTCCAGCCCCACTCTCTTGGCACTCTGTAACCCCGGGGGCTTAGAGACCATGCTGGGAGAAAGGGTGGGGGAAGGGCCTTCCCCAAATGACTCAGATAGTTTCCACCATTTGGCCAAAACAGGAACTTGAAAAAGAAATTAAATTCTGTTACAGAAAGTAAATTTAGTTGTGTTTCTTGCATACTTGGATTTATTGGGCTAGAATTCATATCCATTATATGATTCAAGGCTTCTGAACAACCAGGGAAAATATCTGCCATACACTTTAATACAATAATTGTTCATGAAAATCAACAAGAAAAATGTTAACACCTCAGGAGAAAACACAGAGAGGAAATGGGGAGGCAGGTCAGAAAATGCAAAATATAAATGGCCAGTAGCCCTAAGGAAAAGAATATTCCAGCTCACTGGAAGTTATGGAAGAAATGTCCACACAAAGGGATGCCTGGCTGGCTTGGTCGGTAGAGCATGTGACTCTTGATCCCGGGGTTGTGAGTTTGAGCCCCCCGTTGGGCGTAGAGATTACTTAAAAAAAAAAAAAAAGGCACAGTATTAAAAAAAGAGAGTAGAAATGTCCACAGAAGGTACGGAGTATAATTTTAGCCTTGCGTGCTGGCCCACCATTTACCCCCACAAGCCGAATGTTTCTTCGCGGTTCTCTACAGCACCTGGAGCCTCCCTCCTTGACTGCCCCAGTGGCCCGAGCATCTCTGCCTGCAAGGCTTGAGGGTTGGCAGGGGGAGGGGGGCGGGGGGACCCAGGCTGCTTGCTCCTGGCAAGCATCTCTGCCTGCAAGGCCTGGGGGTTGGCGGGGGGTGGGGGGACTCAGGTTACCACACTCTGAATCCATCCTCGCTTTTACCCCGGGCCATGCTCACAGCCACTGACGGATTGTGGCAGGGTGCTAAGGCCGCCCCCCTCCTGGGAGACACGGACCCCTCTGGCGGCTGATCTTGGCTAGAGCACTCCCCCAAGGGCTGTGCAAGAGGATTCCATCCAACCAAACCTCCCCCGTCTCTCTCTCCCTCTCTCTCCTCCCCGCTGCCTTCCTTCCGTCCCTCTCTCCTTCACTCAAGGTCAGACTTGAATAAGTCTGACGGCTCTCCCACCCTTCCCCTTCTCCCACCCCATCTCCATTCACAGGCATTTGCCTCAATGCACTTCTTTTACATCTAATCCTGCCTTGGTGTCTGCTTCATAGAGGCACCCCACTAACACCCAGCCGGGGCTCCTCCACACAGCCTGGGCTCTTTCCCCGTGAGTCCACTGATGCAGATGGGCCTCCTCCCTCCCTAAAGGCCATGGTGTAGCTGTGGAGTGTCTACCCCGAGCTCACCAGGGTGGCATACAAGGGGGATGATAGTACTAACGAGATCGCAGATTCTGCTCTACCTGCCGATCGGAGATTCCCCACGAGCTCTCCTGCCCCCCACCCCAGGGAGGCATCACATGTACCCCCAAACCAGTCTGCTCCTGCTGAGGGTCATCCTTGCTCTGCCCCCATCAGTGAGCATAACGAAGTACCACACACTGAGGGGCTTCGACAACAGAAGTCTGTCCTCAGTTCTGGGGGCCAGAAGAATCGAGATGTCCGCAGGGTTGGTTCCTTCTGAGGGCCACGAGGGTAGGGTCTGTTCCAGGCCTCTCTCCTCGCCTTGTAGGTGGCATCTTCACCCTGTGTCTTCACATCATCTTCCCCCCATGCCTGTGTGTGTCCAAAATTCCCATTTTTATAAGGACACCAGTCACAGTAGACTAGGGTCCCCCCTAATGACCTCATCGTAACTACAACAGCAACAACCTTATCTCCAAGTAAGGCCACCTTCTGAGATCCTGGGGGGGTGAAGACTTCAACATAGGAACTTGGGAAGGACACAATTCAACCCTTAGTGGGGCCGCACAGTAGGGCCACTCAGGCCTCAACATCTCACCAGGGTTTTAGTGGAAGCGCCCTCTTTCCCCTCCTTTTGTACCAGCAGCCTCTCAAACCCCTCAAGACTCGGTCATGAGCCTGGTAGAGGCAGGACCAGGGGACCAGAATGAATTGTCCTTCCCTCTGATGACAGAGATTTGTTCCTGGACCAGGCTGTCTCCAGACCTCATGCAGGAGACTCCTCGGCCTCCGGCAGGGCCTTCAGTAGGCCAGGCTGCCAGTTCACCAGGCAGTCCCAGATGTGCCAAATCCCATTCAGACTCCAGCTGGGAACCTAATTCATAGACTTGAGTTCTCTACCTGTAAACTACTGGTAACATGCCTGTGGAGCCCTGCTTTCCAGCTCAGGGCTGTTACGGGGTGATGTATGTGAGGCCCTTCGCCTGGCACGCGGAACACTCAATGAACAGTTACTATTACTACCCTTATTTCCAGTGCTATTAACTTGGCCATATCCTCAGGGATAGGCACCACCTCACTTCTCTACCCCTCTTGTGCGTGGCCCCTGTGAACACCCACTGGGACAGATGGAAGACTTCTAATCTGGAACCTCTCAGAGCACCCAGGACCCC
The DNA here is from genome assembly GCF_004348235.1 of Phoca vitulina. Lineage (NCBI taxonomy): Eukaryota > Metazoa > Chordata > Mammalia > Carnivora > Phocidae > Phoca > Phoca vitulina. The sequence continues at coordinate 19,160,000 of NW_022589732.1, read as the reverse complement.
ATCAAATGCTGAGGAGCACAGTGGGTGGGCTTGGAGACCTTGCACACTTCTCTGACCCAAAGACCTGGGCTGTTATTAGGGGATCACAGAGGGTATCTGACCCCTGTTGGTGCCAGTTCTGGAGAAACACCCACACAGCCTGGAATGTTCTGGCTGTGATTGCGTCAACTAGAGAAGCTTCCCGGACACTGCCCTTGAAAGTTCAAGGTTTCCAGGCTGCAAGGCTCGTGGGCAGGCTCTAATGTGGTGATGAAGTTAGCAGCAAACACCTCTGCGTGCTCGCCTCCGCTCACCCCTCAGCTCGCTGCCCTCCTTGCCCCACCCATACTCCTCTCCCCAGTGGCTTCTCCTGGCTCCTTATAGTGGCCACTCCTCAGGCTGTCCCTGTAGCCACCGACCAGTACCCTTCAACACAGCCTCATCAAAGGTTGCTCTCTCTGGCGCCAGGCTGTCTTTGGGTGTCTCCTGGTTTCCCACTGTCCTCTCGACCGCTCCTTCTCATCTCCTTCTCGGCCCTCCCTCCACCCGCCCGGCCCTTTTCAGTGGACTTCCCAGAGATTTCTCTTCTGCCCTGTCTCCTCTCTGTCTGCCTCTCACCCAATCCCAGGACTGCTCTGGGCTCAGCAGGGGTTAGTCTGGGAGGGGCCTTGGCAGGAGGCTGAACATCTCTGGATGAGAGTCTAAACCATCAGCCGGCATCTGAGAAGTCCTGCACTGGGGGAGGTCCTGACCCACCTGGGGTAGGGTCGTGCAGAAGGCTCGATTGGAGCCACCACTGGCAAGGGATGGTCTTCCATAGCAGGGTTTCTGCCAGCAGGATGTGGGGCTGGGGACAGGGCCAAGTTCTGGGGGGAGAGGAAAGCCGCTTTTCATCCTGATAGCCCGAACGGCCCAGCAGAGTTAGGACACAGAAGGCGGGGGTCATGGTCCAGATGTGCAGCTGGGGGCAAGGTCAGGCCCTGGGTCACTCTCGCTGCTTCTCTTCCGTACTTGTACATTCACTTCTTCACTGAGCAGCTATTATTAAGACTCAACTACGTGCCACAGATGCTGAGCTCTTTGGCCAGGCCAACTGTTGCTTGAACTTCTAAAATGCACCGTTAGAAACAGGACTCCTTCTAGAGTCTGAGGGGGCTGAACTGCCAGTGGTTCCCTGCCGTAGTGGTTTTAAAATCTGTCCACAATCTCATTTACCACTGCTGACATCAGGAGGTGGAGTCAGTCCTCTTCACCTGACTACCGGCTGGCCTCGGCGACTCACTTCTACTTGCTAGAATGTGGCAGAAGTAAGGCCGAAGGTCTTCCTAAGCCAGGCCATAAAGGCAACATGGCTTCCACCGGATTCTTGCTGTGATACCCAGCTGCAGTGCCATAAGGAAGCCCAGGCCACCTGAAGGCCTTCCAGCTGACAGTCCCTGCTGAGGTTCCCAACTGCCAGGCACGTGCATGAGGAGGCCGTTGGATGGACTCCAGCCCCAGCCGCCCCTGACTGCCATCACCTGAGAGGCCCGAGTGAGAACTGCCCAGCTGAGTCCCGGCAGCCCTCAGAGCCAGGAGAGGTGCTCGTAACGAATGACTGCTTTTGTTTCATGCCACTAGCTTTGAAACAAAGGTGGTTTGTTGTGCAGCTGGAGTTAACTAGAACACCCCGTGGGGCCATGTGGTAGACCCCTGACGGGCTGCCAGGTGCCCTCCCTGGGCACCTAACCTTGTGGGTCTCTAGAATCTTCAGACAACACGGCCCAGTGGGGACTCATTACGTCTCTGCCCTCCCACCCCTTCTCCCAGAGGCCCAATGACAGCACTGCCATCTGCCCAGGCCCCCCAGGTGCAAACTGGTGTCACCCTTGATTCCTCCCTCTACCTGACTGTCCCATGCCATTTATCTCCAGCCATCTATCATTTAGCAAACTTTTGTGCAGCCCCCGACTCCGCGTCAAGCTTTGTGCAACATTTGTGCAGATGCTAGAGAGCAAGACTGACCTGGTCCCTGCTCTCAGGAAGCTTAACGGCCAAGCAAATTATTCATTACAAGTGGCACAAACGCTAATCTCTTAATACCTGTGTGTCTTGATTAACATTCAGTCCTTCACGTTCTTTCAATCATGCTTTCCACGAGGAAGAGATTATTAGCTCCAGAGATCGTCAGCTTCAGTTTTCAGATGAGGAAGCCGGGGTGCCAAGAGGCTGAGTGGGGTCCCGGAAGCGACGGCAGTAGGAAGTGGGAGCACCGAGACGGAGCTTCTTTCCAACCCACCCCTCCTCCCCCGTTCCACTGCTGCTGTTTGTGAGGTCCTGAAGGTTCTCTGGAAGCAGAGGCTGAGACGGATTTCCCCGGGGCTCGTGCCTATGAGAGACAGAGCAGGGAGCGGGACTGGGCAGGGGCGGCCCCAGGCGTCTGTGCAGATCCAAGCCTGGGCGCACCCCACGGGAGCCCCCGAGCACAGGTGGCTGATTCAGGAGTCCCACCGGGCTCAGAAGCTCAGCCAGTGTATCCCCACTGTGCGCCGTTGATCCTCGGGCTGCCGAGGAGGGCGAGCTCGGCGTGCTGCCGGCTTCCTCCACTCCTTGCCCCCAAACCTCAGATGCTCTCCTGGAGGGAGAGCCCCGGCCGCCTTCCATGGCTGCCTCCCGGTTATCGAGACAGCCTCCTGTCTGGCCCCTCTGCCCAAACCGTGTCTGGAGCCATCGTTCTAAAACACACATCCCCCCGTGAAATCTAATTCCCGTCTCCCACGGGATAGGGAGCAGCTTCCTGAGCTGAGCATCAGGCCTCCACCGTCTGCCACCGCATCAACCATCTAGGGATGTGGGCTCGAGAATCAGACAGCCTGGGCTCACACCGGGGCCCCCCGCCCACTACCTGGGAGCCTTGGGGCGGTCACTTCATGTGTTTATCTGTACATCCTCCGAAGGTTGGTGTGGGGGTCCAGTGAGGAGCTGCAGGTAGACAGTGGCACAGAGAAAGGGTAGAAATGGCCTCTTGAGCTCAGACGGGCCTCTCGGCCAGCGCGGCCATAAAGCCCACGAGGGGCTGACGTCATGTCACGGGGTCTCTGTTACCCCTAAGCTTCTGGGGGGAGAGTGAGCGGAGGGGTCACTCTCAGGCTCTCTCTGCCTGTTGAGGGACCAGAGAGGTGGGTCCCGTCACCCCTGGCAGGTGTGGATGGGGTCCCCTGAGGCAGACCTGGCAGGGTCACCAGGAGGGGCCAAGCTGGAGCAGAGAGGCGGGGAGAGGGAGAGGAGGAGTCTGCGTGACCGTGTGTATGGTGCGGGTGCTGAGGCTGGGGCCCGGGGGCCTACCCACCCTCCCGTCCTCCACCCCTGCTCCAGGCCTGTCAGGCACTGCGGTTGGGCTGCTAGGCCCAGTCCTGCCCCCGCCGGGCAGGCTGCTGTGTAGGAGGCCTTGTTTGCTGAGGACCCTGGTCCCGCCTGGCGCCAGCCTGGCCCACAAGGCTGAGCCCCTCCTCAGGGCAGTCCCCGCAAGTCGTCTCCTCCAACAAAGGACCAGTGTCCTCCACAGGGCAGGTGCTGTGCAGGCAGGAGAGCAGCCAGGCCTGCCAGGGATTCTGGGCGGTCAGATCACAGAGGGGTGACCAGGGCTGGGCCGGGCCTGGGCCGGCGGGCTCTTCGTTGTTTTTGTTGGTTTTGAACCACTGCCCCTAGGAAGGGGTCAGAGGAGGGAGGCTGGCAGAGGTCCAGGCTGGGGAGTTGAGGTACTTTTGCCAAGCTGGTGGCTAGAGGCTAGATGAGGGGCCCCCGGGAGGGGTGCGGGTTCTCTTCCCTCCCCACTGGGGGCCCAGGCCTCACCTCAAGCCCCTGGTCCCAGCTTGACCTGAGACAAGTGGAGAATGGAGTCTGCCTCCTTCAGCCACAGTTCTGTATGGCAGCTTGGGCCCTCCCCTCCCCCCAGTCCCTATTTCACTCTCAGCCAGCTCCACCAGACTGTTGAAACTCTGGCTCAGGCCCACGGCCAGACTGAGCCATCAGCTGGTCCCATAGGGCCAGCCTTCAGGCATCTGCTGCCGGCCAGTTGGCCCCGAGGGAGCTGTGCGCACCGACCCCAACTGGGGGCCACCTCTCTGAGTACAGGCTAGTCACAAGCAGGATTTGAGCCGACGGCAGGCCAGGGCTGCCAAGCATCTCAGGCCACAACAATGAAGTATCTAGAATGAGAGAAGTGAGAATCACCTTTGCTATTTGTAGCTCAGAGCTATGGGAACTGGGCTACCTACAAATATTGGAAAGAGTGCCACGGACCAAGGACAAATGAGTGGAAGTTTCAGAGAATAATAAATGAAAGCTACCGATTTCAGGACAACACGGGGCTGGAGAGAAATCTGTCAGGGATTCTGTGTATGTTATATTTTCCCCCACCAGATCTTGAGCTCCTTGGGGGTCTCATTCAATCTCAATAACTCTGCTACCATCCCAATGTCTTACTGCCTGGTGTCACTCAGCTCAGGGCAATGGCGATTAATACTTGGTGGATCCATGGGCAGGTGGATGGATGAATGTGTGGATGGTGGCAGAGGATGGATGGGGAGGGGAATGGGTGGGTGGATGGATGGGTGGGTGGGCAAACTGATGAACAGCTGACTTCACAGCCAGGGCTGGTGAGTAATAAGTGACTGAGTCCTGCACCAGAAGGAGGCCAGAAAGGAAGCCGGCATGACCTTTACCTGCACAAAACCTAGGCTTCTCCAAGATCTTTTATGGGGAATGTAAAGAGCGCTAACCATAACAGCAAAGATAGAAAATTTGGATTTCATTTTTTAAAAAACTGGACTTCATTAACATTAATGATTTCCGGACATCAAAAGACATCACTTAAGGACGCCTGGGTGGCTCAGCTGGTTAAGCATCTGACTCTTGATCTTGGCTTAGGTCTTGATCTCAGGGCCGTGAGTTCAAGCTCTGCATTGGACTCCACATTGGGCAGGGAGTCTACTTTAAAAAAATTGTTTAAAAATGAAATAAAAAATGAAGCCATAAACTGGGCAAAGATATTCATAAGACATATACCTGTATATATGTTTAGGAGTATAAAGAACTCCTACAAATCGACACAAAAAGTAAACAGCCCAGTAAACCCTGGTCAAAAGACTTGAACAGGCATTTCGCAAAACAAGGGGCATCCAAATGACCCATGAGCATATGGAAAGACACCAAACATCATTAGTCAACAGGGAAAAGCTAGTCAAAGCCCCAGGGGGGTACCATTATACACAGTTAGAATTAAAAAGTGTTGGAGAGGACGTAACGTGGCTGGAACTTTCATAGGTTGTTAGTGGCAGTGTAACTGGTACAATCACTTTAGAAAACCGTTTGGTATTAAGAAAGAAAAAAAGAAGAAGAAGAATGTAGCAGGAGGGGAAGAATGAAGGGGGGGAAATCGGAGGGGGAGAAGAACCATGAGAGACGATGGACTCTGAAAAACAAACTGAGGGTTCTAGAGGGGAGGGGGGTGGGAGGATGGGTTAGCCTGGTGATGGGTATTGAGGAGGGCACGTTCTGCATGGAGCACTGGGTGTTATGCACAAACAATGAATCATGGAACACTATATCTAAAACTAATGATGTAATGTATGGGGATTAACATAACAATAAAAAAATTTAAAAAAAACCGTTTGGTAGTTATCTGCTAAAGCTAAAGATATGCTTACCTATAATCCAGAAATTCCAGCCCTCGGTGTATCTCCAGGAGAAACCGAATATGTGAGTCTATGCAAATACTTTATAGGACTGTTCATGAAGAGCTCCAAACTGGAAACAACCCAAATGCCCATTAACAGTAAAATAGATATGTACGTTGTGGTACCTCCATATAATGGAATACCACTTAGTGAGAAAAAAGGAACAGATTACTGATGCATACAACAACATGGGTGAATCTCACAGACAGTACCTTGAGCAAGAAAAGCCAGAGTATATACTGTATGATTCCATCTATAGAAAGTACAAGACTAGGGAAAACTGATCAATGGTCAGAGACGTCAGAATAGTGCTGATTTTCAGGGGTGGGGTTGGTGGGAAGGGGGTAGTCTTCTAGAGTTCTAGAAATGCTCCATATCTTGTTCTCAGTGGTGGTGCTATGTGTAAAAGTCATCAACCTCTGCATTGATTATACTTTTGATTATAGAGTCATTATACTTTTATAGTACACTTTTATGGTATATGAAATATTTGAAAAAGTACATCTGAGTTTCCTTGTTCTGGAAGAATTGGGTGCAGGGGCATGGGAGTGGGAGGAGCCTAAAGGGAGGAGCCTAAAGGGAGTACTACCATGTCCCTTTCAAGGTACACAGTTCTTGGTACTCAGTATAAAACATCTCAGAGGAATTTCTTGGTAGAGGCTGGTCTTTGCCTGGGGCAGGGGGCCAGATCGGATGCCAAGGAAGGATGCACCTATGGGGAAGTCTACGGGGTGGGGTCAGTGACGACAAGGTGATGCACATCTGGGCCTTTCCTCAGCTGCTGAGGCACACAGAGGCACACAGAGGTGGCTGGGGTTTCTGTGCCTCCGTGCCCCACTGTGTGGTTTTCCGAGGGGAGGGTACCCCTCATGAGCTTCCCACCCTGGGCCTCTGGGAGGGAGGGGTCTTTGTGGTGGCAGCAGGTGCTCACCCAGCAAAATCAGAGGCCTGTTGGCCTTGAGCTACTTACTCTCCTACCCTCTCGGGGTCTCTCCTCTGTTACATGGGGAGGCTGGCTGACACCTTCCGGGGGGTTCTTATGGGAGTGCCCCAAACCACCCAGGAGGCGAGGTGGCTTGCCCGGCCCACGCCCTTCTCCCAAAGAGCAGCAAGCAGCTGGAAAGCCCGCTCCACTCTGCTGACCTCACAGAGCTGAAGTCATCTGTGCTGCTTCTCCCATGAATCAGGGACATTCACGAGACACCGACACAGGTGACTGGACAGGATGCTCCGAACACTCAGATGGAGAGCAGCCTCAGCAGGAAGCCCACGGGGCGGACCAGGAACAGGTTGAGGGCTAACCTGTCACAGGTGCTGGGAGAGGAAGCTGTAAGTCACCTCGCCTTCTTCCTCTCCCCACTGTCCCCACTCCTGCCTATCAGGAGTGCCCCGTCTTCCTCCTTAGCATCCCGCTCATCTGCTATCCCTCCCTGTTCCGCAGCCCCTGCCCTAGATCCAGGCCACAGCCGCTGCCTGAGGGGCTGCAGGAGGCCCCTCCACATGCTCCAGCCTGAGCCCCTGGGTCCGTGTTCCTCAGGCTTCCAGAGTGTGCTCCCCCCACCCTGGCTTTAGCCAAGTATCCCTGATATTCGATAAGATGCACAGACCTTCGCAGTAGAGTTTAAAGAGGGTTTTGTTTTGTTTTATCTCACACGAGCTGATGCACAGATCATCAAACCTCTTCTTGTGAAATTTTTTTTTTTTTTAAAGATTTTATTTATTTATTTGAGAGAGAGAGAATGAGAGAGAGCAAGCACATGAGAGGGGGGAGGGTCAGAGGGAGAAGCAGACTCCCTGCTGAGCAGGGAGCCCGATGTGGGACTCAATCCAGGGACTCCAGGATCATGACCTGAGCCGAAGGCAGTCGCTTAACCAACTGAGCCACCCAGGCGCCCTCTTGTGAAATGTTTTAACCTAAAATCAAGACTTGATATTCATTGCTATGAAATTTTTCTTATTTTTTCCCCTTTGGCTCATTGTTCCAGCACCCCAAGAACTTTTCAGATCCTGATTTTTATTTAACCTTTTGACCCCCTTCACCCATTTCTCCCACCTCCTACCCCTAACCTCTGGCAACTACCAATCCACCCTCTGAATCTACGAGCTTGTTTTTGTTTGCTTGTTTGTTTGTTTGTTTGAGAGTCTACATATGAGTTCATATAGTATTTGTCTTTCTCTCTTAGACTTATTTCACTTAATATAATGCCCTTGAGGTCCATCCATGTTGTCACAAATGGCAAGAGTTCCTTCTTTTTATGGCTGAGTAGTATTCCATTGTGTGTGTGTGTGTGTGTGTGTGTGTGTGTGTGTGTGTGTGTGTATCATACTTTTTAATCCATTCATCCATTGATGGATACTTAGGTTGCTTCCATATCTTGGCTATTGTAAATAATGCTGCAATGAACATAGGGTGCATATATCTTTTTGAATTAGTGTTTTTGTTTCCTTCAGATACATACCCAGAACTGGAATTGCTGGATCATATGGGAATTCTATTTTCAATTCTTTGAGAAACCTCCATACTGTTTTCCACAGTGGCTGTACCAATTTAAATTCCCACCAACAGTGCATGAGGGTTCCCTTTTCTCCACATCCTGGCCAACACTTGTTATCTCTTGTCTTTTTGATAATAGCCATTCTAACAGGTGTAGGGTGATATTTCATTATAGTTTTGATTTGTGTTTCTCTGATGATTAATGATGTTGAGCACCTTTTCATGTGTCCGTTGGCCATCTGCATGTGAGTTTAAAGAGCTTTGACAAATGTATATCTCTGTGTAAATAACACCCCCAATCAAGGTATAGGGCATTTCCATCACCCTGGAAAGTTCCCTTGTACCCCCTTCAAATCACCTATCTTTCTTCCAAAACAACCTCTGTTCTGACTTCTACTCCCACAGATAAGTTTTGTGGGTTCTTGAGTTTCACAAAAAATGGGACTCCATAATAATCATACAGTACATAATCCTTTATGTCTAGCTCCTTTCACCCAACATACTGTTTTCCACCCTCATCCATCTTTTGTGACTTGTTCAATAAGATTCCATTTTATGAAAATAGCTCAGTTTGTCCATTCTCCTATTGATGGACAGCTAGGCAGTTTATCGTTTTTACTGCAGGTTTTTGTTTTGTTATATATTTGCATTGCTCTTGAGGAAATACCTACAAGTTGAATTGCTCGGGTATGTAGTAGATATATGTTTATCTTTATAAGAGAGACCAAAGTTTCCCAGAGTGGTTATACCATTACAGACTCCCACCAATAATGTGCCAGAGTTCCAATTGCTCCACATCCATGCCAACATTTGATACTATTAGTCTTGTTAATTTTAGCCATAAGAGGATCTTTTTAAAAACCACATGTCCATCAGCTGATGAATGGATGAACTAAATGCAATAAATCAATACATTGGAATAGTATTCAGTAATACATAGAAATCCAGTATCAACACATGCTACAACACAGATGAATCTTTAAAATGTTATGCTAAGTGATAGAAGCCAGTCACAAATGACTATCTAGTGTATGATTTCCTTTATATGACATGCCCAGAATAGGCAAATCTATAGAGACAGAAAGTAGATTAACGCTTGCCTGGGGCTGGGGGGATGGGAGGGTCAAGGGATGATCACTAATGGGCATGGGATTTCTTTTTTGGGGATAATGAAAATGTTTTAAAATCCACTATGGTGATTCACAGCTCTGAATATACTAAAAGCCATTGAATTGCACACTTTAAATGGGTGAATTTTATGGTTTGTATCTCTGTAAACTTGCTTAAAAAACTCAACCGTATTTATTTAGCCAGTTACCTTCTGTAGCTCCCAGTGTCCTCAAGGTAGAGACCCAGATTCTCAGACCCAGGTTCCTCATCTCCCTCTTCACAGGCACGGTGGGGATTCTGCCATTTCCAGACGCACTGTATACCGGTGGGCATCTGAGTGTTTGCATATACTGTGTCTTCTTCCACATCATTTCTGACTCATTCTTGGTGGTTCAGCTCACCTGACAGCCTTCTCTTATCCCTCTTCTGTTCGTTCACTCATTCATTCAAGTAATTATTAGACACCTGTTGTATACCAAGGCTCTATTCTAGGCACGAGGGATGCAGCAGCAAACAAAATGGACTGTATCCCTCATGGAGCTTAGCTTGTGTGACTATCTGCATGAACAAATATTAATTGAGCACTTGGTAAAGGTGAAGCCTTGTGCCCAGCCCCTGCCCTGCTGGCTTCATCGACATTCCCATAGTGCCATATGATCTTCTGTTTCAACATGAACGCCTCTGGACTTTCACAAGTTGAGGGAGAGAGGCTCGGCCTCCCTGACAGGTTGAGGACTCCATGGGGTAGGAACCTAGGACCACCTCTCCTGACATCAGAGCAGAGATGATGCTTCTTCCATGTACATTTCCCTTCATAGCTTATAGAACCCTTATGCAGCCCTGGTCTTATCTGCCCACTCACCTGCCCTGTACTGAAAGTGGGGAGTCGGAGAAGGTAGGATGCACCACCACATTACCCAGAGCAGGTAACTGAGGCCCTGGAGAACAGTTGGATTGTACAAGCTCACACAGCTGTCTATAGAACTTTGACAGAAAGCTGGTTTCTCTCTCTCTCTCTCTCTCTCTCTGCCCTGGGAAGGTTCCTTGTGGTATAGTCAGCTCTGAAAGCCTTGGATTGGTGTCCCCACACCAGGAAGGGATTCCAGGCCCAGCCAGGATCATAGGCCAGGGGCTGGTGCTGTGGGTCACTATCTGTGGGCATTTCCATTACTCTAGCTGGGGCAGCACCTGGCAGGATTGTCAAGAGGCAGCAATGTATGGTCTGAACCTCCTTCCCTGTCCTCAGCCTGACTCAGATGGGTCACAAACACCTGAGAATGAAGTTGTCCTCTGGGCTTCCTCTTCCAGATGTGCAGTTTACAAGGGAAAGCCACAGGAGAAGAACCTGCAAGTACGCCTCCTTAATGGTGTGATTAATGCTCACATGTGGATGGTGGCCTTCACAGTGACATCTTCTTCAGGGCCCTGTGGACACTTGGCTCCTCTTTGCACTTATTCCTTCTGGTCTGTTCCGGCAGCAGCAGGGGTTGGCCTGGGTCTTCAATAAGCGGTGTGGGGTATCTGAGACCTCTATGTAACTTCCATCCTTGGACCTTTCCTGCGCATTTCTCTTTTGTTGCCTGAGGCCAGGCACCCAAGGGCTGGTGGGATCGCCTGCCTGGGGTCCTGTCACTATCCCTGTTTCTCCTGCTGTGGCAAGAGATAAGGGAGCTCCCATTACACCAGCAGACCCAGTGGTTCCTGGGGCTCTTACCTCCTCCAGTGGGCATTACCCCGTGGGCCCAGTGAATTAAACCCCGGGACAGAGTTTCTTCCAGCCTCCTTGCAGAGAAGAAAAGAGGAGAAAAGAAGTTTGCAGGATATGCTCTCGTTTCTCTATCTGCACAACACTAGGGGACGCAGGTGCCCTGCTCACCTTGGAGGCCACATCGATGAAGAAGCTCTGGACCTTGAGTCCTTGCACTACTCTGGAGCCCAGGGGTCTTGTTAGGATTGGCCGTGGGGGTCATGTGTGGGGAGATGGCAAGGGGTTACCCCCATCCCTCCGTTCTCCAAGCTTGTGCTCTTCTAAAATAGAAATCCAACACATCCTACAAGGAAAAGATGTATTCTCTTCATACCATTGGCTTGGTGGCCTATGGCTACATGGCATACTAGGTCCAAACAGCAGCTTCGATTATAACCACTGCTGATTATGCTCACAGATCTGGGAGTTGACTGGACCCAGCTATGCCGTTCTCTCTCAGAGTCTCCTACAGCCTCAGCCAGATGGTGGCTGGGCTGGGGTCATCTTGAAGACTTCCTCACTCCCATGTCTGGTGCCCAAGCTGAAAAGATAGAGACAGGTGGGGCTGGAACAGCCAACACTCTGTGGGCATCTCTCCCTTTCTCTGTGGTGTCTCCATGTGGTCTTTCCACATGGCAGCTTCAGATAGCTGGACTTCGTCCATGGTGGCTGAAAGCTCCCAAAGCTACAAGAAACATCCCTGTTTCTCTATCTGAAATAAACTTGACCTTTTTCCTGACAGTAACCTTGATGTTGCTTGATGAGTAGAGAGCTCCCACTCCTCCCTGCTCTGAACTGCATTACGATGCATCTCTTCTGTTAACAGGACAATGACAATGAAGGGCATCCCCTCCAAATCATGTCACCTTAATTCCCAAGTTTCTTCCTAGACCACAGAACTGGTGGGGAGATATCTCAGCTTGAAGATGCACTCATGCGTGCATGAAGAAGCACACACACAAACCCCAGACTTTTGTCTGTCTGGTCTCCCACAATTCTCCCCGTCTTACCAACACTCTGATTTCCTTTGGAGGAGCTCTTTCTCATTCTACAGCTTCTGTCCTTGTGCATCAATGTGTCCAGATGCCTGAGCCCTACTGTGTAAGCCAGGGGTCTGCAAACATTTTTTTAAAGCGCCAGATAATAAATATTTTAGGTTTTGTGGGCCAAGAGGCAAAATTGAGGCTCTGATGTAAGTACTTATGTAATCATTTCAAATATGAAAACCACTGTTAGCTTACAGGCCCTAAAAATAGGAACCTGGTTGGGATTTGGCTCTGGACTCATAGTTTATGAACTCCTGGTATAAAGTAAAGGGATCCCTGAGGCACCTTCCACTAGACTCTTCCTCAGAGGTCTGTGGGGGTGGAAGTGGGGGACAGTTTTGCCTGTGACCTCAGCCTGACCAAGAACCAGATGTTCTCTAACAGGATGTGATACCAAGACAGGAAGAAAACCCCACAAGAATTCATTCACTCTTTCCCATGGCCGTGCCTGATGAGCTATGCTACTCATCCCTGCTCCCAAGCGTGTCTGGAGCGATATTCTTGTCTGTTACAAGCTCATTTTCCATTCCTCCCTCCCAGCCTCTCAATTCACCCACATCCTACCAACAAATGCCCTTTTCCTTCTCTTACGGTAATCAGAGTTGGTTTCTGTTGCTGGCACCCAAAGCTTGCTGACTTATATATACACTAGGCATCCTACTTTGTCCAGCCACAATGGAATTTTGTAAGCATGCATTCTGGATGCAGGAACTCAGAAAAGCCTAGGATGTTGGAGCCCATGATCCTCAGCCCTGGGATGGTGACTATGATCCCAAGCCCCAAGACTCTACCTAGTTTGACCTTGGAGTTTCCAAGTCCCCAGTTCCTCTCTTCTGTGGACCCCAGAGAACTCATGCTTCTTGGGGTGGGATGGTGCAGCTGTGAGGAGGGATGGCTGGCACCAGCCCTGCGCAAGTCTACATCTCTCTCAGGGCCCCTTCATAAATTTATCCTGCAGCAATTATACCCTGGTTTAGGCCAATCAAAAAGGAAGAGGTTGTCCTTGTCGGATTGTTTCTCCAGCAGCTGCAGCAGTGCCTGGCAGAGACCCAATTCAAATTAGCTTAGAGAAGAGGAGAATCACTGGCTCATATAACTGAGGAAGACATGGGTGTGACTGAGAAATAGTAGAACCAGCCTCTTTCTCTCTGACATTTTTCTCTGTTCCTCTGCATGGCTGTCCCTTCCTGCAGGCTTCCTTCTCCATGTGGCCTGAGACATGACATCCAGTTACTTCCAAACTCCCATCCTCAGAACCTGATGGCCAGGGGAAGAGTCTCTCCATTCTAGCACCAGAAAGGAAAATCCAAGGAAGGATTCTGAGTGGTGCAGCGGGGTTCTGCGCCTGTCCCCAGACCCATCATTACAGACTGGAGAGTAAGGCTGTTGTCAGTTCCCATGGAACCATGTAGCAGAAACTGGCTGTGGTAGATTGCCATTGTCTGCCTTGTAATTTCCTCCCTCTGCTCACACCTCTTGCAATATGACCTTGAAGTTCTCTGCATCAAGAGGCGGAGTGTATTTTCCCATGCCCTCAATCAGGGCTAGCCTTGTGACTTTTTTGACAAAAGGAATGAGGTAGAAGTAAGATTGTCTCGATTCTGAGCTTTAAGAAGTCTTGTGCACTTCCTCTTCATCTCTCCTAACCTGCTGTCACCATTCAACAAGCCCAGGCTGGCCTGATGGGTGGTGAGACACGCAGGGCCCAGTTACCCCATCACCCCAGTTGGCTGCAAGCCAACGACCAAACACCAGAGTGAGGTCATCCTAAACCAACGCCTGCTGACCACGGATACATGAGCGAGCCAACTGAGATGAGAAGAGCCTGGCCCAGATCAGCAGAACTGCTCACTCAACCCACAGCCTCATGGGCACAAATAAATAGTTGTGTTAAGCTACGAATAATAAATACCTGTTTGTTATGCAGCAGAAGTTAACTGATACACTGGCTAAGTGTTCATCAAACCCATGAGAACGGATACAACCCTGCCTTCCAGTCCACAGTGACTGGTCCCGGAAGTGGACATAGAACTCAGCTGGCCAAGCAAAATCCTTCCCTAGGATTCTCTCTTGTAGCCTCATGGAGTTAGGTTAAATTTGTTCAGGTCTTTGCCTTCTCTCTGAACTCTATCCTGCTACCTTTGTAGTTAGGTAGCCATGTGGTTGAGTCCCAATCAATAGATGTGGGCCTGGCCCACAACCTCACTCCCGAAGTGGGGGGACCCCCTGTCTTTTCCCATCTACCAGCCTAATGCAGAGAGCTCCAAGGACTGAAAGGTGGGTGGAGTTATAAGAGGAGAAGAGCCTGAGATCTTGAGGGACCACGCAGATGGCGCCCAACCCGAGAAACCCACAATGAGCTGTGACATGCGCCCCTGGTCGTGCGGTGTTAACGAGTATGGTAGCATAGCTCCGCCCACATCCCAGAAAGGGGCAGAAAGAGGAACAGAGCGATTCCCCAGAATCAGCTAGTACTATGCCTGGAAGAAGGGAGGGGCGCTTACTGCAAGGTAGAACATTAAATGTTCACTCCAGGGGCACCTGGGTGGCTCAGTTGTTAAGCGTCTGACTTCAGCTCAGGTCATGATCCCAGGGTCCTGGGATCGAGCCCTGCATCGGGCTCCCTGCTCAGCGGGGAGCCTGCTTCTCCCCCTCCTTCCAGCTCGTGCTCTCTCTTGCTATCTCTGTCACTATTTCTGTCTCTCTCTCTCAAATAAAATAAAATAAATAAATAAATAAATAAATGTCCACTCCATGAGCCAAGAACCACCTCGAATGCCAGGCTACAAAACCAACCTAAGGAGAGACTCTGGGGTGCTGCCGAGGGCAGGGTCTTCGGATTGTGCTGCCTTACCAGCTGCGCTCTGGCTGGGGTGGTCTTTCTTGCCTCACAGGGATGACACTGGGTCCTGGACAGTGAGCAGTAGCAATAGGGAGAAAGGGCCACTGGTGGGACTTCAGAGTCTCTCAAGCCCATTAAAGCTGAGACCTGATCTTTGTTGGACAAGTATTCTCGTTCTAACAAGCATCCTCTTAGTTAAAAGCTAGGAATCTCCTTTTGGTCTAGTGGCAGGTGTCAGAAGACGTAACTTTTGATATCAGAAAATTCCTAAGAAGATAGAAGGAATTCATGCAGTCTGGAGGGAAGGGACTAAGTCCCGGGCAAAGATCGGGCCTAACAACAGAGAGCCTTTATAAGCAGGAAGAGTTGAGAGAGGGGGCCAGGCTTCCAGCCCAACTGGGGTCACAGGCAACCACTCTGCAGCCTTCTCATCTCAAGCCAAATTCTTGCACAAGCGAGGGAATGTGGTGGGTCACTGGCCGGCTAATCCTTTGGGTTGTGTGCCTATCCTGGTGTAGCTGGCTGAGAGCAAGGGGCCATTGGTTGTGCGGGTCAAATTTGGTGGTCCCTTAGCAGCGGCAGGTGGTGGTTTCCAGGGAAGGAGGGTGAGGGTGGGCAGAAGTCCAGTGTGGCATTTAGGACAGGGGACAGTCATTGGCAGAGATATGGAAGGGAGAAGCAGGGTGGTGTGTGACGATGGCTAAAGAGAGAGCGAATTTCAGGGCTGAGATGGTGGGAGATGGGACCAGTCTTGGGATCTGCAGACCATGGCCATCTCTGAAGGGCTTTCAGCAGGCCTGGGTCTGTCCAGCTGATCGAGAGGAGCAAACGTGGTGGCTAAGCTTTGCCCTCTGGAGTCCCACAGCTCTGGGCTTGCAGCTCAGTCCTGCCACTTATACCAGCATATGGCCCTGGGTCGAGGTCAAGGACTAGGGGCCATTGAATCAGATGCAGCCCACATATGGGCTTTCTTTGGGCTACATGGTGTCTGTGCATGTTTTGGTATGCTTATTAACATTTTTTTAAAAATCTGCATTTTCAGATTCTCTTGGACAATTGAAGACTGGCAACAACTGGGTCTGCGCCGACCTGGCAATAAACACCCAGAGAAGCAGATGCCCGTTGGTCACAGCTAATGCTTGCTGGTTGCCCACAGTCTCTACCTCTCCCAACTCCCTGCCCAACGCCAATGCCCTGGCATTGTTGCTCCTCAGCAGGAGCTGGCACTGCTGTTTTCTTACAGTAGAGAAATAATTCTCCGTATCCATGTGTAGGCAGAAGAGCGGCGTCCCTAAGATGCCATGCCCTAATCCCTGGAACCTCTGAATATGTTATGGTACATGGCAAAGGGCAGCTAAAGTTCCAGATGGAATTAGGGTTGCTGATGACCTGACCTTGAGATGGAGAAATGACCCTGTATGATCCAATGGAATCACAAGAGTCCTTAAATGTGGACTATGGGGCAGAAGAGTCAGTGTCAGAGGGATGAGACGTGACGAAGACTTGACCGGCCGTTGCTGACTTTGAAAGTGGAGGAAGGAAGGGGCCATGCGTCAGGGAACATGGCAGCCTCTGGAAGCTGGAAAAGGCAAGAAAATGGATTCTTCCCTAGAGTCTGCTCTAGGGACACAAGCCTGCTGACATCTTGGTTTTTAGCCTAGTAAGAACCATCTTGGGGCACCTGGGTGGCTCAGTCAGTTAAGTGTCTGCCTTCGGCTCAGTTCATGATCTCGGGGTCCTGGGATCGAGTCCCACATCAGGCTCCCTGCTCCGTGGGGAGTCTGATTCTCCCTTTCCCTGTGTCCCACCCCCCACTCGTGCTCTCTCTCTCAAACAAATAAAAAATAAAACCTAAAAAAAAAAAGGACCATTTTGAAGTTTTGGCCTTCACAAAGTCACTAAGTTTGGGGTAATTGTTTACAGTAGCAATAGAAAACTAGTGCATCATGTCTCTTACCAAAATGAACAATCAGCCAAGAGGGTGATGTCTTTGGGGAAAATGAGAGAAAGCATATGTCTTAATGAAAAGGAGGAATATTTCTGTGTATTTAATTTGCCCACAAATTGTATCTTACGCCCGACCTTTCCCTGTTTGGGTCTATAGACATTAGGGTCTGGAACCTCCTCTTTCAGAAAGTAAATTACTTAACTTGTCTGGTCCTCACGCCTCTCTTTTATAAAATGGCATCTACCCTGTGGTTTTGTTATAATGAATAAACAAAATTAAGCGAATAAAGCAATTAGTATAGTACCTGACGTGTAGCAAATGTTCAGTAAGGGGCTGTATGATTAGCAGTAGGTAGTCCTGTAAGGATGGACGCACGAGGCAGAACAGGCAAGGTTTTGCTGCAGGAAGAAATTAACACTCCATGTCACTGGCTTAATATAATAAAGATTTTATTTTTTTATTCAAGCTACATTTCCAACATAGATCATTGGGACGCTTGGCTCCACAAGCCACTCAGGGCCCCAGGCTGAGAGAGGCACCACCATCCGGCAGTTGCACCATTTATAACCCATAGCCTCCTTGTCATGGGGCAGGGGACGGCCATGCTGGGGATCCTCACAATGGTAACAAAATGTTGTGGCCTAGAAGTGACCCCCATTATTTAAGCTCACAACCTGTTTTCCAGAATTGTTCACATGGGTCCACCTGTATGGGGTGGGGAGGTGGGATACTCCCAGGAGAACCACATTTGAGTAAGGGACAGAAGTCTGCATCACAATGGGTCTGAAGAGAACAAGACTGGGGCAAAGAGACACATTTGAAAGCTTTGTATAGTCGAGACAGGAACTGATGGTGGTCTTGAATTTCAGTAACAGGATTAGGGATGGAGATAAGATGTCAGATTAAACAGATACTTAAGGAGTTAAGTCATCAAAACTTTAAAAAAGTAGGAAGATAGATGAATATAATATCTGAATTAGAAAATAAACAAAAAAGAAAGAAATCAGAAATGTAGAAATCAGTGGATGCAGGTATCAATTTGAATACACTAAAAAAAAATACCATCATGTTTTTTCTTCTAAAACCGATTCACAGATTTTGCCTAGTGCAATCTTATGCAAATTGAGAAGTGGTCTTGATCATTTCTTTTAACAATAATAGACACAGTGGGGTCCTGTGAATGAGGTTTTAGTAAGCTGAAATCAATGTGAAATTATTTAAGCTTCGCACTAGATCATGAGAAATGATAAAACATGGCAAACCTCACAGTTGAAAAATAGATAGGTAACAAGTATATTTTTAAGGTATTATTGATGAGTTGCTTCCACTGAAGACGGGAAAGTAAAACGATCATAGATCTTGCTTCAGGGATAAATGAAATATTTAAGTTTCAAATATCGTAAGTTTTATTACTCCTTTGGTCAGGTTTTCGAGATTTTTCAAGTACTTCAACGTTGTTGGAAAAATGAACTATCAAACATTTTAAAAAGCTTGCATAAACTGGAGAAAAAGTGTGGTCGTTAAGGTCATAGGAGAGGTCGAGATGCACATGGAGAGATTGCAGACTAAGGAAAGGGTGCAAGACCACCACGAAGAGAAGGCGAGAGGGGTTTTTGGGAAGCAGAGTCTGAGACCGGGATTCTTGCGAAGTTGATGTATGGGGGGGGGGTCTTCCGAAAGCACCTGTAAGAGGGGAGTGTAGCAGGGAGAGACCCCCCCCCCCCCCCAACCTGGCTTGATCATAGAGCGAGGGCTCTGGAGCAGACGTGCAGCACAGCGTGGTCTCCCAGTAAGGAAAGACGGCTGGCATTTTATACTCCGTATTGGTCATTGTGGGCTGCCCGCAAGAGGGGGCTACTTCCCAGATGAGGCAGCTCCTGTCACCTCCAGGCCATTCCCTAGAGAAAGGGCTGCTTAGAGCTGTGAAGAGCCAACGCTCCTGAGCTGGGGGAGGGGTGCCTGGGCCCAGCAGGGAGATTTGGGTAGGGCCCTGGTGTTAAAGCAGTCCTCCCCTTGCATTGCTCAGACCCACTTGCTTCTCGCTTTCAGTTTAATCCGCCTGCCCATTGGGAGAGCCGGGGTGGTCGTTGGCTGGCGATGTTCGGTGCAGTCTGGAGGGTAGCGTGCCGTTCTCCCAGGACGCCATCCCCTCCAGTAGCTCAGCTGCATCTTGAAGAGGCCGTTTGGCCCTGCATCGGGTCTGCAGCTTCTGCCTGGCGCGACACGCAGTGGCCCCAATGGAACCTATGAGTGTGTATCTGTATCCATGGCCACACCCCCTTTTCTGCGTGTAGGCTCTCTTGGTCTGCAGTGGTGTTGTCTGTGAGCTTCCAGACAGTGGCCATGGCCTAAGTCTCCATAGCAAGGAGAGGCAAGCCCGTTCCTGGAGTATGGATCAATCCTGGTCAGGGTGCCCTTTCTAGGATAGAGGGGGTCCTGGGTAATAAACTTGCTACCAAGGGGCTAGTTGGTCTCTTCATCGTGTGTTAATGTCTAAGACTCAACATGGTCTCTCTTGAAGACAGGGTGGACATTCAGCCATGAAGGCAGCTGGACCGGCTTTGGAGAGAGGGAACCGAAGCTGGTGGGCTCCCATATAACCTGATCTCTGTCTCCAGGATGCTCTGTTCTTGAGCCCAGATGGTGCAAGCCTAGGTGGGGGTGAGGGGTGAGAACAGAGACTGGCTGTTCTTTGGGCCGAGTTGTCCCAGGTCCTTGGTTGACCACTGTCTTCCGCAGTGGACGCTCTCTAGTGTATGTAAAAATGGGCTACGTGGATCCTCATACTTGTGGCCCACTCCCATAGGCCTACCCGCCTGCCTCCCACCCGGTGCTCCCCATCCCTCCAAGTCCAGTCTTACTCTTTCTAGGCCTCTGACCAACTAGTTAAGCCACTTGCCACGGCCCACGAGTATGTGTATGTCCCTTTCTCAGATCGCTTCTCTCTCCATGCAAAATAGATGGCCAGGTGTCCTGCCCAAATCCCTGCCTAGTGGAAGGATTCCCTTTCACCTCGGTCTTTCCATCTTGAGTGGGGCTCTCCCTGTGGCTTGCACCCACATCCCAAGCTGTCTCACCTGTGAACCAAGTTCAGAAATGTTCCTTCTCTGTCAGCTGGTCATAATAGACCCTCCAAGTGGCAACAGATATTTGCCAAGGGGGAAGTGTCGGTGCAAGTCTCCCCATCCCAAGTCCTCACTCTTTCCCTATTAGGGGCCCGATCTTGGCGTAGGACACCTGACGGGACGGAGCGCCGAGCGCCCTCTGAGATTCTGCCGCGATCAGCACCGGCTGCGGGAGATGTGTGTTGCAACGCTTCCTCCCTTCAGTTTCCTCGGACTTGCACAACATTGTTTTAAATCGCCAAGTAAGAGATCTGAGATTGTAATTTCCTTTCTTCGAGGCATCAGTGGCATGTAGCAATAGGCACTCAGTTCCACAGTCTCAACGCTTATTCTTTCCTCCTACCTGTCACAGGCCAGCAACACCGCCCCAGTGGGCGCAGCCCCCTCCCCCTTCTCCGCAGGTGGAAGTCACAGCGCATCCTGGCTGTCCCAGGCCGGTGCTGTCACCAGTGACGGGGCCCTGTTCCCACCTGGTCAGTGACCGTCTCCAGCATCCTGTCCTCCGAGGCTGGCTCCCAGGCCCGCTCCAAGCCCTCGCTGCCTTAGGTCGGGTTGCCTAGGAGCAGAGCCTGAGACAGGCCTTCAGGTTCCTGTGATTCACCGAGGGACCGCTCTCAGGGGGAACCTATAGGGGAGGCCATGAGGCAGAAGACGGACGGGGACAGGGTCGAGCAAGCATCTGGCTTTAGGGAAAGTCTTGCCGGATCCACAGGGAAGACTCTGGAGCCACTAAGCACATGGCAGGCAGCAAAGAGGCTGTCCTGTGGTTGCTGTTAGCACTCAGGGGTTGGCTGTGGGCTTCCCGGCAGGGGTGCAGGTGTGGGGGGAGGGGAGTGGGTAACCTTCCAGGCAAGGAGGTCCCTGGCTGCTGAGGCGGTTCGCTGGTGGAGAGTGGTTGCGGGCCATGCGCGCCAGATGCAGGGGAACTGGAGGGAGCTCCACGGCACCTAGTTGCGACAGGAACCCATGAAGACAGCAAAGAAGGCACGGTCAGGGGCCCTCAAGGAGAGCTGAAGACCCAACGGAGGGGGCTGTCATGGAATCCAAAAGAAGAGTTTCCAGGAGAACGGCCACTGTCAAATGCAGTCGTGAGGGCCAGTCTCCAAGAGCAGCATGGACTTCAGTGACGAAGGGGTCACAGGCGGGCTTGCAAGAGGAGTTTCAGAGCACTTCTGAGATGTGAGCCGTAGGGAGTAGAGGATGACGAGTGAGCACGGGCAGCTTCCTCGGCCAAGGAGTCTGCGTGGGAAGGAGTGGAGAGAGGTGGACGGCGAAGGGTGGGGATGTGGGCTGTAGACCTCAGCACGCCAGGGTCCAAAGCTCCAGACCCGGGGAAGGTGCAGGAAAGGGGCCGGCTGATGGAGTGAAGCCCCTCTCGGGAGAGGAGGAGGTAGTGGTGTCCGGGGCTGGGGGAAGGGCTGGCTCGGACTGGAGAAGGGCCATCACATCCTCTGGGCCTGGACAGAAGAAGATAAGGCTGGGGGAGGGTGGAGGTAGGGTCGTGAGTGGGGGAGCACAGTGTGAGGGGGTCTGGGTGATGAGTAACCTGCTTAGAGTGAGGTGGGCGTGGTTGAGCAGGAGGCTGGCGCACAGGACAGAACAAGGGACATGGGTGGATGGGGGGCTTGGAGACCATGCCCTGAGGTCTCAGGGGGGCTAGAGACCCTGATTTGTCCTAGCACTGACCTGGGGGACTGAGTGACTTTCCCCAATAGTACCCTATGGTCTTATGTGGAGGGACGGTCATTGGATTCAGGGTGGGGGCTTTGTGGGGTGGGTTGCAAAGAACAGAAACGCAAGATGACGCCTGAGCTGGAGGATGGGATGTGTGGCCCCAGGTGGGGGGCCGCCCTCCAAGCAGCCCTGAGAGCCAGGCTCTCCTCGAGCTCCTCCTGGGGACTTATTCTAGGCCCGGAGAAGGAAGTGACCAGGCTCAGGAGGAGTTGGTGGGGTGGGGCTGGGGCGGGCGGGTCTCCACGCAGCCTCGACAGGCAGCACAGACCTGTATTTAGCAGTAACGCTGGTTTCAGGCCCCGAAGTGAGAACGCAGGGACGGTTTGTTTTTTATATATCGTTAGGGAAGCCTACTGCCCTGCCTCTCCCTCCCCATCCCCTGCCCACTTCCTGCCTTGAAGGCGATGGCATTCAAACTTTTTGTTTTCAACCACAACCCACAAGTAAGAATTAATTTGACATCATGATTCAGCAGACACACACACGCACGCACAACTGCAACGAACGTTTCACGATCCATCTCCTCCCTTACTCTGGAACCCTCCCAAGTGCTCTTGCTGTTCTCCTTTGCTCTCATCCATTTCAGGAAGGAGTGCTGGCCACAGCCCAGGTGGGTTTCGCGGGCCCCTCGCCGGGTCCTGGAGCAGCACTGTGCTAAGGCGACGGGAGGTTGGGGCAGCCCCTCCTCTAGGAGGGGTGTCTGCTCTCAGACAAAACGCCTCCTTCCCCCATGAAGCTGGGCAGAAGGCAGCGTCCATGGCTCAGCGGTGGCCAGGATTCCATTTTTAATGTAACTTCTCCCTCCCCCCCTCCCCTTCCATCTCGCACCAGAAAGAGAAACTGGCCACCCTGGAGAAGCCCCACAGGCAGGGGACTTCCAGGCACCCCGTTCCCCACAGGCAGTTCCGTGGCTGATGAAACTACGCACCCCTCATCCTGGCTGCTTCCTGCGTGCCCCCACCCCCCACCCCCTCACACTTAGGAGACCTGTACATGCTCTTGACACGCATTTCCACACACACCCCAGCTACACTCCAGGGGATATATTTGGGGGCACCTGCCAGCCCCCACTTCCTTCTTGGAATGTGCCCTTACCCAGTCCCTGTGGAGGGAAGGCCGGGCAGCCACATGTGTTTTGTGCCTGTGGCCAGGCCCAGACCTGGGAGGGGGGCAGCAGCCCGCTACTGGGCTCTGAGAATTAGACTCACTTCCCCAAACTCCAGGAGGAGACACAGGGACGGCAGTGAGTTTGTGTCAGGGGCTGAGGCTACAAGTAGAGTTAGGACAGTGGCCTGGGTAGGGGCTATGGCTACAGAACCCCACCCAAAGCACAGTTATGGAGAAGAGAAAACCCAAGGTCCCCTGGGATGGTGGGGGGCAGGGGTGCTGGGGAGTAGGGTGGCTGGAGGGAGATGGTGAGAGAGCCAGCCAAGGGGGAGATCGGCTGAGTCAGCAGGGTCTATGAAGCCTCGCTGGGCTTCCAGATCTTCATTCTGGATGCTTTGGACAGCACCCTCTGGGGCTTGGCATGGGTGGGTTCCTGCTCCACAAACCTAGAAAGTCCACAAGGGGCTTGCTCTGAGCCTGGCCAGCATTGCACACCCTCCCCGAGACCCCAGCTGTCCCACTAACAAGAGCGGGGCCTGCTACAGACTGGAGTCCCACCAGGAGGCGGCTCTGGGGTCTGAACATGATCACCCAGTCTCAGGTCCCAGGGCCTCCTCCAGGGACACCCCGTGGTAGGGGCTCCTCCAGATTAACACCAAACCTCCTGACTGCTCGCTTGCTTGCTGTTTTTTTTTTGCTGGGTGATCAGGCAGGGGTGGTGGTTTAGAAGCAGAAACAAACACCCAAACCACTCCTTAAAATTCACAAAATAGCTAATTCGCCAAACCTTCGTTTTTTGTCAATTTATTTAAAAAACAATTAACATGGGCAAATGAGATACCTCAGTGTTACAACAGAGTATAGAAATGTCTAGCAATAGTCAAATAATTTGATCTTTAAATACAAAATAACCACATGAACACCTAATATACAGGTTTCATCTGAATACATATTTATTAGATAAATATTAGAGGTTGTCACATCATCTAACTACATACAGCTTTGCAAGACTAGAAATCACAATTAGTTTTCTGACCAGTTTAAAGTATGAAATGATTGCATTGTACATAGATGTACAAAGACGATGACAGTTTGTGGGGGTTACTTCAGGCGGCACTGTGGGTGTGTTTATGTGTGTACGTGGGAATCACCTGCAATCATGATATCAAAAAATTATACAAAGTATGAATTTGGTTACAATTTTCTTCTGAAATCCCCGTTTCTTTTCATTATTTCCATAGCACCCTAAAAATACACAGGTGGCAGGACTAAGTACACTGAAGCTAAATAGTACATGTAGGTAAAATAAAAACAAAACAGAACAAAAATTCCTTTCCACACAGGGTCAGAGTATATTACATGAGACAAATGTGAAGAGAGACCTCACAAACGCTAACAAACAGGATCTAGTTTTTCCACGTTAAGATGGAGTTCCAAGCCTTTTTTTTTGTTTTGTTTTGTTCCGTAAAATAAAAACAATACACATTCCAAGGGAAATGAATGCATCTGTTAACGTGTCTCTATTTCTCATTTACATATGTACACACGTCCCTTGTCCCTTGAGTCGCTGCTGCTGACGTCGTCCTGTCTAGATGGTCAGGTCGAGGGAGCAGACGGGTAGCTCTCTGGGGGGTTTCGGGCTTCCGTGAGGGAGAAAGTATTAGAAGTTTCTTAAAAAATAAAATGGCTACAGGGAACATGATACACGGGTAAAGCTTCGAACCAAGGAGATGGGGTGATTGCCTGTACTCGGGCCTTCCCGCCTGCCCGCTGACGCCCTGTCCGTCTCGTGGAGTGGCAGCAGAAATGCGTCTACGGCCTGGGTGGGTGCTTGTCATGGAGAAGTGGCTTGCTGAGGCCTCGTTTTTGCTGAGGTTACTTATGGCTCCAAGTAGTCGTCCAAAAGGATGAGGGAAGCATCTTCCCTAGAGTTCAGAACCGGCCGCCTTGGCTCGGGGAGGCTGTTGTCACCTGAATCTGTCACCAGCCGGGGCTTGCTCCAGCCCCGGACACCTTTCTGCCTCCCTCACCCTCCTGGCCTGGCTCCAAAATCACTCTGGGAGAGCACGTCCCCAGAGCACGGGCTTCAGGCACCACGGTTCGGAAAAGCTCTTTGCCCAACTTGCTGGTGGAGGTTCGCGTGGGAGGGGCCCCAGGAAACCTGCCTCAGGGAACCAGGCCCTGGCTTCCGTGCAGAGATGGTTGAGGGAGGTGCCCAGAGCCCGGGCTGTGGGGAGCAGATCGACCCTCTGTACTAGAAAGCTGTGGGTAGGTCGGTGAGCAGAGTGGGGACACCCGATAAGAACCAGAATGGACCCCAGGCCTTTCTGGGAAAAAAATAGCACAGCAGGAAGCAGGAACTTCTAAGGAAGGCATTTGTAAGTCTGTCTGGGGCAGAACATTCCCAGATGGCCTAACACAGAGTGTGGCCACCCGCCAGGGCCCTCGGCCACATGCTACCTGGCATCGTCTAGTCCCCACCAGCCGACTGGGGATGGCTCTAAGCAGTGGGTGGCCTGATCTCACTCACCCATGTACTTTGTCCCTTCATCTGTACAAATAGCCCTGGTTGCTTTTTTGTTTTTGTTTGTTGTTTTTTAAAAAAAAGGACTCGGTCTTTGTCATTGAGTCAAGGTATTTTTAAAAACACCAGCAAAGGCTATAACCAGGTCATGAAAATGTCGAATATTATCAAAGACAATACTAAAATATTCACAAAGATATTTACAAAAGCAATTCTTAAAATAATTGATTTGCATACGGAACACCACACTGTCTGAAAAAACCTCGACAACGGGACAAAGGAAAAGGGGGCGGGGACCACGGCAGCTTTCCTATAGAAAACCGTGTGCCGGCCGTCTGGTACAGTGACTGGGAAATCAACAGCTGGGGCCACCGTTCTGGTCAAATCCAGAGGAGTGCTGGGGACCACCCGCCATGAAGGGGGAGGGGGAGAGACGGAGATTGAGAACGCGGGACAGTGGACGGAAAGCAGGAGGCCCCAGGCAGCAGCAGGGAGGGGCGCAACGAATTCACAGACGTGACCCAAGTGACCCGACGGCCCAGCAGCATCACAGGCCATGCGGCTTGGGGGGGGGGCATAGAGAACCCCCAAACAAAACGGACGCCCACACAAGCTCCCCGGGAGACTCCGAGAGCAGGAAGCCGGATGGAGCGAAGCAGTGGAGGGCAAACCAGAGGCTGCTTCTGCTCGAGCGAGCAGGAGTGTGGGCAGCTCTGCAGGGCAGAGGGACACGGAGGAAGGGAGAAGCCGGCAGCCAAGCGCGGCATGGAAACACCACGGGATGCTGGCGGGCACATTCCGGCATGTGTGGTGACGGACCGGGGTTAAGCCGGGGCAGCCTGGAGCGCAGGGGCAGACGGGGCAGCCGGGCCACACAGATGCCGATGCCCGGGGCTCCTGTTGCCGAGCCCGCGCAGGTGCCCCGAGCCTCCCCTGCCTCTCCACCGGCGCCCCCGGCTGGCAGGGTGGACAGAGGAGGACGGGGACAGAGGGAAGCGGGTGTCCCACGTAACAGTCTGGGAGAGGTGGGCTGGGCGGCAGGAAGGGAACAGGACACATGGAGAGAAATGGTTTGCTTGCCGTCCGAGTCCACTGTCCCTTTTCTCAGATGACTTCGTAGCTTAATTAAATTGTCATTTAAAAACAGGGAGCGGCTTGGAGCAAAGCTGTAAATTGCCATTCCTATCCGACTGCGGCTGGAGGCATCCCCCTGTCCCCCAACTAAGGGCACGATATTTTCAGCTGGGTACTCTCTCTCTGCCCCCCCCACCCGGCCTGAGTCCAGAGGTCGTGGGGCCAGCTGCGTTGTCTTGGCTCTGAGGAGACCCTGACCCCCTTTCCCACCAGTCCCCAAGCAGGAATGGCACACCCTCTCTCAAACACAGAATCTTGTCCTTTTTCTCTGCTTTCTGAGAGAGGAGTGTTTTTACAGGGTATCTTGGCTTAGAGGTCAGGGGTCAAAGTGACGGCCTTGGCCCCTGAGAGAGTTCTCTTTCCCAGAGGTTTGTGCTTTTCTGTGGTGGGTGGTGGTGGTGGTGGGTGGGTCGTTCTCACTGCCGCCAACCGTCACTGTTCCTCCAAGGCTCGGAGGGGGGGCTGCCTGGGTCTCGGGGTGCCCCTCTCTCAGGCTCACAGTCACTTGAAGGAGGCTCTGGGCCAGGAAGCAGGGAGGCAGGGTTACAGTTTAGAAACCGGAAGAACCTCGGGGGCACTGGAGGGTCGTTTGGAATCAGCACACACGGAGGGACAGGAAGCCTTCATCAGCGTGTGCCCTCTCGCTGGGCCGGTTCCCCACTGCGAGGGTCATCTTCAGGGCCTGCTCTGGGCACGGGCACCAGACCCACACAGCCTTCACAGTGCACCCTCCCGCCCCTCTGCTCTGAGAAGGCCGCAGCAGGGGCGGTCTGAGGGCATGGGCTCCCAGTGGTAAAGTGTGTGGGGGACAGACAGGGAAGGAGGCAGAGTGGGGAGGGATGGCCCCAATGGAGGAGCGGGCTTCAGTTGTTCTCAAAGAGAGACAGGAGGTCATCGTTACTATTGCTCGGCAGGTCAGGGGGATCCAGGTACGAGAGGAGCTCATCGGGATTTGTGAGTTCTGGAAGGAGCTGGAAGAGAAGTACAGAAGCCCAGATGAGGTGTCAGCTGAGGGGCTGGGCTGGCCCAGGGTGAGGACTGCAGGGGCACATGCCCTCTAGCTGCTGCCTGGGGTCCTGGCCCAACAGGGGAAACTAACCGTGCTGGCTGTCCTCAAAGGCATCCAGGCCATGGTGCTAGTCTGAGGCATACCCATGCTTATTCCCAGCTTGGGAGAGGGGGGCCCCCGGCCCACCAGCTGGGAAGGCTCATGGCATCAAGGGGCTTTCTCTTGATCCCAGTGTGCCTCGGGCCCCAAGACCCTGCCCAGAGGAGGTGTGGGTCACACGGGCCTCCCAGTCGGAACCATGTGGCTTTGCACATAAGGCCGCGTGCTGCCTGTTGCTCTCGCCACCCTGGACCTTCCTTCAAGAGCTCACTGCTCCCTGGTGAGCCTACGACTGGAGGGCAGCACAGCACCGTCCTTCCCAGCGGCCCCTGGGGCCGAGGCTGCACACTGTCCCTACCTTCCTCCACTGTGAGGCCCTTGGGAGCCTTTTGGTCACACTGGGGATCCTCATGAACCTAAAAGCAACCCACTGGCCTGGTCTGGGGAGGAGAGCTGGGTGAGAATTCAAGACGGCTGCGCCACTGAATAAACCCCATTCACCATGAAGCCGGACACTGCCGGGGTTGAGGGTGACAGTGGGGCTGGGGCGTGCAGACGGCAGTGGCTGAGGACAGAGCAGATTCCTCTCCGGGAATCTACAGCCCAGGGGTGTGGGATGGGAGGGGAGGGGCAGGGGCCCCTAGCCAGCTGCCCGGCCCCCATCACAGGGAGCCTCCTTCCACCCCACTTTCCAGATCATTTGGGTCTCAAGGTGGGAGACCCCTGAATCTCAGGCGCCCACTTCTGCCCCAGGAACCCTGGCACGACCCGAGGCTGGTCCTTTCTCAGAGCGAGCGATGGAGCAAGCAGAAGCACAGGGCATGGACGACGCACGGACAGGAAACTGGACACGGACACACACCGGCGACACAGACAGAGGGACCCTGTCACTCCAGCCCCTCCCCTGCCTCAGGCCAGAGTGTGGCGGACACTGAGATGGCAAGCTTGATGTGGGGGGCGGGGGTGGCGGGGAGGGGGTCAGAAGAAGGGCAGGGGCCTTCCTGTGCTTCCTCCAGAACCCTGCCCCAGGGGGACTCTGTGAGGGCCTGGGGGGGGGCGGGGAGGTGGGGCGGGGCGGGGGGGGGGGGCTGCAGGACTGTGGCCGAGGGGGCCAGAGGGCAGGCGCCGGCAAGGTCAGGAAAAGGATGCTGGGACCCTCGGGGAGGCTTCCCTGCTGTGGGGTCCCCTGGTTCTGGAGCCAGGGGAGGCAGGCTGGCTAGGCCCACCCACCACCCACCCACCCCCTCACAGCTGCACCTCCTCCACCCTGGGCCTTGAGCCCTCAACACCCACCCCTGCGCTTGGGCAGGTCCCGGCACCAGGCCTAGTCCCAGGCCAAGGCCAGTGGTGACCCCAACTTACATCCAGCGAAGGCTCCGGCATGTCGGACGCTCCCTGCGCTCCGGCCTGACCCTCTAAGGCTGAGGAGGGGTTAAAGGTCAGGTCGCTGTGTGGATGGTTGCTGGGAGCGGCCTGTGGCGGTTGCCGGGGAGGCTGGGAAGGAGGAGGAGGAGCCCCACTGTGATGTAATGGAGGCCCTGACTGGCTGCTGGGGTGTGGGACGTGCAAACCTTGTTGTATGGAGGGATGGGGCTGGTCAGAACTGCCAGCGTGTGGCATCTGTGGAGGAGGAGAGAGCAGGAGAGAAGAAATGTGAGGTGACGAGGTACAGCGACGAGATGCCTGGAGAAATGAAAACCAAACAAAACCGGGAAAATAACAAACCCCCAAAACAAAGCCACCCCCTTACAAAAGCTCAATGCTTTGTTGTTGTTGTTTTGCAGAGAAACAAACAAAAAAAGTTCTCCCCCAAAACTGCCAGTCCCGGAGGCTGTGGAGGGGGAGGCGAGGAGGGGGCCTCTGAGGCCATGTGGGTCCGGGAGGGAGGTGGCCAGGGGCTCGGAGACAAGCGGACACCGAGAGCGGGCTGCAGGCCCCTGCAAGCCCCTCCGCCTCTGCGGCCCGGACACCACCACCACAATGAACAGCCAAGGGCAGAATGGAGAAGCAAAATGGGCATGTTTCCAGGGAGCGGGGAGGCGGGAGGGGTGCTGCTGGCAGCGTGGTGCAGGCCCCCCTGCGGGCCGGGGCGGCGGAGAGCAGACACGGACAGACAGCATGGGCAGGCGTGCAGCTCGGGAGGGGTCTGCGCCCCACCATGGGCCCTGGTCGGTGGGCGACGCTGGCCACAGAGGCTCCTTCCGAGAGCCCCAGGTGGCAAGGGCCGGCGCCCCAGGACGAGCCCTGTCTGCTGCCCGGGCTAGGGCGGAATCGAATCCGAGTCGGAGGAGCAGAGCTGGGGGGGCTTCTCAGCATTGCCAGACCCTTCCCGTTGGCCATCCACCTAGGCGGCAACAGGCTGCCTCCCTGGGGGTCCTCCAGGCCCCGCCGTGAGCCCGAGCGCTCACTGAGTTGGGGGTAGGGTGTACCCTGCTGAGGCTGGGGCAGGTGGTGCTTCCCTGACAGACAAACCAGAGGACCCATGCTTCCCTGTGGGCATATACACTGGAACATGGGGCTGTGGCCGGGCAGGGGGCCGTATGCTGGTCTGTGTGCTATCCCAAACAGCCTCCCTTCAGAGCTCCGATCTTGGAGCACCAGTCCACACCCTCACCTCACTGCCAGGGCCCCGACAGGTCACCCCACCCTGCTTGCACTATGCTTGTCCAGGGGAGACGGACTTGCCAGGCCGCCAGTGAGCACGTGTCTCCTGGGTCTTTATGTACCTTCCTACCCACCCCATCATCCAGGCCACATGGACATTTTGTTTTCCATCGTGGGTTGGGAAACAGCAGCCTGATCTCCAGACCCTGTTTCTCTGGAAGCTGCTCCCAGGCCTTGCAGTGGGCCTCTGCTCAGTCTGGTGAGCCCCTCCAAGCGGGGACCTGACTGCAGGACCGTGGGACTGTGTGGGGAATGCACACGAGTTACGAAGGACCAAGAGTCAGGAAGGATGGCCACCACAACCGTCACTATGAGGCCAGCTTGTGACCCCAAACCCACACCTGTGGGTGCCCCACAGTGCCCAGTCGGGGGGGGGCAGGGAGTGGCTCCACACTCCTGGAGCAACCCAGCCCAGGACAGACAGTCCCCTGATCTGCTGACACAGCTGTCCCCCTTGGCCCTGACAACTTGCTGGAATGTCCTAGGGCCCAGAGGGGCAGGTGCTCTATGCAAGGGAGGGTCCTGCGGCGAACCAACGCCTCACTGGAGACTTTCCGCCAGTTCCCGCACGCGGGGGCGTCCTTCCTGGCGGATGCTCAGCCAGAGCCAGGCTGCTCTGGTGTAGCGCAGTGTATCTGTGACCCTACCGTCCCTCTTGCACAGCTGTCCTTCTGGGTCCAGCTGCCGCCTAGCAAAAGCCCAGACATGGGGAAGGACAGTACATATCTGGGGAGCATCTTGAAGGGGCTGGGAAGTCACCTAAGGGCTTAGGTCCCTCTGCAAAGACCCCAGCTGGCCCGCCTAAGAAGGTAGGAGAAAGCCTGCTGGACCCAGAAGTACGCGGCATCCTGTGGCCATTTTCCGGAACGGAGAGCTGTGAGTCGGTGTGTGACATGTGAGTGTGTGTGGAGTGTGATCTGGGTGACTCTGGGGCACAGAATGCTGAGGAAGGGGGGCTAGGAGAGAGGCCCCCAGAAGTCAGAAGCCCCATGGGGCAGAAAGTAACTTGCAAAAAGGTGGCTAAAGCCCCGTGACAGCAGCTACGTGTGACGTGGCCTTCTGGAGTTCCAGAGGAAAGTTGCTACACTGCCCCTCAGCCTGTTAGCCTTCCAGTTAACAGTCACTCCTGCTGAGAATCGGTGGCTCTTGCCCACAAGACGGCTTCTGGCAGAGCCAACTCCATACGGAACATAATACCATCCAGAGGCCCTTCCTCCCAGGCCACATGGTGGAAGATGAGAGGGCCCGGAGCCTCGTCCTCCAATGCAGGCCCGCCCAACCCCACTGCCAGGCCTTCTGTGACCGCCCCCTCCTCCTAAGGGGTGAGACCAGGGATGCACAAGATGACTGAGGCCTGACTTCAGCCCTCAGGCCTCCGCTCCGTGCTCCCAAAACCCAACTCCTTCCATCTGACCGCTGCCAGAACTATTGCTCCATTGGCACAAGGCTCACATCTGTCTTGCTCATACTGGGTACAAGGCCTGGCCCAGAGCACAGGCCCAGGAAATGGCTGCGAAGTCGAACAGAACCAAGCAGTGCTCACGGGATGAGGACCCAGGGCATGGCCGGGCCTCTTACCACCGGTGGGTGTGTGTTAAAACGTGACGTGCAACGAGAAGCGAATATTCTCAAGCTAAACAGAATTGCCAACATTTCTTCCCGCAGGAGGTGGTGATACCCTGAAGATTCAGACCCTTGGGGAGCAAGTGCCTGGGTCTGAGACAAAATTCTAGATGTCTGGGGCTATAGTAAGTCAGCAGAAGAGTGTGTGTAAGTCAGGGAGAGAGGCTGTGGGGGTGGGGGGGCTGGTGTGTGCAGGGGCGAGGTGGGTACACTTGGTAGGTAGACACGTATATGTGCGGTGTGTGCCGAGGGGAGCCTGCAGCTTCCCCCAGCTGAGAATCCAACGTTCTGAGTGAAACAGCCAAGTCCGAGAATGCCAAAGGGCCATGACCCAGCCTGGGTCAGGCCTCTCCCTCCCTCTGAGCTCCTCCAGATCCAAATCTCATTCCCAGTCCTCCCCTTTGCCCGGGAGGCAACTAGGCAAACATCAGAAAGGTCCTCGGGGAGGGGGAGCCCTCTGCTCCCATCAGTCCCACGCAGAGGATGGGGGCAAAGGGGGGAGGCGGTCAGGGCGAGGAAGAGGTACTCACAGTTTCCTGCATGGGGTGGCTGAGGGGTTTCTCGAGGGCGGCCATGTTGTTGGGCATGTCCGGGGGGTGGGAGAGCTGGGGGGGCCCGTGCATGAAGTCGTTCATGGACGTGCCGCCAGGGTTTCCATGGGGGAAGTCAAAGTTGCCATGGCCCTGGTAGTTGTTGCCTGGGGAGGGAAGGAGATGGCAGCAGGGCAGTGTCACCCTGGGGGAAAGACAGCCACCCGTGGGGGGGGGGGAGGGAGGGTAACGTAAATTAAGAGGAGTCCTGGCCCCCGAGGCTGGAGCCGGCGCCCGTGGCCTTACACCTCCCAGCTGTGTGACAGGGCAGCGGTGCATCTCTCTCTGGGGGGCCTTAGCACCCCAGGACGTGAGCTGTTTTATAGTTATGGGGGGGCAGAACTTGAGGCCAGGCTCCTGAGGTGGGGGGCGGGGATGACGAGGCCTGAGTCTGAGCCTTGCACAGGATCTGATGAGCAGGACCCCAGACCTGTTTCCCACTGCCCCCACGTGGTTGCACCTCAGCAGCGGGAAGACCTGGGCCCAGAGTGGGAGGTCGGGATCTGCCCAGGCCGCAAAGAAAGCAGCATCAGATTCTGGAGGTCACCATTAGAAATCAGCTGTCTGGCTTCCCTGGCCACTGCTCCCTCCACCCCATGGCCATAGTGAGGGATCAGAGGCCCAGCATGCTGCAAAGCTGGGGCCCTCTGCACGCTGTGGGACCCTGCTATGTGGGTTCACCTCTCTGGGTCTCTAATCATACAGGAGGCTGGATCCCGTGGGGAGCTCCCATCCCCTGTGTTTACGGGGGCTGGGAACTTTCTAGGAACCCAGGGCAGTAGGGTACAGCTTGGTCTGGGCAGCAGGGAGAGTTAGAGGCAGTGACAGTGACCTTGGTGGCCAAAGACTGGAGCTCCAGACCCCTGGACTCTGTGTCTGGAAGGATGGGAGTGCTGCAGGGACAGGGACAATACAGATGTCACAGAGTAACATGGGAGGGCACAGGGAAGGCCCAAGAACTCCAAGTGGGAGTGTTCTGTTAGCGGCCCCAGCAAAGCGGGCTCCAAAGAGGTCGAGGCGCTATCTGTCCCCTGGAGCTCGAGGAGGCAGGGCAGGGCAGCGCGGGACAGGCAGGAGGTTGGCTCACGGGGCAGCTCCTCACTTGGGCCTTCCTAGCTGGGTGCTGACCCACAGGGTTGGATGGAACCAGGTGGCAAAGGAGAAGAGGACAGATGTCGAATGGGCCACTGTACCCCCAAGTCGAGTGACCTCAACTCCCCTCACCCCCACTCCCCCGCACCTGCCACATGAGCCCAGAAATCCTGGGGCCCTGCTGGGTCTCCTCTCTCTCTCCTTGTCCAGTATCACCCACCTTGGTTGCTGTAGTCGCTGGAGCTGGTGCCCCCCGGTGGAGGTGGGAGTGGATAGGGGGACGGGCCGGGGCCCAGGGCTGCGATCATTTCCATGACGTTGGGCATGATCATCTGGCTGGGACTCATGGTCTTGAACCGCTTGGAGGGGATGCCATCTGGGTCATCTTTAATGTGGAGGTCTGACTTGATCGGGACTGGCCGCCAGCTGCATGTGGGGTCGATGGTGACCTCTTCAAACTCGGAGCTAGGGGGAGCAAGGGGGCAGAACTGAGGTCCTGGGATACGGGAGCCTCCAGCTCAGACAGACACTGAGGTGTCCCTGCCCCCATTCTCACCACACTCTGCACAGGACAGAGGTGTGAGGGATCTTCCTGAGCGACTAAGGTGAAGAAAGTAAGTGGCTGGGCACACGGCAGCTGGCCCCAAGGCCTCCCACCCAGGGAGTGGCCGTCCAGGGCACTGTCTTGCTCTGGCTGAGTTTGGTCTTTTCTGGAAAGTTCCTTTGCCCCCAGGTAGAGAAGTCCCTGAGACAGAGTCACAGAAAAGTGAGCGCTCGGGCGGGCGAGTCGTCTGCCAGCCTGGAGAGCAAGGGGCTATCCGGAGTATCCCCGTGCTCACGTCAGCCTATCCGGGCCAGCACCCCCACCCCCACGGCCCCTGGCTGGGGAGGCCTACTTACTGTTGGATGGCGTTCAGGATGCCCCACATGTACTGATCCACCTCCAGGCCCTCAAGCAGAGCGGTTTTACTGGAAAAAAAGAGAGGGGGGCTTGGCCTTTGCTCTTGGACCCTGGAGAGCAGGAGCAGAGCCCACCCCTCCACTGCGTCAAAGAGCCTCTAATGCTGGTTCCTACGGCAGGCAGGGACAGGAGGAGGATGGCCCGTGACAGCTGGATGCAAGGGGACTGCTCACAGCCCCTGTGCTCACAGCCCCTCTGCCGTGTCTGGGCTCCCTGTTTTGCTTTTAGGGCAGGTGCAGGCAGCTGGGCCCCAGAGAGCAGGGCCAGAGGGAGGCCAGTGAGCTCCCCCGGTTCGCAGCTAGGTGGGGAGGCTCCCGCCGGGGCGGCTGCTACTCACTTGCACACAGGACACCTCCAGGTCCCTCTCTCGCAATTCAGCTGCAGGTACGACTCCAGGTCAAAGCACTGCAGAGGCCGGGAGACAGACAGACAGCCAGACAGATGAGCAGATGCAGAGATGCAAGTGCCACCGCCTCCGGGACCCTTATGAGGATCTCCCAGCAGGGAGGGAGAGGAGTGCTGGGAGAGGACTGGGCTGGGGTGTCGCGGGTGGCCGTCACGGGGCCTTTCTGCTGCTCGCATGGCAAACCGGCCACCCCCACGCCCTGCACACGTCACTCCTCACACCACCCTTGTGCCCGGTGGCCCTCGCCCATGTCCTCTGAGGAGGCTTCCTGGCATGCCCGTCACTGACCCTGACACATGATGGCCCCTCTCACGGAGGCTGGGGACGGCGTGGACGCCAGCCTCCCCGTCAGCCCAGCCCCGGCACCGAGACCACATCCAGTCCAGTGCGTCAACGTGTGTCAGACAAATCAAGAGCCCAGACTCTCTGTGCCCACACTCTTCTCCCAGAGGGAAGCTCCCGCCCCACCATGAAGCTCCTTGTACTCTCTTCTGGGAGTCCTTCCTGAGCAGTGCCCCCCTCAGGGAATCATACCCACCCAGGCCGCCCACATTTGCACAGTGCCTGACTGCAGCAACCCAGACTGTGAGAGTCACTCGTTCCCTGAGCACCCGCTGGGGGCAAGGCCCCAGGACACAGCAGTGATCAGGCAGAAGTGTCCCTACTCTCGGGCTCCAAACCAGCTGTGGCCGTATGTGCAGGACTTCCAACTGGTGCCCGACATCCGTCAGGACAGGGACTGTCTAAATCGGTTCCCTGGGAACCGAGCCCTGGGCATACGGAGAAGATGCTCCAAGGACAAACGATGGCTGGGGTGGGTGAATACGATTGGCTGCCGATGGCCACAGAGTGCTCTGTGGATCAGAGCCAGGCCCCGCTGGCCCCTCTGCCTCCCCTCAGCACCCCAGCCGGACGGCCCACACCCCGCTCCCCCTGGAGCCGCCCCAGCCAGGACCACTCACCTGGACGTGCTTGCAGTCGTGGCCTCGAGCAGGCAGCTGGATGCGCCGGAATGTGATGGGGCACTTCAGGGATACCTTGATGGCCGTCTGCTCCACGCCATCCTCCCCGTTGAGGGTCGTGTTGCCCGACGAGGCAGCCACGCTGCTGAAATTCCGCTTGACTGTGGGGGCAGGAGGCACAGGTGGATGTGGAGGACGGGGCGGTCCCGCACACATAGCACCCCCTCCTGTGGCTCAAACACACCCCGCTTCTCTACCGCCCCGAAGACACCGGGAGGCCCCAGGAATAACTGGCGCAGCCCGGCCTGATCAGAGGGGAGCTTGGCCCTCCGGGCACCCTGGATCACCCAGCACTCCGGGACGGCAGCCCCCACGTGCCATGTGTGGGAGGCATGTGTCCCTAGAGGTCACCATGTCAGCTCCCCAGTCTCTGCGGAACAGGCCCCGCCTTCCCTAGGAAGGGGGACTGCCTACCACACGTGCAGAAACCCAGAATGCCACTGCCCACTGATTTTCTGGGCCCGGCGCTCTTGCACTCACTTCTGCAAGGGTGGAGATGAGAATGGACCAGTGCCTGGCGGGAACCTGGGGCTCAGGAGGTCACGTGCAGCAGCACAGAGGGAGGAGCCGTGGGGCACCTCCCTCTGTGGTGCCCCTCACTAATGACCTGGGTGTCTCCTCCAAAGGACTGGACTCTGAGCCAAGTCCCTCTCCCTAGTTTAGCCACGAGCTGTCGAGGTGGGGAGGCCAGTCGGGAAACCACCCCTAGGCCTCCCTTCTGCTGAAGATCCCCTTTGTCCCGTTCCTAGATGTGATCTTCTAGCTGATCATCTCTTCCAGGAAGCCTGCCAGGCCTGTCTATAGCATGGTGTTTCCTTTTAATTTGCCTCATCCCCTGTGCTGTGATCCAGCTCGTCCAGGCTAGGCAGGTCTCAGAGGCCATGCTCATTTGGTCATCCCCACAGATCCAGAAAGAGGGACATGAATTGGGGGTGGGGAATGGTGCCAAGAGACACTAGGGCCCCGGGGTTTGTGCACAGAGCCTAAGGTTGGTCCTGGGTGGATGAGGAACACGGATGGACGATGAACATGGGCTGGGGCTGGTTCTCGCTCCCTGAGCCCCCATACTCACTTTTTGTGATACAGTGCTCGGCGGGCAGGAGGCGCTTCTTGAGGAGGCCTTGCAGCACGGAGCGCACGGAGGGCCGGTGGACCAGCTGCAGCACGAAGAGGTGGGACTGCCAGGAGAGAGTGTGTGCTCAGCCCCCGCCCTACGGCTCCCCTATGCCCCCCCTCCACGTGTGCCCGAAGGCCCCTGAAGGCCAAGCCCAGGAAAGGGCCCTTGATTCATAGTGATGTTACTCTGTCCCAGGATGTGTCCTGGGACCTGTGAGCCTGGAGACCCAGGCAGAAGTCACCACTTGGGACAGTTGCTTGGGTCCTGGGCTGACACCACAACACCCCTGGCGTCAGGTTATGGGACACCTGGCATCAGGATGGGAGCTGGCCTCACTTCCTGACCTCGCCCAGCACTGCTCCCCATCATGTGTCCTCCACCCTTCCTGCCAGAGGGTGTCATCCCTGTTCTCACTCCTCCAGGAAGCTTTCCAGGATTGTATACCCTCACAAGCCCCTACAGGGTCTTCATTCTGACAGTACTCCCCATCCTGTGACTCCCGTCTCTAGGTAGCCTTGGTGTCCCTATGCTTGTAAGTGCAGGATCAGTGACTTTCCTTCTCCTGTGTCCCCCACAGAGGCCAGCAGAGCGGGGCAGGCAATCTACTCCCCCACGGATCCCTGAGCAAGCCCTGTGTACCAGGCCCTGATCTCTGGGGTGTAGGAGAGTGGCTCAGATGTGGTCCAGAGCAGGTCACAGATCGGAGGGACACATACACACTCGATTCTAGGACAGCAGGGTTGGGGGAAGAAGGGAGAAAGTTAACTCCAGACTTGATGGAGTTGGTCTGGGTCAAAAGATGATCAGAATATAAAAATTTCTTGTGAATGAAGCTGGAACAGTGCCTGGCTTCGAGGCACACAGACCTTCACCAGTGGAAGATGGGGGACACGGGGAGAAGGTGTCCAGGAGGAGGGGCCCGCAGGAGGAAGTTGAGGCGGGTGTGTGGACCGGATGGGGGCTGTGGCGTGAGAGTGGGAAAGGCCACGTCTACGGCCAGAGCTCGGTGGCTCTGAAGGTTATCCCACAGCCCCGGGGGGCCCGCCGCACGTGCGTGGAGGCAAAGATCACTGCAGTGGTCACGGGGATGCGGACAGAGCCGCAAGGGCAAGGCTGCGGACCACACCCCGCGCTCAGCCCCGCCCGCACACTCACGCAGCAGCAGGCCGTGACGGTGATCTGGATGGTGTTGCGGCCCGGCTGGCATACGTGCTTGAGGTGCAGGGGCTTGTGGGAGGTCTTGTTGTCGCCGCGCTCGATGGTCAGGGGCGTGGCGTTGACGCTGACCTGCACCGAGGCTGGCCAGTTGGTGTTCATCTGCCGGTCCTCGTGGTGGTAGCACTTGAACTGCAGCTCTAGGTCCGACCTTGGGGGGGGGCGGGGCGCGGCTCAGACGGCGCTGCCCGTGGCTCGGTGACACCTGGCCAGGCAGCACGCCTCCACCTCACCACAGCCTGAGCCCTCAGGGCCCCACGTCCCCAGCTGCCACTGCTGCCCCCGCCTCCCCGCACTGTCCTCCCCCACCCTGGATAGCCCCCCTGCCCACATCCCCAGTCAAAACCCGTCCCGACAACCCACGTTCCCTCACACCGTTCACTCCAGCCACACCCCACTGCTCGGCTGGTCTCCTCTAGACCCCTCCCTATCAGGGTGACACCTGCTCTCCCAGGACAGAGAGAGAGAGACAAAAAGGACAGACACTAATGTGGCCAGACCAGCTGGGAGGCTGACGATGTCCCACCCAGACTCCAGTTGGGACGGGCCTGGGCCGTGTCTGATTCAGTTCCCCACTGAGCTGGGCACCAAAGATACAGCACGGAAGGGGATCCTCATGAACCCGGCAGTGTGGAAACCAAGCAGACCAGGGCCACGGGACGCCTCCCAGGCGAGGGCACTCGGGTAAGGAGGGATGGGTGAGCAGGGCCTCTGCACAGGGGTCCCTCCATCCTCCTGCCTGAGCACCTGAGCTCCTGCGCCCTTCCACCCACCCAGCTCTGTCTACAGCCCCCACCGAAGCTCACTTGGCGTGGTCAAGGCACTGAGTTAGCTGTGTGTACGTGCCCAGTGCAGACCCATCTTGTGTCTTTCAGGTGCCCACTGGGTGGCTGAGAGACTCTGGGTAGAGGGGTGGCAGGGCATCGTGAGTCCTGCCTGAGGAGGAAGGACCGAGGATGGGGACACCAATGGGTTCTGGCATCTAGGAGAACTGGGCCCGAGTCCCAGCTCTGCTGCTTGCTGTGAGAACTTCCCCCAAGCTAATCGACTTCTCTGGCCTCATTGTCGATGGGAAAAGCATTGCCCACTGACAAGATCAAGGGAGGTCAGGTGTAGAAGGCAGAGAACACAGAGCCTGGCCCAGCCAGGGACCTCCCGCCCTTGTCCTCTGGTGTGTCTGGATGTCTGAGCAGCGGCCTGGCTCAGTGGCCAACTGCTGGAAACCTGTAGGGCTTGTTGGTCCTGCCCAACCCAGCCTCATTCCTCTATTTTCCGGCTCTAGCCACAACAAGCCATGTTCAAGTTCCTCCTGCCAGCCCAGCGTCCCTCCTGGAAGACCGCCTTACCGGCCTTTGGGTCTGAGCTAGCCCCCTTTTCCTCTGGGAGGTCATCCCTGACCACTCTCTCAGGACTACACTGAGCGAAAGCTGCTCCCTGCCCTTGGGCCACTATACCTGCCAAGGCCTGCCTGCAGGTTCCCCACAACATCCCCCAAACCCTGCCCAGAGCGGGGCCCAGTCAATGATACCGAACAGGTGAAGGCCGCCGGCAGATGCTGCAATTACCTGCTCAGGGCAATGCCTGGGCCGGGGACGTCACCACCGGACGCCTACCCCCACCCAGCTTGGGCCTGTGCCCCCAGCATGACGCTCACCTCCACATCAGTGTCTGGTGGACCGTGGGCCGCAGGTGAAAGACGTGGTTGCTGACGGCCAGGTTGTGCTCGAGGCGGAAGGGCTCCAGCACCACGCCATCCCGCACCGGGAAGGTGAGCCGCAGCTCATCGTTGTGGTTGGCTGGGCGGGGAGGATGAGCTGGGTTAGCCGCATGCCCGTGGCCACCACGGGCACACAGGAGCATGGGCCCCGGGGCTGTGGGTGGAGCTCGCCCCCCCCCCACACAACTCGCCCTCTTAGCTGCACACTCAGGGGACTTGCAGGGGTGTGTGTGTGTGTGTGTGTGTGAACAGGGCCACAGAAGCTGGGCTATTTGCCTGTGTGCACACCAGGGAGCCCGCTGCTTCTGTCAGTCCACCCCACCCCACCGTCCCTGCGTCCCATGTCCCACTCATCCTGGCTCTACTCCCCTCTGACCGCACCTATTACCTATTCTGGAAACCCCAGGCTCCTCCGCCCAGCCCCTCTCCACAACTGGGAGCCGCTTTTGCTCCCAGCCTCCAGCAGCTCAGGGCTGTTGGCAGCCCAGCTCCACCCCAAATTTCCCTTGCGGGTGGGGCTTCTCTGCTTCCAAGCCCTCCCGCCCTTTCCACATGCCCAGCCCCCGCAGGCAGTCCAACTTCCAAGCCCCCTGGCTCCTGGCCCACTGCAGGGCCCTAGGTGGAGCTGGCCAGACAGAGGGAGGAGGTGGGGCTGGCCAGACAGAGGGAGGAGGTGGGGCTGGCCAGACAGAGGGAGGAGGTGGGGCTGGCCAGACAGAGGGAGGAGGTGGGGCACTCACCTGGGGGTGGCGGCAGAGCGCTCATATTTGGCTTGATGTCAGGTGGGAAGGGTGGTTTAACGTCTTGGCTGGGGGATAGGTAGGGGGGGATACTGCTCCCGGGGGTCATGGGGGGCGTGGGGTTCCCTGGAACAGGTGAGTGGGGGTAATTTGCCACAGGAACTGGCCTAGGAGGCTGGAGGAAAAGAGAAACCATACATAGGTTATGGGGTCACAGGGATAGGAGGGACTCTGGCTACGGAGGTGCACCCCACCCGCCCCGCAGCCCTGGGGCTATGGTCCCTGCTCCCCCAAGGGAGCAGAGCCAGGCCCCCTCTGGAAATCCCTCTACGCCGGCCAGCACTGAGGTCTCTGGCTGCCTACATCATTGCTCTAAGCTACACCCTCCACTCCCAGCCCAGCAGGGTCCTCAGACGGGAGTCTGGCCTGCAGCACGTTGGGCAATTGGCTCCCCAGGAGGCTGCTCTCCCTTCTGCTCTTAATCCTTACTCATCCCCGGCCCACCTGCCTGGACCTGTGCATTTTGTCTGGGCATCAGTGTGCCCCAGAGCTGAGGACCTCGGAGTGCGCTCCCATCTGTGGGCCTGGGGTGGGGGCGGCCGGGCCCCTGAGACACACAAGTACACCCGATGAAAACGGGAACATACCCTGGTGATGTTTCCTTGGCTGTAGTTATTGTAGCTGCTTCCCGAGAAGGTGCTGTTTTGTCCAT
Source organism: Phoca vitulina (assembly GCF_004348235.1). Taxonomy (NCBI): domain Eukaryota; kingdom Metazoa; phylum Chordata; class Mammalia; order Carnivora; family Phocidae; genus Phoca; species Phoca vitulina. The sequence continues at coordinate 19,118,526 of NW_022589732.1, read as the reverse complement.
TAAACTGCTCTGGCTGTTAAAGCAAGATACACAACGCGTTGAAAGTGGAAGGCAGAAAAGCTCCCAGAAGCCAGCTTTCCCTCCTGATATGAAAACTGGCCAGAAGTGTCATACAGGGGATGCTGACGAGGCCCATCCAGTGCTGGGGTGTGGGGCGGGACAGGGGTAGAGCAGGTCACCCCTTCCCCCGCCCCGGGATGGGATTTCGTCTCTCTGTCCACAGCTAGTTATATAGCAAGAGTTTGCAAAAATAGAAACACCTAGAATGCTAAAGTTGGAGCAGTGGTGGGTGGTAATGGAAGTTAGCATGCTTCCTGGGCAAATAAATGTAAAGTGTGTCCAGAGCAGTCTGCACTCCTGAGAATGAACTTTATGATCCCAAAGAAGGGAAAAGCTATGTGCCCAAAAATATTCATCACGGTGTTACTTCGAAAGTGAAGAACCAAGAGCATCGCAAACATCCCATAGGAAGGGGACAATAAAATATGATGTGGTTTATATCGGTAGAAGGTGAGGCACCCTTAAAAAGTGAGAACCACAGAGACTGTAGCAATAAGTAACATGCTCCTGATTTCATGTCAAGTGAAAGAAACAGATTCAAAATCACAACCTTAATAACAACTATATAACATACTGATGCCCACGTGCAGTAGGGAAACAAAGGTTTAGAAGGTAATATTAATATATCCAAGTGGATGCTTTTCTTTAAAAAAAAAAAGACGTGTTTCCTTTATGATCATCTGGTGTGTGCCGTAAACAGTAAAAAGGAAGGGGAAAACCCTTGTCTGAGCCCCATGACTCATGGGGAACCAAGAGCTGCCAGCCTGACATTTTGGCCATGGCTCTGAGCACTCGAGGACACATCTGGAGATCTCTGCCTGCCTCCTGGTGACTTCAGGGGACACACAGGACCAAGATGACACAGGTGGGGGTGGGGATATGAGGTGGTGAGGAAGGAAGGGGTGGGTGGGGTGGTAGGACTCACCTTGTAATACTGCCCCATGTTGACTGTGGGGGGTGGGTACTGCCCGGTGCTCGGCTGGCTGGGCATCCTCTGCCCGGGGTAGTTGGGAGAGGTGAGCGGCCGCGGGGGGTTGGGGGTAGGGTACTGGCCTGGCTGGGTGGGGAACTGGCTGTTTGGTCCGTATTGCTGGTTTCCATAGTTGGGCTGTGGCAGCAGAGAGAGGAGGAGAAAGGCGGTCAGTGTCTCGGAGCCAAGCCACTCACCAGAAGGCCAGGCGTGCCCCGGCCCCTCACCTTCGTCCCGGCTGTTTTCCACCGACAAACTGCCTTCTCCACCCAGAGAGGGGGGGCGGCACCAGAGGCTGCCCTGACATCCAGGGACATGACGTTCTGTCTGTCTGGCTCGAGGGCCACCTCCCCGTGAAGCGGTCTTCTCTGAGTACCCTGCCCCCCGAACTGAGGGTACTTTCAGAGCCTCTCATTCATGCCATTAGGAGGGAGCTCGATTCTAAAGCCCCCTTCATGTGTTTCCTAGCACTTGGTGTGTGGCAGGGGAATGCAGACAATGGGATGTGCTTCCGGAAAGATGGCCCCCTCAACCGCTGCATTTGGAGGCTGAATAGGGGAGGCCCTGGCCCCACACCCCACACTGAACAGCACACACTGATGTTCAATTCTGGGCCATGCGTGCAGAGGTCGGGAGAAGCAGGCTTGTGTAGGTTCCAGACAACCCTCTCAAGACAGGCAACTGAGAGAGGAGACAGCTCAAGGGAGGGGCAGGATCCTTGTCCTTGGAGATCTACAAAGTGATCCCTGACACGCCGATGTCCACCCTGCAGCCGTCCCGCCCCCTCTGTAAGATTAAGTGACCCTCAGGGCCACCTCCCACCCAGACACTCCAGGCCATGACATCCTGTGAGGTCTGCTGAAGCTCCTTATCTATTTAAACTGTCTCTCTTGCCTCTAGGCTCCGAGGTCCCGGCTGTGTTCCAGCAACTGGCAAAGAGCAGACCCTCCATAATACTCCCTTGGCAAATGAGAGAAGGATCCAGAGGTAAGCAGTGGAGGATGGGAGGTGTCCGTGTCAGTGCTGAGGAACTCCACCACTCATACCGTGGCAGTACGGTGGCTGCTGTATGCGACAGTGTGGCTCCTGCCACATCACCAGAGGAGTGCAGGTGGGGGCCCGTCAGGCCACCGAAGAGGACTCCTGGGCGGGACCAGCCAACCCGACACCTGCCCCAATGTTTCGATGGCTCAGAGATTCTAGAAGCGTGCCATTGCAAGGTGAGGCCCGCCTTCCCAGGCAGGGTCAGGCCACGCAGGCTGTGATCACCCAGTGTCCCAGCCCAGTGCCAGGCATTTTGTAGCTGGGGAGCATCGGTGTCCTATGAAGAGGATGACTGAGTAGAAATAATTCAAGGCCTCTGTGGTGTGCCTTCGCCAGAGCATGCCACAGGTGCAGGTGGACATCAGAGCAATGACTGGGAATTTCTCTGCCTTGCCTTTCCTGGGATCACCTCCTTAGGTGCCGGCGACCCCAAGGCTGGGTCTGCAGACGCATCTCTAGCCCAGCCAGCAGGGATGCGGGGAGTTTGAGCATGGAGGGCCTGAAAGAGGGCCCAGAACTCCTGTGGGGGCTGTGTGTGGGAGTGAGGCCAGGAGCTTGAGCATCAACCCCCCCCTTCCTCCCAAGGACAGCCAGGACCTTGAGAGCCGCTGTCCTTCTCTGGCTGGTGCCTCCCTGAACCAACGCCATCCAGGAGTGTCTGGGCTTGAGCCAGGCTCCCGGGTGTTTGAGGAGGTCTCTGACCTCTCCCCTTCTGGATTCAGGACATTGCCAACAATGGCCAAGCCCGAGCTAGGGTGAATGCTGAGGGAATCACACAGACCTTTGAGGAACTTAACTTCTGGACTCTAAACCCACTGTAAGGTCAAGCTGAAGGCCACAGTTCGGAGGCAAGTAGGGTCGGGGTCGGGGGGAGCCGGTCTGAGAATGGGTGGCGAGCAGAGAGCTGTGGGGGAGACTACTCAGCAAGGAGCTTTGCCTAGGTAAGGAATCAAAGCAGGCTTCCTGAGGAGTGCGCACTGGGCCAGGATTCTAGGGTCCCTGTGTCTTTTGCAGGTGAACTAAAGCCTTACCCAGACAGGCCACTTGCTGCCAATTCTTCCCACTGCTCACTGAAGGCCCTATGACACCCCCTCCAGGAAGTCCTCTTTCTCTGACCTCATGCTGAATTCCGGATACCCCCGTGCATCACTGCTTTATGGGCTCCTGCTTAGACAGGTTTCCAGGAAGGTGATCCCCTTTCCTGCTGAAGTCTGGGTTCCCAGAGGACAGGTGTGGGTTTTACTTCCTTAAATCTTTACCTTTCCCTTGGCTGAGCTGACTGGGCAGCCAATGAGACAGTGTTCCTCCCGAAAGAGCAGCTGACAGTTGGCAGAGAAGAGCCCTAAGAAGCACACTGTCTGCCTTCCAGTCACTTCTCCGACGTGCACAGCCTTTAGATATCTGCAGGGTTTTGTCCCCTCTCTTACTCTTGCAAGTGAGAAGCCCTCGTGTGCAGGTGAGGAACGTGGACCCAAGGAGGTTTCACTCCTTACCAAAGTCACTGGGCCCGTGTCTGTGCCGAGACCAAACACCACGCTAACAGCTTCTGCTGCCTGCGCCGGCCCCGGGGCCAAGTGCTTCCCGTCTGGCCCTCGTTCACATCTCCCAAGTAGCCCCAGGAGGTGGGCTGGATCGGCACCGTCTTTTATAAATGAAAAACCATGACTCCAGCAGGGGACAGGACTTGATCAAGGACTTCCAGCTGGGAAATGGCAGAGCTGGTCTCCAAGCCAGGAGCCCGACTCCTCCATCCTAAGGCTCAGACTTTTGGTCCAGGTTTGGCGCTGGTCAGTTCCTGCCCTTTCCAAGGTCCTGCCCACAGCCCCTCTGTTTTCAAGCCCTGGGTGCTCCCCACCTCCCACCCTGGCCACCACCTGCCTCCTGTCACACTCACCTCTCCCGGGTATGGCCTCTTTATGCTCTGAATGGGAAGGGACTGGGGCCGGGGGCCCGGGTAGGTCTGCTGGGGCATCCGCTGCCCGTGCGTGCCAAAGGGGCTGATGCCGGGCGGCCGGGGCTGGTTCATGCCCATGGGAGGGCCGCTCATCCCCGAGGGTGTCATGCCAGCCGCCATGCTTGCGGGGTTCATGCTGCCCCCCATGGAGGCAGGCCCCCGCGGCCCGGGCTGGTTCATGAATTGGCTGTTATACGCCTGGGTGGGACCCATCTGGAAAGAGGAACAGACCTTCAACAGGAGAAGAAGAAAAAAAAAAAGAATAAAATGCCACATGCATTGAAAGTGCAGGGAGGGAAGGGTGGGGGAGGTGGGAGGCTCTGGGTCGGGGGGCACTTTCCTGTGTGGTTGCAGCTGGTGACCAGGCCCCAAGGGATGTCTGGCCTCTTGGGCTCACCACTGCCCTCTGCAGGCCACACAGGAAAGATGCAGCCCAAGGGGTGTTAACGGGGTGGGGTGCAGTCACTCCAGAGAGCAGGCAGCATTTCCAGGGAGGCAGGCAGGGAACGGGGAAGAAGGTGCAGAGGTGGGGAGGGGCACGGGAGGATGGAGGGGGATGAGGATGGAGGCAGGAGCCCCTTTCCTGGAAGCCCTGGCCCCGCCCTCGGCCGGTGGAGACACGCCCTCCATCCACAAAATCTGAGGCAGTCCCAGCTCCCACCTCTGCCCACAGGCCCTGCTGTCCCCTTCCTACAATCCCCACCTCCTCTCCTCTGTTCTGCATTCTTGCAGGGAACACTCTCTGCTCACACCCCACCAGTCCTGAAGGTCAAGGGAGCAGAAATGGGACCTGGGCTCAATCCACAGATGGGATGACTAGGAGTGTATGGTCTTCAGAAGCCACCACGGGGACAGACTGGTGACAAGGCGTTTTAGGCACTGAGCCCGCGCTTTGGTGAGCAGGTGCCCAGAGGGCGATAAAGAACCTCCTTCCCCATTTGCAGACACGCATGAGCCACAAACCCACGCAGAACAAACGCAAGCACCCAGACGGCCTCCCCGCACCACACCCAACCATGCCGACACACCCACGTCCTAACACACACCCGTCCACAGGCCTCCAAGGAAACCCAGACGCACCCTGACACCATCAGCTCTTCCAGCACACATGGCACCAACACCCCAACTCTGCGGGGGGGGGCAAGGCTGGACCGCGACTAGTGGGGCCCTTACCGGTCCATACTGGTTTATATCCTTGTTCTGCGTCTCCTGCAAGGCTGCCACAGTGGCCGTGGCCGTGGCCGTGGCCGTGGCCGCCGCTGCCGCTACTGCAGCCGCTGCGGCAGCTGCCGCGGGCTGAGTGAAGTCAGCGGGCGGCCTGGTGTGCGGAGGGATGCCCATACCTGCGGGGGCATTAGGACCCCCGGGGTAACTGCAAGGGAGAAGAAGGGGAAACTTAGACACTGCCTGAATCTAAAGATGAACCCACTGTAAGCCCTGGGCTGGGAGGGAGAAGACGGGTCCTTCCATGCCCTCCTGCCCCCAGCTCACGGACAAGGGAGGCGTCTAGACCCCGAACCCGAAGGGGAGAGGGGCCCCTGCGGGTTGGCAGCTCTTCGTGCCCCTTGGCGACAGGCAAGCTGCTGTGTTCCCGAAGCCCTTGGTGGGGTGCTGGCCGGCACGGACTCTCCCGGGCACGAGATCACTGCACCTCGCTGCCATGGGCAGCCCAACTTCTGGAGGAGGACACGGTGCCTCACAAAACCCCGAGCACCTTGCCCACAGGCCCTGGTGGATGGTGGGCTGAAGCCAAAGAGGTGGCCTTGGACAGGGCAGGGTGGCAGAGGAGGAACGGGGTGCCTCTCTGCCCAGCCCCCACATCCTGCAGCATCTTCCTGGGGCTCCTTGTTCCTTCCCCACCCCCCGCCCCCCCAGCTCCTCTCGAACCTGGCGGTACGGCCTGAACAGCCCGCGGGGCAGGGTGGCCTTCCTGCACCTGTCTGGAGCAGCTCTTGACCCCGCCGGCCCCGCCCTCATAGCGTCTGCCCCCCCCAGCCCCATGTACAGACACCGGCACAGAAGGGCCGCTCCGGGGGACGAGAGTGCGGGCCTTCCAGCACCAGGGGCCTGGCGGCTATCACAACCAGCCAGCTGTGTTAGTGCCTCACCCACTCGCTGTGTCCCTTTAACGGAGGGGACAGCAGAGCACGAGTAGTGCCAAAAGCACAGGGCTGGCGTTTCAACACTACTCCTGCTCCGGGACGGAGGGGAAGGGCAGCGCCAGAGCCGCTCCCGAGGGCTGCTCACCTGGCCCCGAAGCCCCCGCTGCCGGGGTAGTTGGGCCGGCCGTACATGCTCTGCTGGATGTAGGGCTGAGCGGGCCCGGCCTTGGCCGAGAACTGCTGCTGCTGTCCGGCAAACTGGGGGGAGTTGAGGCCGGGGTTGCTGGTGGTCATGCCCGACGCCATGGGGTTGCCGCCTGGATTCATGGGGTTGTTGGCATTGGCCATAGGGTTCCCGAGGACCTGTGGGCAGAGAGTGGTTGTCACCCAAGCGGTGTCCCAGGGGCCATGGGAGGGAAAGAGGAGACATGGGGGGCTGTTGAAATGGTACAACGGGGAGAGCAGAGGGAAAGGGGGAGAAAGTGGAGTCATGAATTGTCCCCAGACCATACAAATGCTTTGAAGGGGGTAACACAGCCCCGGAAGCCAGCAGCAAAGGGGATGAGAACCCCGGCCTGTGATGGAACCAGGAGGGGCTGGTCCTGCCCTCAGTGGCAGGTAGAAGGCACTGGACTTCTCGGCCCTCCTCTGCCAAGGGGCCTGGGTACCCAGAGGCTGGGATACATGGTGGCCCTGGGCTGCTGCTTTGTCAGGGCGAAGAGAAACCCAACTTGCCAGCTCTGGAGGGTGGCAGGATCCCAGCCAAGGGGCCCCTGTGGCCTGAGACTGCAGGGAAGCCCAGGGGTGCCCTTGGGGGCGGCCACCAGCCCCGAGCTGTGGCAGAGGCCGAGCAGGCTGGACAGGAAGGTGTGGAGGAAAGAGGAAGGGGTGAGAGCGGGAGGCAGGGGTGGCCAGGGGGGTGGGGGAGGGGTTTGTCACAAGCTGAAAGCTTACCATTTTGCTGAAATCTAACCCACGTTACCCACGGTCAAAGACCCCAGACGCTGGAGCCCTGAGGCCAATAACACCCAGGAAGTTCTCCTATTTATCCAACCCAAGTAAACGTGGGCTAGGGAAGAACCCCCGGCTCTCGGTCAGATGAAAGTCATTCCCCCAGAAGGGCCCTCGGATGGGGACGGTTGCCTAGGGGCCAGCTGCCGCCCTCCTGAGCAAGCGTGGAGGGTAGCGGCATGTCCACGGCTGAGTGTGCCCCAAGAGCTGGTCTTTCCAGCTGGGCAGTGTGAGGTCGACTGGCATGGGAGGATGACCCAAAGGCCCCAGGGCTCAAGGGATGGTCCTGCTGGGGGGGGGGGGGGGGGCTGCGGCACGGGGGCAGGACAGGCTCTTACCTGGCTCTGGGATGTGTTGGTCACTCCCCAAACCGTGGTGACCACGGAGAGGGAGCCGGGAGGCTGGTTGGTGTTCTGCTGCCAAGGGACAGAGTCATAGGGGAATGACCCATCACTGCAGAGGGAGACAGAGGGGGGATCCTCAGGGACTGCATACACAGGAGGGCCCCATCACCCCATCATCCTCCATGGCTCCCAGTCAAACCCAGGTGACCCCCATCTCCATCAGCTCTAGACCCCCCAGGCCTGGCACAGGGTCCGATGCAGAACAGGCACACCTCACGTGGTGGCAGACCCTGGAAGTGACCATGTCTCCCCCCATCGCTGTGGAAGTACCACCCCCATGGCTGTCTGCCTCACCTGAGCCCAAAGTCCACAGGCCACGCTACGGAGGAAGAAGAGAGCCCCACAGGCCCCACCTGAGCTCCTCCTTCCACCACGCTCTGACTTGAAGTGGCTCTCCAGAAAGAGCTTTGGTTTCCCCGTACCAGCTTCCCCTTGGAACTTCCCGGTCCCTTCTCAGAAAACATCGGAAGGGCCCCAGTCTGAAGCTCGCCTCCTCCCCCTTCCTCCCAACCCTTTGTAGCAGGTGGGCCACCCAGTCCAGCTGATGTGGCCTCTGGCAAGAGGTTCCTTACGTCATTCTTCCTTCCTGCCTCTGGATCACAGGTACGGGCCTGCCTGCCATGCTTCCTCCCCTGCTCCCACCCCAGTCTCCTGTGCACGTCCCCGCCAAGCTAAGCTCCCTCAAACACCCAAGACGCTCTCCACAATCAAAGACCTCCAATGGCTCCCAGTGTTTACAAGGCAAAGTCCGAACTCACACACTTCAGAATGATTTACCCTGCTGGCTAATCCCACCCTACCCTGCCTCCCCGCTTGGCTCCCACCTCTGTGGGAGCACCCCAGCCATTGCCCCATTGCCCCGTCTCCCCTGTCTCCTTGCTAGGCCCAGAAGCACCCACCTTATTTGGTGACATCTCCTGAGAAGCCCCCAAACACCAGAAGCAAGGACTTAACCTTAGGCCCAACACCCTGCCCTGCACACAGTAGGTGCTCAATAATGCCTTTCTATTAGTTGCTATGGTACTTGTGAAGAGTGACCCCCGGGGAGAGGGAAGGGGCTGTCCAGATTATAGCATGAAGAAAGTGCTGGGGTCCCAGCCCCTAGGAGTGCTGAGCTGGGACTGCCTCTGCATTGACTCCCTGGCACTTCTCACGGAGACACAATCCCAGATGTGGCCCCCAAGGGAGCAGAGACGCAGAGCACCCACATCTGTTGTACCAGCCCTGCGCGGCTTCCCGACAGCGGGGAGGCCTGCAAGGTGGCACTGCTGGGTACCAGGCCGGGGGAAGGGGGCCTGGGGGAGGCTGGTGGGGTAGGAAAGCACGTCATGCCTCTGTCTGGCTTGTGCTGTCATCACAGGAAGTGAGCAGAAGACAAAAGTGCTCGCTCACTCCTGGAGAACTTACACCCCGGCCTAGCAGGCAAGCCAGGCCTGGCCCTAGAGGTGCTGGGAGCCAGCCGGGAGGTCAGGACTCACAGGACGGAGGCACCCTCCTGCGTGACAGGCAGGCAGGGGGCAGCGGGGGGCTGAGTCTCGTGCCTGCTTCTCACCGGGCAGAGCCCTCGGCAGCCAACGTAGCCAAGGCGGGCAGGGCCCTGCAGGGGTGATGTCACCGTCTGCCCAGGCTTGCTCGCCCCATGCCTGGACACCCTCTCTGCCCGGCCAGCCCCTGGCTTCCTTCCTATCTCTGCTCAGAAGCCACCTCTCTGGAGGGGCCTGCCCTGACCTCCTGCAGTAAGAGCAGCCCCACCCCTCCACTCCCTTTTCCTCCTGCCCTGGCTTTTTTTTTTTTTTGGTACCCTGGGTACGAATCCTGTCCCGTCCTGGCTCAGGGAGGGTCCAAGTTCCCTCGCCTGTCTGCACACAGTCCCCTCTTCTGTCAAATGGGCCTAAGAAGGGCATTCCCCCACTCTGCTCTCTGAGTTTTTGGAACTGTGGGTCATGAAACACGACTGGGTCATGACATCAAACCAGCACGAGGGGAAAAAAACGGAATAAAACAGAATAGTTAAGCGTGAGCACATGGTAAGAATAAATAATATTCCTCAGTGTCTTGATTTTATGTGTGAGTGTGCACGCACCCTGGGTCATGGTGCACTATGCACATTTACTGTGGGTCTCAGGTCAAGGAGGTTTGAACAACACAGGCCTTGGTAGCGTAAGCCTGATGAGGCTCAAAGAGGAGCATGCAGACAAAAAGGCTTACTCGACTAGAAAGGGACACAGACTTGGGCATTACTCATGATTTCCAGGGGAGAGGAGAGGCCCTCGGAAACCCAGACCTCCTGCCTACCCTCTACTCCTGCCGGCCAGACATGGTGTGGGTCAATGAAAAGGGGGTGAGGCCCAGATGCACCCGCCAAGCTGACAGACAGCTCACACTTGCATCTGGGAAGGCTGCAGGACCCGGGAGCCCAGAGAGCTCAGGAGGGCTGGAGAAGCACAGGGAAGGAAGCGATGAGCTTGCTCCTGAGCATGGCTGGGCTGGAGGCCTCCCTGGGAGAAATCACAGAGGACTGGGGTGCCACCTGGTCCCGGGCCTTGGCACACCAGCATCCCGAAGGAAGGCCCTGCAGGCTATAGTTTAATCCAACAGAGAGGAGACCCCTAGATGCCAGCTGTCCTGTGAGGCCCTCATCTTAGGTGTACAGGATGGAACACAGGACCCCCAGCAATTTAACAGAGCACAAGTGTGTGTCTTCTCTGCCCCACAACTCCCATCAACCCTCCAGGCTGATGTCCAGTTCGTGTCCTTTTATTTTTTTATTTTATTATTATTATTTTTTTAAAGATTTTATTTATTTATTTGACAGAGAGAGGCACAGCAAGAGAGGGAACACAAGCAGGGGGAGTGGGAGAGGGAGAAGCAGGCTTCCCGCAGAGCAGGGAGCCCGATGTGGGGCTCGATCCCAGGACCCTGAGATCATGACCTGAGCCGAAGGCAGACGCTTAACGACTGAGCCACCCAGGCGCCCCTGGTTCGTGTCCTTTTAGAATGTGCCTGGCAGGCTCAGGAGTAAAGCCCTCTGGGAGCCCCTGGAGCCTGGCAGGGCCCCACCCGAGCTTGGGGCGGGGCGGGGCGGGGGGTGGGGGCAGGTAGCTGCTGCCTCACCACCTCGGCTGGGGAGGCCCCGGCTCACCGGGATACTGCACAGGCCCACAAACACGCTCCTGACTGCCCTACGGCTCCGTGGGTGGGCCTTGTGGGCGGAAACCAGCTCCTTCCTGTTTCGTCCCCTCCACCCGAAACTTGGTGAGAAGCAAACTTAACCATGGTTCCCAAACTGGGCATGCCCACCGTCTGGCTGGAAGGTGCACCCCGGGCCTATTCCAGGAGTGCACGCGTGTGGCCAGGGACACAGATGTGTGTCTGCACGCACACCCTGCTGCCATGTGGCCGGGCACACGCGGGGGCAGAGACAGGCACGCGCGTGGAGGGGCGGTCTCAGGGACTCGCTCGCCCCCACTCACACCTGCTGCAGAAGCAGAAGTGGCAGCCGCACCAACACGGCTGTGACTCATCTCCTGGGGAGACGGCTCCTGCTGTCGCAGCGAAGGCTCTCGCCCCCACAGGCCCCTGGCAGTCAGCCCTGCCGCCGCCTCTGCTGGGACTCAGACACCACCACCGGGGGGGCTGCCCGGCTCCAGCTCCCTGTGGCCCAAGGAGCAAGGGCAAGCCCGGCTCCTGGGCCCTACCAAGGTGGGAGGGGGCCTAGGGTGATGAAGGGGAGGCCTAGGGGGCCTATGGGGGAAGGGGGTGTCCTGAGGCCCTTCCTTCCTCTAGCAAGTACTATCTGACCTGCAGATGAGGTCAGCCCAGGTCAGGGGTCCCTGGCATTTGGGGACTGCCTGCTAGGAACCACTTCTCTCCTCTTCTCCATAGCTGGTTGCAGTTCAGAGGGAGGCCAGGGCCCCTGGAATGTGAGAATCCCAGTCTTAGTAATCCTGTCCAGCTCTGTGCACCCCCAGTGGGTACACCCCATGGTGTACAACCCCATAGCCCAGTCTCGTGCCACAGCTGCCCCCAGTTGCAGGCCTGTCTAGCCAAAACCGCCCCAAGAACCCTAGTCTACCCAGAGAGGCCCCGGTCCCAGTAGCCACGTGGAATCTCGGCAGTGTTCTGCCTGCCAAGCACCTCCTCACAGGGAGGTACCTGCTTTCCCGCCTCTGTGCCTAATCTTAGTCTGGGATGCTTCAGCCGTGCCACTCATCCTTCCCAGGCTTCTCTTCCAAAGGCCACCTCCTCCAGGAAGCCCTTGTGACATTCACTGGCTTGAGCTCCACTTGTTCCTCACATTCGTAGGGCCTGAGTGGGGGCCCAAATGAGAGGCCCCCCCCTTTCTCCTTCTGCCCCAGGAATCCTGAGTTAGGCTACCTGTGCCTGGCATGATGTCACCACACACCTACGGGGCTCGGAAAGCCTTTGCTAACCAAAGTGCCAGAGAGAAACACCGACTCTCCATACTCTCCTCAGAAGGATGCCTGAGAATGAGTAACTGTGTCCATTCATTAAACCTGACGGCTAAGCACCTACAGTGTGCTTGTGACCCCATGGGCGCTGGCACCCAGGAAGTGAGTCCTGCCCTCCAGGGAGAGGGACAGAGGGAAGCTAATGAAGCAGCTACTTGCTCTCTCTATGCCTCAGTGTCCTTATCTGTAAAATGGGATGATAACAGTACGTCTCTCAGAAGGCTGTCGTGAGGATTGAGTGAGCTCCCACATGTAAGGCAAAATGACCACATGCAGCTGACCTCGGGCACCGAAAACTGTTGACCGCTGCTGTTGTTATGATTTATTGAGTGGCTTCTACAAGCAAGGAGCTACGTGAAGGGACTTCCACCTAAGAACTCATTTAATCCCTTAAAGTGGGCTCAACAGATGCATCCATAGGAGCTGAGGCTCCCAATGTCCCAGGGCTTGTCAAGGGCAAGACTGCCAGGTGGGCTGGACCACATCCCATTGTCTCAGGGAGCTAAGGATTCGGTAGGATAGCACCTCCCTGCACAAAGATGGGGAGGGGCACCTGGGGGGCTCAGTCGGCTAAGCAGCCGACTCTGATTTCACACTCAGGTCATGATCTCAGGGTTGTGGGATCAAGCCCTGCATCAGGCTCTGTGCTCAGCGGGAGTCTGCTTGGGGATTCTCCCTCTCCCTCTGCCCCTCCCCTCCTTCTCAAATAAATAAATAAATCTTAAAAAAAAAAAAGTGGTGATAATGCGAGGGGGCACATGCTATGAGGGACATCTAGCAGTCCCCAAGAATTCCAAGAAGGGGCACAGCTTCCCAAGGGTTCTTGGGGAAGCCACCCAGCATGAAGGGACAGAGGACATGTAAAGTTTAGTCTCAAAGACTGGCTGCAGAGAAAACCCAAACAGTGACCCAGGGGAAGAAACAACAACACTCTATCCATCAAATCATTAGCTTTGGCCTGCAGAGAGTATCCTAGCAAATACTCAGGGACTCCGACTAAACATTTGTGAGGCTAATATTCAGATGGCACAGGGAGGCCCTGCGGCACAGTGGCTAACTATCTGGGCTCTAAACTTAAGAGTCTTTGGGGTCAAGCCTTGGTTCAGCCACTGACGATTTCTATGACCTCGGACATATCACTTAAGTCAGCTCAACTTTCTCATCTGTAAAATGGGACTAACTCTCTCCTAGGATGAAGCATACGAATACAGGTAAAGTTCAGCACAGTGCCTGGCACACAGTCCCTGCTAAACTGTACTTACACTTTTCTCTCCATTTCTGCAGCATGACTGTGTGCAGGTACCCCTATTTACTTGATGATGGTGCTTACAAGTTTTGCAAAAATGCTATGAGAGGGGGTGTTCTTATCATTCCTGCTTGTTGAACAGATTTCCCAAGCCTCTGAGGCTTTCCTTAGTGTTCCTTTGCCATCCTGTCACTAGTGAACTCCTACCTATATTTCAAAGCCCAGCCTGGATACTCCCTTTTGTGATTCTCTTAAGCAGAACCAAGGACGTTTTCCTCTATTCCCTCAACTCTTTTGTCACATAAAAGAGCTTTTCACGTTGCAGTTAGAGTAGATGATTTACATGTCTGTTTGGCAGCTCCATAGGCACTGACTGATGTTTGCTAAATGTGAGAAAATGAGTAAAGCCCAGCAAGAGGGGAGTGCTGATTCCTGGCTCCCGGGGACCTGCTGAAGCAGTGTCTACACAGACATTCATGGAGGGAAGAGGTGGGGAGGGCTGAGATATTTCTTCCCTTGCACTTCTAACAGCCACTTTATTTGGGAGAAATAACAAATTCCTATTAAGGGTATTGTCAGACCCGAATTAATTTCCCTGATGTGGCTATATTGGTCCTGTCTCCATGCAAGGCTGAAGAGTTACCACTAATGAAACACCAAGCCAGTGAGGAGCTGAAGCTCCCACCCTCTTTCATTTAGGGGAGCCGTTAACGGGGCTCTCCATCATCACAATGACTCGGGCCGCTTCCTTCCCTCCCCGCGGTGAAACGTAGAGGGACCTGCACAGCTAACTGCATACTAGAGGGTCTTAAATTTTTTCAGTAGGAAGGAGGAAAGGAAAAGATGCTGTACCTTAGCAATCTGGAACCGATGGGCAGGATTTATGGCTCCTTCAATCCCTTCCTTCCTTCCTTCCTTCCTCCCTCCTTCCCTCCCTCTTTCTTTTTTTTAATTTTCTGGGGGCAAGAAGAAGGACCTATTACAACCTGAGCTTTGGGTCCAGCTCCACAAAAGCAGCTAACCATGAACGTGGCGAAGGTGGTATGATGGGACCAAGGAAAGGAGGAGGCTGGGGGGTCAGCTCTGATGGAGCCCTTCTTTGTTAGCTGACCAAAGTGAGCGCGTCAGGGTCCACTGGCGGTGGGCATGTTGGAGGTCCTGCACTGCTGTTTCTAGCGCTACAGATGAGGACACTGAGGCACAGAGAGGTTACAGAGCTGCCCAAAGTCCCCCTGCCAGAAGAGGGCAGGGCGGCCACTCATGCCCAGCGGCCCGGCTCAGCGCCTGTGCCCCCCACCTGCTACACCTGGGCACCTCTCCTCTGGGGGGGGGGGGCGCAAACCCCTCCCCCGGAAGAGGAAGGGCGGCACCCCTTGATTTTGGAGTCATCCCCAGCTCTAGCGGGCTTTGACTGGTAATTAAGTTAGGCGTGTAAACAAGATTTATTAAGCTTTTAATTACTTTTGCAGCACTGATTTGCATATGGACAATGTGCTAATCACAAACGGCTTTTTTAACCAGTCATTTAAATCTGAGAAGGAAGGCAGAAATGTTTGTTGGCAACACGTCCGGGTCACTGTGGGGGCTGTGGCGCCCGCCTCCATGTAACCTTCCCCCTAAGTGGCTGGGACCATGGCACCACAGCCACGGGGTCCCCCAGAGACAGCCTGGGGCTTCGGCCTTCCAGGGACCCCCACCCTCTCCTATTTACTTGTCTTCAGAGCCTGAAGACAAGGACCCCTGAGTTTTTGAACAGCCACACACTTCCAAGCCCCAATCCTGAACATCACCCGTGGCCCAGGGTCTCCTGAATTCAATGGGCAAGAAGGGCTTCTGTCCTCCAAGTCATTCAATACAGCGGTGGGGGTGGGGGCCTGAAAAGTTTCCTCTCTGTGAAAAGTACTTGACTTTCCTTCTTATTTGGGAAGTTACATGAGGACTTAAAAGGTGATGCCTCCTATTGGGGTTTCCCAGGAAATTCATGAAGCTACAAGTAGAGACCGGCCAATCTCCCATCACCTGCCACAGTGTGCTTGTGGCCTCAGTGTGGGGCCTGCAGGGACGTGGACCAGTCCTTGTTCAACTGATGACACTTCTTTCCAGTCTCAACTGCCCTCATACAGAATTGGGAAATAGGGCAAGGTCTGGATCAGAGTTGGGTTAACAACCAGACACCACCTCACTGATCTTGAATGGCCAGCAGCAGAGTGAAGGGCAGAGCACTGTCCTGCCCCTTATGGGCTGTGTGTTCTTGGGTAAGTCACTGTCCTGCTCTGGGCCCACTTTCCCTTCTAGCTCTGCCATTCGGGGTGGGAGGTATGGTGCAGAATGGAGGAGGTCACGTTCCATGGAAGCAAGTGGTCATCCCTCAGTTCTCAGTGAATCTTCCAAGGCACAGGGCTCTCCCGTCTCTGAGAGGTCGCCTCTTTGCATCCTCTATCATTCATGGGTCCCTACAGGGAGCTGAACCAGTGTGGCATCTGTAGAAGAGCACTGCGTCCCAGCCCCCCGAGGGAAAGCCAGTTCAAACTCACAGAATGCACCTGCCCAACTCTCTGACCAAGTCCTTGAAGGTCAAGGCCCATGTCCTCTGGGCAGCCTCTTGACAGCCCGGACATTTTCCTCCTTCTGACCCCAAGGCCAGGTCTGCCTGTCACCTACCCCTAACCCTGCCTCAATCCATCAGGTCTCAGTTTTGCCTCACTGGGTCTTACTTCCTCCCCAACCAGCGAGATGCAGCTCCCTGGAGCACAGACACCCTCCATCCGGTTAACTCCAGGACAGGACGGTCTCAGGCCTCCAAATCAGCTCAGCATGACCTGGCGAAGGCCTGGCCGGGGTCTAGAGCCGCAGCACTCTGCGGCCTGAACGGTCACAGCCGAGCAGGTGTGAGGCAGGCCTCTCATGGGGCCGCAGGGCCCTGGCCCACCACCGGTGACCGCTTTCCTGGCGGTCCTGGCTCGGAGGAGGAAAGGCTGGACGGACAGATGGGAGGCAACAAGAAGCGGGAGGAGCCCGGCGGGGCAGAGCAGTAAGAAGCTAAAATCAAGGCAGGCAGTCGAGGCTGCCTTTAGCCATAGGCTGTGCGGAGTGGCTGGCAGGAGTCCAGATGCAGAAGCCCTGCGGCTTTCTGCTGAGCCAGGGCAAGGGGAGGATGGCGGCCAGAGGTGGGTTTTGCCTTTCCTGTGTGGTGGTTCTTAACCACGGGTGACATCCTCACCCCTCAAAATGTGTGAAGGTGCTTTCACAACATGGGGGTGGGGGGCCCTAGAAGAACTGAGTGGGCAGGGACTGAGACATTAAATGCCCTGGGCCCAATGCCAGGAGTGCCCCCCACTGAGAAACACCCACAGAAGGGGGGCTGTCCTGAGTCTGAGGGGTCACAGGCTGGGCCGAGGGGGTGGCGAGGCAGCGCCCCTGGGGGGCTGTGGTGGTGGGCTTGCTGTCGAACAAAGTGCTTCTGACCGAGGCAGGGAACCACGTGTTGGGGCAGGGTGCTGGACCTAGGGAGCTCCCTCCCAGCTCTGAGAATCAAAAGCCCCTAATTCAATTTGTAGAGCATGGCCAATGCCCGACTTCGTGGCAGCACCTCCATGGTGGGACCCAGGTCGCCTGCCGCGTGCTCTGGGCTGTGGGCGCCTTGGTCAGGCTGGGTCGTGAATGAGAGCCTAGCTCTGACTACAAACATACCCCCCCGAGCCTGTCATCAGTGGGACGTGCGGAGGGAAAGCAGACGGCATGGCAGGCCCTGCTGTTCCAGGGTCAGCACGCAGAGAGAGCGGGCCCAGCTCGGCGAGGGAACTGCAGGGCTGGCTGGTCCTGAGCACGGGCTCCTTCGCAGGCTGGTGCCGGGCAGACCAGCCACTTCCTCAGTGTCTGATGGCCTCCGCCCCGGCGTTCCCACCTGTGACCCCGGGCTTCTCCTGACCCCGCCCCTGTGCTGATAGCCCAGCCTCACTCAGCTCCTGTCTGCCCGGCCTGGGCTGGCTCCGTCCCCACCTGCGGGTGGGAGCACCAGCTCTGTGATGTTCCTGAGCCCCTTGTGGGCCCTGCGTATCTCCGTGTTTGCCCAGGGCCCTGCTCAGGAGAAAGGGGAGGCCCTGAGTTCGGGACAGTTAATGTTCAGCCCAAAGTCTAGAACCTAAAAGAAGAAACAGCCCTCCACTGAAGGGACAACGAACGCAGCCAGGCTGGGTAAGACTGGCGCTTTCAACCTCTGCTGGGATGGGGGAGAGACAGTGCTCACCCCACCAGGGTTTAAAAAACAGAGAATATCCTCCTGGCTGCTCAGAGGCCCCCACCCCAGGTCTTCCACCGGAGGGGCACTGCCCAGCGCCCACCTGGCAGCCCCCCGCCCGCCCCTGGAGGTACGCGCCCACTCACCTGTGCGACAGAGTGGGTTTCATGGAGCTCATGGAGTTGAGGGGGGGCTGCATGGGGAGTTTCCCGGGGGGGTCGCTCTGGCGGCTCTTCTGATGCCGAAGGAGCAGGAGACGGCCGAGCTCCTCACACCAGGAGGACAGCAGGGCTGCAAGGAAGGACAGGACGGTCAGGGCGCCCCGTGGCCACCTCCCCTGGCTACGCCCGCTGCCACCTCGCCCTCCCAGACTGGCCGCGCCCGTACAGTGGGACTGACACCCCGAAGGAGGGCTGATGTCAACGGCCCTCACTCTGATGAGGACAGGCCAGAGGCGGCACAGTCGAGAGCATGGACACGATGGAGGGGACGTCCAAGATGGTGCCAAGGAGAGGCCACTGGAGTGGGAAGGAGGCAGCCCAGCACAGACCCTGTGTCGGGCAAGCTTAGGAAGTGCTGGCCTCCCCCAGACTTCTCAGCGAAGCCTCCGGACACTCAGCTCAACATGGCCTCTCTTTGTGGGTAGGGTAGGAGGGACAAAAGTCACCCGGAATCCAGAGCCTTTCTAGAGCCTCTTGATGATCCCAAGAGTGCCCACAGGCTTCTCCCTGAAAGTCCTCCCCGCAAAAGTGCCCACGCCTTCCAGTTCAGACCCGCGGCTGGTCCCTGTGCTGTTGGGCACCCAAGCTTAGAAGGACTAAGGATTTGCAGGGCAGAGGGCAGCCCGGGGGTGGGGTGGGGGCCTAAGCGAGAGTGGGCCGGGGGCACGGAAAGCAGAAAGCCCAGGAGGACCCTCCACATCCAGACTTTGAGCCCTTAAACACCAAGAGAAAAGCAGCTGAAGCTAACGGGGTGCCAGGGAATCACACTTCACTGTCCTAATGTGGCCACCAGGGGCCAAAAGCACCCTCCAGGTCAGTTTGTCTGGCCAGTCTGTCCAACGAGCTTGAAAGAGTTGGGAAGGCTGGCCTGCCACCACCTTGCTGTGTGGACCAGTGGAGCTCAGAGACCCTCTCTGGGCCTCCCTCAGTTTGCTTGCAGGGGAAGAGGAATGATGAGCCCTGCCCTGCCCCATGCTCTCCCCATGCTACAGATGAGCAGACTGAGCTCAGGCGGGGGAAGTCATTCGCTCACAGTAACCACAGCTAGAACGGCGGACACACAGAAGGCGCCCCTGCCCCATCCCCACTGGTGAAGCCCAAGCCTGGACCAAAATGTGGCAGAGCAGATGAAACCCTTCAGAAGGCAAAGACTGAGTGGCCATGGGCTCCAACCCCACCAGCGAGGAAGCCCTCCGGCCTCGTCTGAACCTCCCCCCTTTACCACATTCGGCTGGCACTGGGGAAGATGCCTTGCCCCACAAAGCCCTGGGGTGGCTGCCCAGGGCTGTCACGTCAAACCACCCAGATCCTGGGCTGGGTGCCCCATCAGCTCGCGGACCCGGGAGGCAGGGCTGGGACCCTCTGCAGCCCTGTCTGCCCCTGCCCATGGCCCACATCAGCTCTGTCAGTCGTGCGGAGCGGTGGGTTCTTTCCTGCCCCTCACCGGGTGAGCAGGGGCCAAGAAGCAGCTGTTAGGACCAGCGGGAGAGCCCTGTGTCCGCGGTGTGGCTGGAAGCTGCCTGCCAGGGTGGCATACCCGTTCCCGGGGAAGCGCAGGGGCTGCCGGGCAAGGGAAGGGCAGGGGTTCTCGCAGGGAACAGGGCAGGGTGGGGAGGGGCCCTCCAGGGTTGCCGGGTTCGTCTGCTCTGCTTGTGCGGTGCCCAAAGACACCTAATCAAGGAGGCCAGCGCGGGCTAAACACCAGCCTGTGCCCCCGGCCAGGAGAGCACCTGTTTCTGTCTCTGGGGCGGGAGGGGGGGTTGCCAATGGGGGAGCTAGGTCTCTCTGTGAGGCTCATCTTGCCACCACCTGCACAGGGAGGAGGGTGCCAGAGAGGCCCCTACCCCGGCGTGTGTCTGCCCAGAACTGTGGCCAAACGCCCCTGAAGCGGGCATCCAGCACACATCTGTCACAGCTGGAGGGGGAGGCGGTCTATTCAGAGAGATTGGAACAAACAGAAATGAATTTCCAGATTGCTCCATTCTTCTCCCAAGCCCCTAGTTACCGCTTCTTGGTGGTGGTGGTGGGGGGGGCGCGGCACTGGGCATCTGGAAACTCATTTGCACGCCAAGCACGAGGCCTGCTGGATCTCGGCGACGGAGGGACTGCTCGGCTGCCAGCACAAAGGATGGCCACAGATGGTGCTGCCCGCTGCCCGCGGCCGCCCCTCCCAGCCCACACTCCCCCCGGGGGCCACCTCGCTGGGCGGGAGCTTTCCTCCAATGTCACGGGCCGCCCCCCGGCCTGGTCAAGGACAGCCCGCGCCGGCCTATTGCTAGTGGAGTGGTTTCCCATAAAGGGAATGAAAGGAAGCTGGTGGCCTCGCAGGGCCTGGCTGCGAAGAGTCTGGGACGCTGGGAGCAGATGTGACGTGTGTATTGGCCCGTCACGACGCACCACAGATGCCAGGACAGCCCCGGAGGAGGAGGGCAGGGAGCGAGGAAGGCACCCCTCCCCCCCCCGCTCAGCCGGCTAGCACAGATGCACGGGGGCCGTGGCACGGACACAGTGAGTGCTCCCTCGTGCTGCAGACCCACAGAAGCTGTTCTGACGCAGGTGGGAGTGTGCGGCCAAGGAGGGAGTCTGGGCACTGTCCGAGAGCCAGGAAGCCTGACGGACAGAGGCAGGTCGGGGGTCACACAAGGACAGACAGACGGGCCAGCAGGGTGGGTGTCTAGGTGCGCGCTGCATCGTGCCTCCATCTGGGCTGAGCGGAGCACGCGTGCTCTGATGGGGCCGGCCCTGCCTGCGGGTCCGTCGGGTCCTGTGGGTCTCTACTCTGGGCCCTCTCTGCGGTGGGGAAGGAAAAGGGGCCACTGAGCACAGGCTCTGGGGCTTGGGAGGGATGCCAGGCATGAAGAGTCCCTGGATGGGGTGGGAGGGATGGGAAGGCATGGTGCGGCGTGCACGAGGATGCCCGCACTGGGCGGAGCTTCAGGAAGAGATACCAGCCATCTTAAGGGGCTAAGGCAGGGGCAGGAGTGGCCCTCCTGCTGCTTGGACAGCCACCACGGCCAGCCCTGCATCTGGTCCTGGGAGTACCACTAACCCTGACAGTCTGGGTCCCAGCACTGAGAGCTACGCGACCTTGGGCGAATTACACAGGCTCTCTGGGCCTCAGTTTGTGTATCTGTTAAACAGGCAATTAATAACGCTAACGCTCCTTAGAACGGTTGTGACACTGGAATGACACTAACACCTACACGGTGCTGAGAACAGTATCTGGTGTAATAAGCGTGGAGGGTGGGAAAGCACTGTGTGCACTCTCTGGACAGCAGGTGAGGGTCTGCGAATGCTCCCTGTTCCCACCGGCAGGAAAGCACCTTGTGAACAGCAGGAAGCCAGCCCGGCCCCCTCCAGGAGGTGTCAAGGCAGCCCCAATAGGCATCAGTGCCTATGCCACCCCAGGAGAGGGCAGGGGAGGGGACAATGGTAGGCAGGCCACGGGGAGTGGGGGCTAAGTGTCCTGGCTCTGTAGTCCCACAGGTGAAGGGGCTTGGATCCTGTCCTGCCACTCTCTGGCTGTGGGATTTCACACAGGCTTGGAGACCCAGTTTCCCCATCTGTGAAATGGGCTTAACAGGAGCTGCCTGCCTCAGGGAGTGGATGTGAGCTATAAATTAGCATTGTCAGTCAACTGCAAGGGTATCCAAGCAGAAGCCAGAAAGGGAGGGAGGGTGGGCACAGGAATGAAGGAACCCTGTAACCCACAGTAGCCCCAGAAAAGCAGCCTGTCAATCCCACGCCCTTCACATAGCCCTGGGAGAGCTGATGAGGCACTGGCTTTGGAACCAATCCACGAGACCTGATCTCAGCTCAGTCTCCACCACCGTGTGGCACCTTGAGCAAATTGCCTACCCTTCCTGTGCCTTGGTTTTCTCATCTCTAAGATGGGGTGGTGGTAATTCTACTCCCCACCTGGTAGGGTAGTTGTAAGGATGAGCTGAGTTACCATCACATAGTGCGGGGACCGCACTACTTGGGGCTATTCATGTGTTTGCTACAGTGACAATTAGTATTACTGACCTTGGTCAGTAGAGAAGTGACCACCAGGATGGAGCTTTGGTGTCTCTGGCCACTTGGGACCGTACAACAGAGACAAACGACGTGGGGAGGTGTGCAGCTCTAGAAGTCCCCGGGGCTGGGCTGGGTGCACGGCGTCAGTAAGTCCCAAGCCCCAGAGCAGATGACTAGGCTTGTCTGCCCACTTGGCTGTGGGCTCTGCCGAGTGGCCCCCTCCTCCTGCCCCCTTCCCAAGCCACTGAAGTGGGTACTGATGGGAAGAGTGAGGACAATATCATGTGCCCTGCTTTGCCTGAGACACAGAAGGCAAAAATCAATTCCCCCTTTAGAGGCAGTTCTGCCTTCACTTCAGCCAGTGGAAAGGTACCTTTAGCCCTGGAAGAGAGGTATTCTGGCTTCCCTAGGATCCACCATGGGACTCCTGGCCCAACAGCAGCCATCTTCAATGAGGGGTTCCTTGGGATCTGAACACCCTTAGGCTGCAGCACCTCACCTGGCTCTGTCTTGGGCCATGGTCGTTAGCAGCCAAGTTCCAGATGGCCACATCACAGGGGAAGCAGCAGCCCTGAGGGTCAGTGGATCCTGGCTGGGAGAAGACATGACGGTTGACCACTGCCTGCACTTGTCTCTGCAGCTTACCCAGGAAGCCACAGGGACACCAGGATTCCCACTGCAGACCCGCCTCGGACTTCAACAACTAGGGTCATTTGCCAACAGCACGTGTCTTACAGTCGATGCCATATCGTGGTGTGATTCGTGGCATGACTTCCTTCCTAGTGGTACATTAAACGGTGCGTATGACCATGGGGGGCGTCCTCTATGAATGAGATACAGTAGACGTGTCTAGGGATCCCAGCGCCAGAAGATGCCTTGGCTAAGGTGGCACGAACTCTCGTGGAAGAGAAAGGGAAATGAGCTCCAGGTCTGAGCATCAGGAGGGCACAGGATTCAGGTCTGAAGGAGGGCAGGGAGGGAGAGTTGCAGACATTTGCTCCCCAAGATCTTCCTGGCCACTCCCTCTGCAGACAACAGCCACCACAGTATGCTCAAGGGACAAGCAAAAGGAACCAGATGTCAAAGTGAGGGCAGGTCTGGAGTGGCGTTCTAGAGCGTCTCAGTCCTGGCTTGTCCCTGATGTGTCCTCCCTGGGGAAAGTGACAGGCCCTGCACTTGTCTCTGTACCCACAGCTCTTGGCAGAGGGGACACCCAGGAGGGGCTGACTAGATGGATCAGTGGGACGGACTGGTCTTACCAGGGGAGTGGCGGGGGTGGGGAGAAGAGGCTGCACGGCAAGATTTGGAATCACCCAGTTCCAGGTAGGGAGGGTAGAGCTGTACTCTCCAAGCAGGGCTAGCCGCCAGCAGACAATGGGCCGGTGGGGGTGGAGGAGAGGCAGAGAGGCTGGGGGTCTGGGAGTTGGAGCATCAAAGGGGTGAGCAAGCTCACCCGGGCACAGGAGAAAGGCTGCCCCTTGCCAGGCTGGACTCCAGCTTGAAAAGGAGCCAGGAACCAGAGGCAGCCAAGTGGCCACAGGAAACAAGGCGTTCCTTCTTTATGGGGGTGAGCAGGGGATGTTCAGACAGCGAGAAGCCTGGTCTGCTCATTCTGGGGAAGGTCTGGGGATAGGGAAGGGATGGGAGCGGCCTGGGGGGCGTAAGGGGGAGGGCACAGAGACCTGGATGTGAGGGCCCCACTGGAGAATTATCAAATGCACTGCAGCCTGGGGAAGCTACATGCGAAATGAAACAAAGGCGTATTAAGTATCAAAGAGCATCTTAGCGGCTAAAAGGCTGCTGGAGAACAGAGGAACTCTGTGTGTGTGTGTGTGTGTGAGTGAGAGAGAGAGAGAGAGAGAGAGAGAGGGAGGGAGGAAGAAAGGGAAGGAGGGAGAAAGGAGGGGCTTCTGAGACCCGGGGATGGGGCAGGACTCAGGTGTGCCCTGAGGAAGGGGGTGAGGAAAGAGCCTTGCAGGCTGAGGCACAAAGAACCCTTGGGAGAATGACGGTGGAGTCCACCGCTCAGTGAGAAGTATGAAGGACACATTTTCACATGTTTCCGTGCTCTCGGCTCTCTAAATGCACGCAGGACCCTCGAAGTGGCAGGAGCACACCCCACTTCCCAGCGGGGAGCTCTGGCACGGGCCCCTGGGAGGCCTTGCCTGGCAACTCAGGAGGAAGTACCGGCCTCCACGCGGGTCTCCTCCTGACCCCCAGCCCATGTCTGAGCTCCTCCTGTCCCCTTATGCCCCCCGAAGCCCCAGGAGCACCTCAAGCCACCTCAGGAGGACGCCCCCCTCCCCCGCCCCACGTGGGGGCCACTGCAGCCTGATCATCTCTGCAGCATGTCCCCTTTGATTCCTGCCTGTTCCAATCACCTTCTGCAGCCTTGTCCCTTCTCCTCTGAATTATGACAAACCCGGCCCCTCATTTATCTCTGTCTCCAAAACTGCTTTCCGCCAACCCACACTCTGCAAGGTGGCCAGAGGAATTTTTCCACACATGTATTCTGATCACCTCTTTTCCAATCTGTGTCTCCGGAGGCCGCACACGGCCTGGTAGATGGTAGGTGCTCAATGGATGCAGAAACGAGTGAGAGAGCCGGGCTACCCCGGGGAAAGGTGCGCCGCTGTCCCGCGCGAGCATGAGCCCCATGGGCCACGGACGGGATCGGAGGGGTTCGCTTCTGCAACCCCAGCACCCAGCACGGCCCTTGGCACAGGCGACGCACCAACCCGACCGATGGACCGAAAGGAATCACAGCTGGAGAACCTAATACACGGACGATGGGAGGGCTGGACAGACAGCGCTCGCTGCATCCAAGAGCCAGACAATCGGTAAATCTGCGACAGGCTCCCTGTGGCTTTTAAACTTGCCGGCAGCCCCCCGTTCCTCGGGGGCAGAGGCCTGGCCTCAGCAGCCATCAGCCCTGCATGGAATCCTATCATGATGTGTCCAGAGGTGGGCGCTGTCATCCAAAACCATCTGTCTGAGTCAACTGACACCTGTTTTGTGACATGCATACTCGCTGGTGGGCCGTGCCAAAACGGGGAAGGAAAGGTAAGCAGATTATAGGAACTACATCAGCTCCTATACTTTGGGAGGCTGGCTGCAGCCCTGGGTTTTCCGGGCTCATGGCGCGACACTGGCCTTCATGTTGATGGTGTCCACCCCACAGGGGCAGGCCAAGGGCTCCCTGGCGATGCTGTTGCTGTCTCCAGACCCAGGCCACGCCCTCCCAGTCTCTGACCTTCCTCTTTCATCTCCCAACCGTGGGCCCCTGGGATTGCTGCCTGGGGAAGAGACACTCTCCAGAGCCGTGCCGAGAAGAAGAGTAGTGAGGGGCCGGGAGGGGACGGCGAAGGGGGAGGAGCCACGGAGGCTGACATGACTCGGGTGTGGACTGGTCTCTCCGTGTCATCTGTAAAGTGGGAAGACAGTAAGAGGAACCTCTGTCCAGAGGCCCGAGATGAAAGAAGGACCCAAGCTTTAAATCACATGGAAGAAATGGCAAGTCCTGTGCCAGAGTCTCAGCTGGAAACGCAGAAGCGGTAAAATACTGACTACCTCCTGCCTCCAAAAGGCAGAGGGGCTGAGCACACACACTGGGGCCAGGCAGCTTGGGTTCAAATCCCAGCTCAGCCACTTGGTGGCTGTGTGACCTGGGGAAAGTTACTTAACCTCTCTGTGCTCTGGTTTTCCCTTTGGTAAAATGGGGAGAATAAACATTACATACCTCCTAAAGTGTCAGGATTAAACCAGCTAATGCACATAACATGGTAGTACAATTTCTGGCATCCAGGAAGGACTATGTACAAATAAACTGTTCTGGTTTTCTTACCAAGCACATGCTCCTTTTAGAGTTAAGAGGCTTCTCGGTCTCCCCTTCTACATGCTGTTGCTCAAATAAAATACAATTCCTTTCACTCATCTCCAAGAGGATCACAAAAATGTGTCTACGCCTTCGGCCCAGCCCCGCATCACATTCTTCACGCTGGGTGCTCCCTGGGCAGGCAGCTTCGCTCCCCAGCTCCCAGCTGGGCCCACACCCTCCGTTTTCCCTGCCAGACTCTCTGAACCAGGCAGAGGATAGGCCCCCACGTAGCTGAGCCCCAGAAGCTGCTCACTTCTGACCCAGCTCTTGGGCCACACAGGGCAGGTGGCCAGTCTGGGCAGACCCCTTCCTCAGGAATGCCTGGGAGCGGGGGTGGCCTCTGCAGCCCTCCTGTTCAACTGGGCCAATAGAGCGGCTGACAAAGAGCCTCTCCTCTGGCCCCAAACAAGGTTGTGGGTCAGCTGCGAGGCCTGGGCAGACCCTCGACCCCTCCTCAGTCCCCATCCCTCTGCGTGTCTAGCAGGAGGTGGGATGAGGGACAGAAGCCAAGGTCAGCATTCCTGCTCTGACCCATGACCCCTGAGAACAGAGCTATCCACGGGATTGTTCCTCTGCCTGTCCTCCTTGGTGGGCCCACCTCTGCTGGGTCCCCTGGAAATGGAAAAAGGGGGCCCCTCCCTGTCAGTTCTCTTGGGTCATCTCCTCCCAGAAAACAGTACAGGATGCACATGACCACGAAGGGGCAGAGCCAGGGTCAGCGGCTGCTGGGTCTCAGGAGACCGGGTGTCGGCCCTAATGTGGCCATGGACCCAGTGGGTCAACCGGGGGCCCCATGCGCATGCCTGTGAAATGGGGTGATTTCACCCTGGCAGGGACAGGGAGGGCCTGATGGGATCATGAGGGTGCAGAGACAGCCCTTGACTTTTCTCACCTGCCTGGTGCCCTCTGCCCCGCCGAGCCTCACAAACCCCCAGAGGGGCCTGGCCAAGGATGAGGCTGGCTGTGTTTTACGAAGCAGAAATGGGAAGCCCAAGAGGAGGTGATTCAACCACACTCACACCACAGGACAGTGACCCTGCTGCTAGTCCAGCATGGCTTCCCACTCATCCCCCCGAGTCTGTGATGTCACAGATCTGAGAACAGGCACAGCCCTAGAGGCTGCTCTGTACCTCCTGCCCACCTCCCGCCCCATGATTCAGCACCATCCCAGCTTCTTGTCCTGGGTCTGCCACCAACTTCCTGTGTGACCTCAGGCAACTTCCTCCTGTCTCTGGGCCCTAAGTGAGCGGGGGTAGGTGTCGCGCTCTCTGGAGAATGCAGCTCCGTGAATCAGCCCTGGTCTCATAATGGGGTCATGGCTCTCAGGGCTGAGGCCAGCCTCCGGCCTTCTCAATCCTGTAGGGGCTATGGGATTGTGGGAGGGGCTGCCTGTCTTCATGTCTGGTCTGGACACGTCCATCCCCCCTCCCCGGGTGACAGATGGAAAGGGCTCCAGAGATCTCACCTTGCCCAGGTATCCCATTTAATAAAGCCAGGAGCCCAGAGTGGGGAGCAGATGAGCTGAGGTTTGAGGGCTAGCGCATGCAGGACCCGGGGCACAGGGGGGCCGGGGAGGGGGCCGCTACGGTCTCTGCTGCTGGGGCTGCTGAGGGGCTAGGACTTCCCGCCGGTTCCAGAAAACATTGCTCCTGGGGGGTT
The DNA here is from genome assembly GCF_004348235.1 of Phoca vitulina. NCBI lineage: Eukaryota > Metazoa > Chordata > Mammalia > Carnivora > Phocidae > Phoca > Phoca vitulina. The sequence continues at coordinate 19,091,252 of NW_022589732.1, read as the reverse complement.
GTAGGCTGGACTTCGGTGGCCCTGACAGCTGACCTGTGGACCGTGAAACAACAGATGTTTTCCTTGGGGGGAAATCTTACTCTCCTGCCAAACAGCCGTACCACTGTACCGGCGGAAGCAGGAGCACACCGAGGGCAGTGTGCGAGATCATTCCACGCTGCTCCCTGCTCTGTCATCTCATCGCTGGGTGGCCAAGAAGTCAAAACAAGGAGTCGTCATCTGCGGGCCCTCCGGCTGCCAGTGACCCCGCCCCTCTCCATGTGCGCCTGCGCACACGCCCGGGCCCCACGTGCAGGGAGGACCCAGCGGGCTGGGGGTACGGCTGGCCCCGGGGTGTGCATGGAGCCTCACGGCCTGCCCTGCCCGGCCCTACCTCCGTCCTTGTGCTCCGCATTCCGTCCCTTCAGGTCCTTGGCCGGCCAGAGAGGGCCTCTGGGCTGTGCCCTTCCTCCCAGAACACTCCTCACACGCTCCCACCGCCCTCCCCAAGGGCTGCCTGAGTTGGCAGGAGCTGGGAGTCTCAAGGCATGTGAGCTCACCCTGGGAACTGAACTCCAGGGGACCTCAGAACAGAGCTGGCAGGGATGATTCCCAGACCGGTTCGGCCGTCCTTCATCCTGCCCGGCAGGATCGTCAGACCCGGGAGGAGATGCCCGACAGGTTGAGCCTGTCTGTGGGCTTCAGGAAAATCCCAGCCTGGAAAATTCCCTGCCTATCTCACACCACCATCTGGAGCCTTCCAGGATAACCCATTTAATTGTAAAGACACCCCAAAACCAGCTCAAGGGGCTCTTTGCATCGGAAAGAGATTGCCCCCTTTTCCTTAGTGGTGCTTCCTCAGTCCTGCCAGCCCGAGGGGTGGGCCTGGCCAGAGGGCACAGGCCAAAGTGCTGCTCGCTGAGACTTGCTGGCAGCAAGCCGTCACTGTGTCCCGTGCCCCTCGTTCTGCCCCCTGGACCGCATGAACTCCCCAGGCGTGGGGCAGTCACAGCCCCCATCTTAGTGACGAAGGGCAGGCACAGAGAAGCTAGGGATCCTGGCTCAAGGCACACCAAGCTTGTGGCAGGCTGGGACCAAGGCAGGACTTTCTCCTCTTATCCCAGGGATACTGGCTGGTAGTAGAGTAAGGGTGGGGATCTAGACCACCTCAGCTGAAAATTACAGAGCATTAACAGCAAAGCAAGCATGCTGGGAAGGGGAGAAGGGCCCTGAGCCGTCCCCACAACAGACTGAAGCCAGGTGGCCTCTGTGCATCTGCGCCTCCCCCCCCCATATTCTGGGAGGACATGGGTTCCAACAGGACAGATCCCTTTGGCTACCCGAGGTTTGACCAGAATAGCCATTGGGAGGAGGGTCCTGAGAGTCGAGAGTCTTCGAAGTTCCATCTCGCTCCAAGGCAGCACCCAAACAAGGCAGAGGAGAGCCCAGAGGCCTAGGACAGCGAGGGGATGACGCCCCTAGTGGGTCTGCAAGACCAGACCTGGGCCCCACAGGCACAGAGCGTGCCCCCGGGAGCCCTCATTCCAGCAGGAGCTACCTGGAGAGCCTGTTTCTATCCTGTACATATAGTTTCCCCTGGGGCCCGAACACCACTGCCCATTGCTCACTCTAAGGGAGCTAGAGGGGTGGGGCGGGGGTGGTGACAGGAATCAGTTTCTTCCCTGAGTAGTTGGCTTTCCTGAGGCTTCCCAGCTCAGTGCTTGGCAGTTGGTCTGGGTCCTCCTGCTCCCAGCCTAAGGAGAGGTCGGAGTGAAGCCAGGCCCTTCCCAGGCTCAACCAGAAGCCGAGTCTAAACACCATGAGTGTCCACCTTCAAGGAAGGCAAGATGGCCGTGAGTCAGTGCTGAGAGGCCTGGCTGTACACCCCCACTATTAGTTCTGGTTCCCAAGGCCAAACCCAGGCTCTTGATCCTCATGGGACTGGGAGCCAGCAACAAACACCAGGACCCTCAGATGAAGATTCCCTTTCGCCCAGCCTGGGCTCACAAAGCCACAGTAGACCAGCCTGGGATCCTGGGACCAGGCCTTGGGGAGGTGCTGATCCCAGGGCACCTCTGTTTCTATTAAGGAACCACCTGGAAAACTCCCCAGCCCTAGAGTGACTGAGGGTGTGTGTGCCATGGTGACAAGAGAGAGATCTGGGGTGGGGGGCACTTTGCCTGATGATCCATGCACTTGACTCCTGAGAATTGGCTTTAGGTCACTCATTGCTCTTTGAGAAAGAGCGAGTTCAGGACCAACCTGCTGACCAGACCCCCAGCTCTTCTGCCTCGAACCATGTGGGCCACCACCAACCCTCCTCTGCTTCCCTTGCCCAAGGGACCTCATCATCGTGCAAGAATCTCAGGTACACAGCGCAAGAGAGGCAGACCATGCCTTCATCCTCCCCAGCTTGGGCTCGTGAAGGGGAGACCGAGCTGTGCGAAAAGCTTGAGCCACAAGGCAGGTGGCTCAGAGGTAGACACAGGTTCTTGTTCCAGCTGCAGTCACTCGGCAAATCAGGCAGGTGTTTTAGCTCAGGGGCAGGTGACCTGGCCCCACGCTGTGGGAGATGACAACCTTCCAGTGGGTTCTCTATCCAAAACCATGTTGCAGGATTTTTTTTTCTCTTATCCGTGTATCCAGCAAGAGCAGCCCATCACCCACACATTTCACATTCCTGTCTTGGCTTCCTGATCGATCACTCCTTTTCTAGGAAACCCTGTGTATGTGGATGTTTGAGGGAACCCTGGAAACCACCGGTACCTGGCTGTCACCACCTCTCCAGGTGCCTAGCAGGGGTTGGTCGTGGGTAACCTGGCTGCCTGAAACACCAAACTGGTTCCACGGGGCTTCCCTAGACTGCTGGGGCCCCTGGTGCATTTTGGCGACTCTCTGTCATACTGTCTACCTGTTTTGGTTATGGAGAGGTGGACACCAACTCAAAGAAAATATGACTTAGCGACTGAATTTCTAGAACACTGGGGAGGGGGGTGGGCAGGAAACGGGAGAGGAGTTTTCTCTTTGCAGAAACTCCTTTATGAGATGAAATGATTCTCTGTGAGGTTTCTTTAAATATCCAGCTGCCTTGTTGCAATGAAAATAATCATTTATAAGAATTCCATTTACATATAGTGCTTCCTGGCTGCACCTGTTTCTCAGAGTGTAACACACCTGGGGGATGTCTGGGTGAATCGGTGTCCTGGATGCTGAGGTCCCAGGGCAGGACTGAACCACCGGGTCTCCAGGCCGGGGGTTCCCAATTTTGCCTGGTGCATCAGAATCATCTGGAAGGCCTCACCCTCCGTGGGGTGTCTGATTCAGTGGGGGTGGGATGGAGCCCACAAATTTGCATTTCTAGCCAGTTCCCAGGTGATGCTGATGCCACTAGTCCGAGAACCGCACTTTGTGAACCACTGCTCTAGCCCGAGGGGCAAGCTCAGTGGCCATTTGCTGCATGAACGGAGAAAGAAGGAATAATTCTTCCCTTTCCCTCTCTGGGTTCAGAAGGCGCACAGGCTCTCAGGCCAAGGGGAACTGTGTGCTTGGCACATGGTCTCCCACACTGCTGCTGACTTCCTCAATTGTTACATTCAAGGCGCTGGAGGTTTGACCCTGGACTCTCTCCCTGGCCTTAGTACAGGCGAAAGAACACTGGGCAGGGAGTCCAAAGTGGGTGAGTCCCGGTTTTCTCTACTAGCTGTGGGCCGTGTGGTCTTGGGCAACGCCCTGGCAGATTTATGCATCTCTTTCTTCCTGCACGCCAGCCAATCTCTCCTACCTGCTCCGAAGGTGTACTGGGGCAACCCCGGCATGGCCCCTGTACTGGGGCCAGGCCCTGTTCTGAGCACTTGGCACACGCTGTCTCACGCAAGCCTGAACTCTGTGAGGCGACTACTCCTGTCTCCCCAGAACTTGCTAGTACGTTGGCTGGGCGGCCCTGAGCCCTCTCTGCCTTGGGGTCTGCCTCACAGAGTGGCTGGAAGGACGGAGTTAGGTCCTGCCGGGCCCAGCATGGCTGTGACTCGCAGGAGGCGGCCCCAGGTAGGCGGGCGGCGGGCAGACAGCAGCCTGGGCCACCTTGGGTCCAGGCCTGGCTCTGTGTCTCTCTTCCGAAGCGGCTGGGGGAGGGAGCCGTCATTAGTTGAGGTCTCTGCAGTGTTTAATCACCACACAGCTCTGCCTCCCTCCTCCCCACCCCAGCGCCTGCTCTCTCCCTGCAGGAAACGGCTTTCTGCCTTCTGCCTCTGATGGAAGCCATGAAAAATGAACACAGCACCCAGAGAGAAGGAAACACCGGGGCAGGGAGGGGCGTCGGAGCCAGCTGACCGACTGGTCCTAGCCCGGCAGGCCCCGGCTGGGCAAGCTGGATCCTGAGGAGGCGCTTGAGGGCCTGCTGGTCACTCAGCTGACCACCTAGCAGGGCCCCGGGGTCTGGATGGCCATCGGCCTGGGGGTCCGGAGCAAATCCAGCTGCCTCTGAGGGAGCTGGAATGCAAAGCCTGGGCCTTCCTGGGATCTCAAGCCCTCGGAGGCTCTGAGGACAGGGATCTACTCTCTGCCTCTGCCCTGAAGAGGGCCAGGGCATGCGGGGACGTGCCCTCGTGAAGGTCAACTGCAAGCCAGGCAGAAACTCGACACATCCCTTTGCTCCGTTCGTTTTCCTGACCGTCCTGTGATGTCAGGATCACGACTCCCATTTTCTAGGAGGAAACTGGCACTCAGAGAGGTTAAGGAACCTGCCCAAGGACCATCAGCCAAAACAACCGGCAGAAAGGGACTATTTATTTTTAATTAACGCCATTACTGCTTACTTACATAATACACTAACGCATTCTCCTAAAGCTAACATTTCAGACGGACACCCGAAGAGGCCCTGGGGCCCACATCTGCTGGCCTCCAAACCCCTCATTTTTCCACCGCCACTGATGGTGTCAGCTCCACTCCACTTCGCTGCCCTCCCTTCTTTAACTTTTCAGCGTAATTCTGAAGAAGTCACGCATGCACGTGACTTACGGACAGAAGTCGATAAAGGGCACGTACTGGAAAACACGGTCTCCGCCGACCCCGGGCCTGCTGTCTAGCTCCTCTCAACCAGGGGAATCATGCTTGAGGCTCTGGGGTTTCCTCCCAGAGCTGTTCTGTCATTTACATCCATCACGGCCTTGGCAATGTCTGGCTGGAAGGTTCTCGCCCTGGAAATCCACATGGTTCATCTCCCCCCTCCCCCCCAGTTGTCCTTACTCGGTGAGGGCTTCCCTGACCTTTCCAGTACACACATTGCAACACCTGCCCTGCTCCCGGCTCCCCCCGTTTCCCTCCCCTGAGTGATCATTCTCCATAGCTCCCTTCTGCTTTTGATCGGATTTATTATCCGATGCCCTACTCCCTGAACCGGAGCAAAAGCTCTCCCTTGGCAAGGGTTTCCACATGCTGCCTTCGCTGCCACATCCTCAGTGCCTAGAACAATGACCCACACGAGGGTAACAACGGGAAGGTAAAAGCTGGCCCCGGCCCCAGTGCGTGTGGGCAGACCCCACCCGACACGAAGGGTGGCATCTTATACATGCTGTTCTCAGTCTTCTAAGAACATATGGTGCAGCTCAAAGAGACTGTCACTCTTGGAGGACAGGACAGAGCCCTTTCTACCTCTTGTCTCTCCAAGGATCCAGCCTGGCCTGGGGGCACACAGGAGATGCTCAGAGCACAGAATGACCGGGCTGGAAACTTGACCCTTACCTCACACCACAGACAAAAAAAAAAAGGGCAAAACAATATATTGTCTAGAAGATGGTATGGGAGACTATCTCCATGACCTTGGGATTGAGGAAGATTCTCAAAGAAGACCACAAGCACTAACCATAAGGGAAAGCTGATAAATTTTCTGACATTAAAGCGAAGAACCTCTGCTATCCCCAAATATGCCATTAAGAGAATGAAAGAGCTAGACCAGGGTGGTGGGAGAATCTGGAAGAGACAGAAGACAGCGTGTTGTGAGGCCCCGGTTCAAGGGCTCTGGGGAGTGGGGCTCCCCAAGACTGTCTGCAGTGACCCAGGAGGGCTTCTCAGAAGAGGTGGAAGATGACTCTATCTCACTCCTCCCTCAGCTCTGGCCTCTTCCCCCTCCTTCCAAAAAAACCAGAGACAGACAGAAGAGCCCCAGCCCCCCCTTTTCTGCCTCATGCAGAGATAACCAAGCAAGAAAAAACAAATTAAAGAGCCCAGGAGCCTGGCAGGGCCTCGGGAAGTTTGGTTTGACAGGGCAACAGCATTTAACAAAGCTCAGATCATCCATCACTGGGGCCCAGTCATTTAGATACTGGGCATTTGATTAAACTAATATGGGCGGCTGGGGCAAGGCATGGCTGGGCGCTTCCTACCCTCGCCTACAAATTAGACCGTCACACACAATCCGATTACCTTGACTGCCACATTTATCTCTGGAGAGGGGCCATCCATCATTCCTCAGAAGCTGGCTCTGTGCCTCCTCCTGCAAGAGGGGAGTTCGGTGCGCACCCAAGTCCTAGCAGGCAGCGCTCACTCGGTCGTGCCTTCCACCATCCACTCAGCAGGCACCGTCCCGCGTGCCCACCCTGGGGCAGGCCTCGGGCCGGCCGCGCGGGTACAAGCGGGCACAGGCCTTGCCACTAGGGAGGCCACGCAGGGCTCGTGAAAGGGCAAGTCTCCGAGCTGGCCAGAGGAGAGCCCGGCATGTTGATGTAGCTGTGGGCCCAGGTCAAAGTCCCGTGCTCCCTCTCCTCCGCTTGGGACCCTGAGAGTGCCATGTCACTGATCTAGTCCTCGACCTCACACCTGTGAAATGGGGCGCCGACATAGTGCAGCACCATCCGACACGACCGCTACGGGGACAGACGTGGCCTGTGCCTGCACCGTTCAGCCTGCAGCCACAGGCCACACGTGAGGACGGAGCACCTGACATGTGGCTCGTGCGAGGAGCAGAGTTTTTAATTGCATCTCACTCTTTCTACATCATTAAATGTCAGTGTACGTGGCCGCACGGGGCTCTGGCTCTGGAGCTGGACGAAGCAAATCCAGTGGCTGGCCCCTTTCCAGGGTTGTAGCTAGGGGTACACCAGACGGCCTGACCATGGCCCGTGCAAAGCTCTGCACGTGACCAACGCTCCCCGAAGGCTAGACCCCTTTCCTTCGCAATGGGAGGGCTGGATTCTGAGGCCAAGGATAACAGCTGCTATTATCCGAAGACCCTGAACCGATAACACAGGCACCTCTGTCGTCTCGTAGTCCGGCGGGGTGGGCACACTCCCGTTTGAAACAAAAAGCAGCCTTAGAGCTAAAGACGGCACGGTCCCCAAAGGGGCAGGCGCAGAACTCGAGTCTAGGTCTTTGCGATCGCGAACCCCCTGTCTTCCCCCTGGGCACTGGAACTCAGGAGTCGGGTCTTTGGACACTCAGAGCTGTCCTGCTGGCGGCAGCCTCGCCCCTGACCACCACAGTGTGCGGATGCCACGTGGGCCAGCTTCTCTCTACATTGGTCTCCTCTCAGTGCCAGAGCCGAGGAGGTGGGTGCCAGGCAGAGGGGCGCCCCGGAGTCCCTGTCCAGCTTGCCCCAGCCCCTCAGGCCAAGCCCAGGGTGGCCCCCGGGTCCCCTCCCAGCACAGGGCAGTGCTGGAGCAGCCAACACGATTTGTGGTTCTAAACAGACCAAGTCTACATGGGGCCCCACCCTTCGGCTTTGCAGAGTCACCAGAGCAAGGAGAGAGCCTTGGTGACTCCAGGGCCGGCGAGAAAGCTCCGGGACATCGCTCCTGCTTTACAGGATGCCGCTGAGCACAGACTGGAAGGCTGGCAGAAGCTGCCTTCGCACCAGCTTCCGGCGCCAGGGACCTGCCGGTCCTGGGGGAGCTGAGTCCCCTTACGGGGCGGCTCACAAACCTGGGAACAGGATGCAGCACCCCACAGGTGCTCTCTCACTGGGTTCCTGTTCGAACGACTGGGACTGCCTGAGGTCTCAGGGCAGGTCAGAGACCAGGTGAGCCCCCCAGCCTGTGCAGGGCTGGCAAGGCTGGAGAGACGGCCCCTGGAAGGCGTGCTCTCACAGGGCCTGAAGACCCCGTTCCTTCCTGACTGGCTCTGGCACAAGCCACATCACCTTCGGGGGCTCCTGTCGTTATCAAAAACAAGAATAAAATCACAGCAAACCGCTCAGTGAGGATCCGATGGGACAGGCAAATGCGCGCATACCCTGAATTTGGACACATCTGAGAGAATCTAAGTGTGCCAGTGGGAAGGCTTTCCCAATAACTTCGGAGCTGCCTCCCCCTAGAGAGAAATCACCTCCCCAAGAGGAGACAAGCCTCCTGCAGAAACAACCAGAACTTCAGAGTCGGGTCTTCAGACACTCAAGAGACGTCCAGCAGGCAGTGGACTTCTCATAAAGCCCGAGGCTGGAAAGAGGCAGGCCCAGGTGAACAGAGGCCCGCCTTGGGAGCCTCTCCTGAAACCCTCTGTGCGGTTGCCAACAGGTTCCCAGGAGTGGGCCAGCCTGGGCAGCTGGGAAGGATGCCGGGGACACGCTGCAGCTGTAGGAGGGAACGGTCTCCCCTGGATGGAATGTAGGAGGAGGTTCCTGGCGGGAGATCTCCACCAGGCTGGGAGAGGAGAAGGGAAGGCTATGAGGTGGGAACCAGACCCAAGAGTCCAGAGAGATGAGGTGACCTGGAAGAGCCATATAGAAGATGGGAGTGGGGAGAGGGGCCTAGCAGGGGAGCCGAGGAGGCCTCCTGGGACAACCCCTCTCCCCAGATTCATCTTTCTCCACTGTCCCAGTTGATGGTACACTTAGCCACTCACAAATTAGTATAAATGAGTTTATAACAAACTGTGCCAAGACGGGCAAGAAGCAATACTTGCAGGAGAAAGAATGGGGTGGGGGAAGGTGGCAGGCAGCTCTCCCTAGCAAGCCACCTGCTCAAAGGCAAGGAAGCCACCCCAAGAGCTCCCCAGTGGGGACCCTCTGCCGCCAGGACCACCAGCATTCCCCCCCCCACCCCTCCCCACAATGCCAAAATGCCAACACTCTTTTGTTGCCACTTAAACCAATTTGGGGGTAATTCTGCAGGCAATTGTCTTCCGATTTACAATGTGGCGCAGTGATTGCATGGAGGCTGATGGTTCAGGCTGTAATTGTATGGTAATCACTTCTGTTTATGATCGATGCGGAAATCACTATTGTTTTCCAGCAGGCTTGTTAAATCAAAAAAGTGCAGGGGTGGGAAGGGAGGGTTTATTTCTGTGAGTTGGAGCCCCAGGAAAATGAAATTAAGCAGAGCAACTCGATGTGGGGGGAGGTGGCTCTGATGGCAAAGGAACCCTCATCGGCTCAGAACTGAGACAGAGACAGGCGGGGACACAGAGATGCAGAGACAGCGAGAGACACGGTAGGTGCAGGTGGAGACCCGCGGAGACAGAGGGAGGTGGGCAGGGAAGCCTGGGGAATGGCCAGGCTTGGGAGAGAGATGGTCAGATACTCAGATACACTGACGCCCAGACAGACCCACTGCTCAAACATGCAGAGACACCAAGAGAGACATAGTAAGGAATCCTCCCTACACATGCACGCACGCACACGCACGCACGCGCGCACTCGTTACTAGGCCTACTCTCACCCATTCCTAGAGAGGTGGGACCACCCAGGTGCCAGGTGGCAGGCCCAACCCTACCTGCCCGTCAGGGCTAGAGCACCCTCCCTGCCCCATCTGGGATCTGCCTGCCTGCTTCCCCTCACCGCAGCCCCAAGGCCACCTACCTGCTGCCTGGAAACAGGGTGGCAATGGCACCTGGGGGGCTCAGGTGGCAGGAGCACGACGGTATTGGGAGCTGAGCCACTGCTGTGGGGGACAGAGGGAGCTGCCCACCTGGCAGGCAGAAATCCGAACCTCCCAGAGGCTGTAGGGAACAGGCCTGGGCCCGGGGAGAGGCCATGCCTCCCGGGGCGGCCACAGGCACTCAATGGCACCACAGGACTGAGCCAGCCCAGGCTGGGGGCCCAGGCCCACGGGGAGTGAGCAGGCACCAGCTGTTGCAGCTCAGACAGGCCTCTAGGTTGCAGGCTGCGCTTGGCTACAAGGCATGTGTTTTTTTCAACTACACGCCCCTCTTCCCCAGCAAAAGTGCACGGAGCCCATTGGGCAACGTACTAAAAATCACATCTTAGGTGAAAAGCTCAGGTGTTTGCTTCCCAAAGCCTACAGGCCCCATGCCCCAGAGTCTCTGCCAGCTCTCCTTGCAGTGCCTGCCCCCCTCCCCGGCACCTATCTCAACCACCCTCCAGACACAGTGCTGCCTGGCCTCTCCAGGGAGGCCTTCCCCCACCCAAGTGGATCCTCCTCTCCTGGGCTTCACGATGCTGAGTGTCATGCCGACCGCGAGGCAGGACTCCGGCAGCCCACAGACCTGGCTCCAGTTAGCTCAGTGAGCGGGATGGCGGGCTGGAGCCCATCACGGGTGAACTCCCAGCGGCGGGAGTGAGAATGGCATTCAGCAGCCTTCTAAACAGTCTCAGCGTGGGCTGGAAGGCCACCCTGACCTACTGGCGTGGCTTCCCTTAAACCCAGAGCGCCCTGACTCTGCTGTCATGCCCTGCATGTTGCCCTGAAAGTCAGTCAAGGCCGGGGGATGGTAAGCAGTCAGAACAGCCCTCCTTGAATGGAGGAGGGGACTGCGCCCTGTCCCTCGCAGGCCCTCCTCGGCCTGGGGTCAGGCCCTGAACTTGCCCTGGCCTGGCCCTCCAACAGGCCACCCCCCAGCCGGGCTGGGCCCTGAACTGGGGTGTCCCGGCTGCCTAATTAGGGGCTCGGCAGGGCATGACAGGCAGCCACTGGAAAAATCTTAGAAGTGGGACAATCATTCCCTAATTGGACTTCCAGGATTCCGCTTAAGAAAACAGACTGCTTCTCCCCCAGGGACTATGCTGCTGAAGGATATACAAACAAGTGCTAGTTGTTCAACATTAAAAACAAAGTTGGCTAAAACGAGAACTGAAACTGCAGTCAGGTTGTCTAGATGGAGAGGAACACCCCAGGGTGCGGAGTGCGTGTGCGCATGTGTTTGTGTGAAGGGTCGTGGGCATGTGTGCGCAGGCCCATGCGTCCGCGCCGGGCACGCAGGATGCCCAGCAGGTGGCTATCTTCTGGGGTCACTGTCTCGTCCTATCTCTGCTCAGGAGCCCGTCTGGACCCCACACCTCTGCAGGTGCTGTCACCGGTGGGAAACAAAGATTCTCACTCTGAAGGCGGATAGCCCCTGACACCGCCCGCCCCCTCCCCTCAGTCTCCCAATCTGCCCAGTGCTGGTCATGACAGCAGCCCCCCTCCCAGGGGAGGGAAGGTACCGCCTGGGTAGAAGCACATTTTTAGACTCTGAAGAGGCTCTGCTCCAACTTGTAATCTCAAGTGTGGGGGCAGCCCCTGCCCCCTCGACCTCTGTTTACAGAGCACCTTGCAGTCAGGCTCTGGGTGGGAAGTCTCAGGGAAGGCCACCAGGCCCACAGCAACCCTTCCGAGGGGAGGAGTGGCCCAGGCAAGCTCGCGGACCTGGCGACAGGATGCTGAGGCTCGGCAGGAAAAGGCCAGGGCTGGCTCGTGGGGGAGCTGCTCCCCGCCCAGGCGGCTGTGGCCAAGAGAGGGCTGTGAGGGCAGAGAGACACAGCCTGCCCTGAGTCAATCCTAGCGCTAGGTAGGACAGGAATTAACAGCCCCACTGTTCAGATGGGGAAAGTAAGGGCCCTGACAGGCAAGTGACTTCTCGTGAAGGGTGGGAGGCAGCAGTTTCCCGACTCTGCGGTGCTCTGATAGACCAACAATCTGAAGGTCTCTTTCTGCAAGTAGCTCTGAGAGTATTCTTCTGCCATCCCTGAGACAGGCAGAGAGGAAGCTGTGGAGAGTCAGGCCTGATTTCCCCGGGAAGCCACGGAACACCCTTTCCTGAGGGCTGGGAGGGTCCAGAGTCATCTTCCTGAGGATGGGACAGGCCTTCTGGGGTCAGCTCCAGCAAGTCTTCCCAGGCCCTCCCTTAGTCCCCGGAGTGATGCACCGAGAAGGCCGCTGGGCTAGATGCCCTTGGCCATCTCTCAGGGAGAAGAATATCCCTAGAAATGTCCAGGGCTCGGGGCGAGACCCCTCTCCCCGAGCTCCATGTCCATCTTCCAGTTTGCAGGGGCCAAGGGGATGCCTACACTGGGGAAGGGGCAGGACAGGGCCAGGCACAGTGACTGCCTTTATCTGGGGCCACCTTCTCAGAGTCGTGGGCCCCCAGGCCAGTCAGGGACCATCCCTCCTACCCTAACACGATGAGAACAACTGATATTTACGAAGTCCATCCTTTGTGCCAGGCACATGGACTCGGTGGGTCCTCACAAGCCATCTCAAGATCGCTGCTATTATCCCTGTTTCTAGACATGGAAGCTGAGGCATCACTGAGCTTCAGTAACTGGCCTGAGGTCACACAACTGTTGAGAGGAGGGGCTGGCCACACACAGCCTGGTCTTGCCTCTCCCTTACGCTGCCCAGCACGGTGAGAGGGTTCATGTGAGCACCTACATGCCCCAAACGGATGGGAACATGTTAACTCTCTCTCTCACACACACACACACACACCCCACCTGGCTCCTGCATCGGAGACACACTCCCAACAACCCCTGTGTCCGCAAACCTACACAAACCCACAAGAACACCGCCATCTACTTTCATCCAACAGCCATTCAACTTGCAAATGCCCACCCCCCCACCCCCCCGCCACATGTCCACAGGCATGTTCCACCGCACGGGTTCGCGGTATCTGCACCCAAATCCCAAACCCACAGAACATTTCCACATGTTCCATCTTCTACTTCTATTCTCCAGCACGTACCCCCTGCAATAGGCTCACTGCCACCCCGCTGCTGGGCGCACCCGTGGCCCCATACACCCAGTGCCTTCCAGCTGGTGTCTTCATTTGGGGACTTTAGGCTCCCAGAGGGCAGGGACCATGTTTTGTTTTTCCAGTCCCCACAGTGCCCCACCCAGAGCCAGCTCTTCATTTGTTTGTTCATTCATTCAAAACATAACAGCGTGTACTTTTTTGCCCATTTGGATGTGGATCATAAAAACTCGAATGCGCTACAGCCATGAACTTGAAGAAATCCAACAGCCCTGCACAAACGCAGGGCTGTGCTGAGTGCTATAATTACGGCACAGTGAACTGGGAGAGGGTCACAGGCGAGCACATCGGCGAGCGCACAAGCGCGGAGGGCGTGCATCCCGTGCCCTCAGCAGGACGCCCGCATGCACTCCCTAGCTCCTGTTGCAACAGGCCTGTGAAGGGAGGGGCCCCCATTTTATGGAAGAGGCAGCTCAAGTGGCAGAGAGAAATCTCAAGCTCAGGTCACCGGGGTGGGGGCCAGTAAGGCTGCAGGTAAGAGGTATCGAAGACCAGGGAGGTGTCCAGGGAAGCCAGCCCGGGCCCGGCCTGGCCGGAGGCTGGGTTCCGTCTGGGCAGGAGCCCAAGGGCACTGCGGGGGGCACCCCACACTCCTGGGAGAGAGGAGGGAGCAATTAGGAAGCCACAGCCTGGGAAGAAATCTCCATTGAAGAGACCGTAACCTGAGGACAAAGAGCTTATCCAGGTCATCAAACGTATTTCTTGGAGAAGGTACAACTCCACGGCAAAGCTCTGAGAGGATTATCAGCCCCTGACAGGCTCGATGCTGGGGAGGCTTAATTCCTGGAGGCTGGGGGGCGGGCTGTGGGAGCCCAGCTCACAGTGAGGCGGGGGTGCCGGGTAAGGGGGGGGACCTGACCAGGCAGTGATGCTCCCTGTTCCCCAGCAGGAGCAGGCCCACTCACTATGCCTTTGGGCAGGGGCATGGAGAGGGCAGAGGACCCACCTCTGTTTCAAGGGTCAAAGTGGCCTGGACAGAAGGGAGGGTTCGCAGGGAGGGTTCCATGCCCTGTGGAGCCTGTGCTTACAAAGGGAAGCAGATGCTTGACCCTTGCCCATTTTCCTAGCTTGATGCTGACCTCTGGGCACCCTCTCCCTGGGCCAGGCTGCCATCCTTCGGGGGGGGAGGGGGCATTCAGAAGTGGAGACCCAGTGGTTAAGGCTGCCCTGGGTCCAGCAAGGTTGGGGGGAAGGCGTGCTCTGCTTTGGGTCCCACTGCCCTGAGCCTCTAGCACGGTGGTATTTGCACTCCTTCCAGGGCACTCCCAGGACTGCCCAAGAGCTTTTAGGGGCCTGTTGTTGGCAAATGGAAAGCAGACATTGTAACTAGAGGGTTACACAAGCCGTCCCAAAGCCCCTGCAGAGAAGCCACAAGCTTCTCTCAGCAAATGCTGAGGAGCCCTGAGCTCCTGGCCAAGAACTCCGGGAGGCGCCAGTGGGGAAACAGCAGGGCTGTTGGCTCCAGGATTTCCCAGGCCTGCTGGGGAGGTGGGCATTCTGCGTGTTCACCAGTTCAGGGCTTGTGCTGGAGTAAAGGCACCCCCACGTAGGCACATGGGCGGGCGGAGGTGGGGGGGGCATTCTGAGAGGCTTGGGCTGCGGTGGAGGGTTACGAGGCAGCAAAATGGGAGGATGTGTCCCCAGAGGAATGGGCCTTGCACAAATACAGGGACACCCATGACTGGGCAGCAAGGAGAGCTCACATTTACTCAGGGCTGACTGGGTCCTAGCACTGTGTTTAAAGCTATAGCTGGAATATACTCTTTAATCCTCCTACAACCTTATGAGATGGGCACTATTTGCCCATTTTACAGATGAGGAAACAGGCTCAGAGAGGGTTAAAGTATGTCCCTTCCAGTCCCAGTGTGTGGAAGAGGCAGGAGAGGGGGTGCGGGGGATGCAGGCAGGCAAGGCTCAGGAGGGGGACCTCTGAGGACTTGAGGGCTGCCAACCCATAATGGGGGAGCCACAGGAGGGCCATACCCTTCCCACCTGACACCCCTCCCCTCTGCCCCATCCTGTGGAACCCTCCCTGAGAATGCCTAGCCCTCACCTCCTCTCTGCATGGAGACAAATCCCTGGGGAGCCCCTTATCTGGGCCTCCACCCCAGTTGCCCCTGCACCCTCCCTACACTCAGTCTGTTCCCTGAGACTTGTTGCTGCCTCACTCCTCAAGGCCGGGTCTGAGCGCTGTTCTGTTGCCCAGAGCCCAGCACCAAGCACAAAGGCTCCTGGGACTTCCTGCCCCAGCTCCTAGAACTTTCTTTCACTGAGCACCTTTCCTGAAGCCCTTTGGACCCCTGGAAGCCAGGCCTGGACCCCCAGGCCTTAACCCTGTCAGCCGACCTTCTTCACGACTACTGTGGTCCCAAGAGCCACGTCAACACGGCATGGCTCATGGGACTCTCCGCCCGGAAAACACAACCCACACAATTTGGGGGCTCACAGACCCCAGCAAATTGTCTGCGGACCTCAAAGGGGGGAGGTTCTTGTGCAAGTCACCCAGAGGGCTTCTGGAGTCCAGGGTATAGATCTACAGCTCTTTCCCCAAGAGGGAAACGAAAGTGGGTATGTGTGGGGGCCCATGCACACTTCCTGCAGAGCTAGGATGCCCACCGGGACCTCCTGAAGGCCACCAGCAGGGGACGGGCCCCCCGGCAGGACAGACAAGTGCCAGGCACACTCACACCCTTGCTGCCTCCCTCTGGCTTTCACAGGATCGCAGGTTACCACGGTCCCGCAGGAGGGGGGACGACAAGCCCCTGGCCGCCCCCACCCTCCAGACGGCACAGCAAGGTCTCTGGTCACAACACACAGCGGGAGGGGCAACTCACAGATGAGGACGCTGAGGCCCGAGGTGGAGCTGGGGACAAGAAAGAACTCAGTCTCTTGGACTCAGGAATTCGGTAGAAACCCAAAGCCCAGCTGGTCTGGGAGCTAAACGTCTGCTATGAGGGCATTAAGTGGACCCGAGGGTAATGGAAGCTGCCTCGTACTGAGCAATCCTATGTGCCAGACAGCGAGCTAAGCGCCTTCCACCCTGTCCCACTGATTCCCCCCGACACAGCCCTGCCAGGCAGAGGCAAGTATAAGCAGCTCTATCTTGTTGACCAGGAAACAGGCTTAGAGAAGTGAAGTGACTTACCCAAAGTCACCCAGTAAGTGACAGATGTGGGTTTCACAATTACTCCCTGACACTGTCTTTGGAAGGATGCTGGTGGCCCCATTTTAAGAGCCCCAGTGGGGACCGGGCAGGGAGGTCCTTTGGGACCCTGTGCTTCACAGAAAGGATGGGGGGCGGGGGGAGTCTGGGGGGCCCCAAGCCAGGGGTAGGAGCTCCCACTGGAGCTGCTGACCAGGGAGGCAGGTCTTGGGACCCCGCCCCCCCTACAGAAGCACAAGGGCAGAGCTACGAAGGCCCCTGTGAGCCCCGCAGGGGCTGTCCGACAGAACCGTGATGGTGGGGAATGTTAACCACTGCCCTGTCCAGCATGTAGCCACTAGCTTCCTGGGGCTACTGAGAACTTGAAATGTGTCTAGTGTGACTGAGGAACTAAGAATCGATTTTCACTTAATTTTTCCTAATACACATTTAAGTGGCCACATGTGGCTATCGGACATGCTACAGGGCAGCACAGCAAACCCACTGCTTCTTCTACAGGGGAGTTCCCCAAGAAGGACAAGGGCTCTGGCATGTCACACGGTCAACCTGGGAAGCCAGAGCTGGGCCAGGAACTCAGGCCTCTCCATTTCTTCCTGGGTGACTGCCTTTGTTGTGACCCACTTATGCCCTGGGCTGCTTATTTAAGAGACTCTTATCAAGCACCCAGCACTGATAAAGGCCATGGAGGTCCTGTCCTGCAACTCACAGCCTGGTGGGGCAGACACTTGGGTAGACACGTGGCCACATGAAACAGACCGGGATCAGGTGATGGGACCTGGACATCCAAAGGGGTGTGAAGGGCTGCCAGGAGACAGGGTCCCGCGTCTGTATGTGTGCTGGGGGTAGGGGACCAGGGAAGGCCTCCTGGGGAGGTGACATTTGAGCTGGGCCTGGAAGCCACAGGATGGAGACGAGAGAGAAGAAGGCCTCCCTGGACTTCTCCCCACCCCCCAATTTTTCACAGCCCACCCACCCACATGTACTGAACCAGACCCTGCTAAATCTTCTGTGAACCTGTCAAGCAGATTACACTCTTGGGAGGCGGAGAGGGTGCCTATAAATCTCCAGCCGCCTCAGTCTCTGACCAAGGACACCACTGAGATGGTATGAGAACAAATTCGGCAAGCCCAGAGGCTATCCCCTGTCACCTGTCCCCTCCAGTCCCAGGGAACTGCCCTCGTTGACTTCAAACCTCTGGGGCCTGGCTGTCACCCCAGTGGGGGGGGGGGCGGGGGCTGGAGACACAAACACCTCTCCCTTTTTTTTTCCAGAACAGAGCTGAGGGCGTGAAGGGGAGGTCTGGACGGGTGCCACCAAGTTCCCGGAGCTCCTCAGAAGAAGAGCTGGCTGCCCTCGCCCCCCACCATGGGCAACCGCAAAACAGGAACCCTGCAACAAGAGGAGGCTTTCCATTGCGTCAGCAGACGCAGGGATATTCCCGCAGCAGAACTGCGACCTCGCACTGAGACCCTGCACTGCTCCCTACTTCCCTGCATGGATCCCCGCCTGCAACTCAGCAGCAACCCTGCTCCTGGAAGCCCTGGGAGTCCCAGTGGCATCTGTGGATCCAAAGCCTTCAATGGCTCCCCTGTTGCCCCCAGGATAAAATCTGTGCTCCCCACGGAGTTTTGGCACTTCCCACGGTTACCTCGGGTGCTTCTTCTGGAGGGATACCCTCCTTTCCCCTAGAGTACCACACCTCTCCTGGTTTCCAAACCTTTGCATCTTTCCACCCTCCTACCTGAGATTCATTGCCCTTTGCGCCCAAGACCCGAATCCTACCATTTCCGAAATCAAGTTCTGCCTGGGAGGAGTTTCAGGCTACTCTAGCCCCGAATTTACCATTTCCCCCTCTTCCTTCCACAGCTCTTAGGGTGTGGGGCACGGTCCTCTGTTCATTCAGTTTTCCTTGCCCTGCTGCACCTGAATATCGGCCCCTGCACCATCAGACGCTGCTGGCAGTGCCCAAAGGCAGCACCAAGCCTTTCTGTCTTTGTGTCCCCCCAGCACCCCCCCAGCACAAGATTCCCCGAGTGGAGTTTACCTTTTAGAGATGAGACACAGAGCAATGCTCTCAGTGCAGAGATGAAAACAGAGGCCCCCAGAAGGGAAGTGACTTGCCAAAGGGCTCACACTAATTTGGCACCAGATCACAGACGTTATCACTCGAGGGCTAGGCCCTGGGAGCCATGTTTCCATGAACGGCATCAGAATTATCTGGAGGACCTTTACAAAACCAAAGCCAAATCACAGAGGCCGGGCCATCCCTCAGAACTATTCTGAATCTCCAAAGTGATTGGGAGCCTCAGCGTCCAGGAATGCGGGTATCCTGGCTAAAGCCCCTGTTCTTCATTCACCAAACCTGCGGGAAGCACCCACTACTGCCTGGGGTGGGTGGGTGGGGTGGGGGGAGGGCTTACCCACAGGTGGGCGGGGCCAGTAGGACCTAGCAGGGGTCAAGGGGGGCTCAGAGAGCCTGAGAGCTAGCTCCAAGCAGAAGTCAGTGCCACGGCTTGGGTACCGAAAGGGAAGAAAAGGGCCCACTTTCTCACCTGCTTGGCCACTGCCTGGCAGCCCAGCCTAATGCTCTGGGCAGCAGGGTGAGGGCCTGGCTCTGTCGGTGTGTTCTAAAGAACACACAGCACATCAGACTCTGGGGAGCAAGAGTGCTGTGGGTGGTCCCAGGGCAGTCCACCCCGACCCCAGGGAAAGGCACAGGGGCTCTGAACACCGCCCTACCTCACTCAAGGGGACTGGGAACCTGGGTGTGTGGCCAAAGGTCCTCTCATCCTTCCAGTTTCCCTGGATCGGCCTTGAAGACCACCTTCCAGGTGTGTGGGGATCTCTGGCAGAGGGCCACTCCCTTCTCAGACCCCTCCCTTCAGTCAGCTCAGGGCCATTTAAAAGCTGGAGGCCGCAGTGAGGCTGATGCTGGTGTGGGGGGGGGTAACCTCAGGACATAGGGCCGAGGCCAGAGACAAAGTGACCTCACCTCAGGGCTGGAACAGAAAACTGAAGCAAGGCACAATTAAATCTTATATAAACCTCAAGTTCAAAATGACAGACTGGGATTTGCAGTAGGCCATGAGAGAGCATTAGCTTCATTCAGGCCTGCCCTGCTGGGTGACCTTGGGGCAGGGAGTCCCTTCACTAGTCTGGCCGTGGCCTGACTGTCCTTCCGTGCCGGCGGTTAGTGGCCTGGGAGCTCCCTGAGAAGCTGGGTGTGCTTGGAGGGCAGGGGCTTGTTTTTCCCTGAGCAGGCTCCCCCGTGAGGCTGATGCTTCTCTGTCAGGCCCTGGGAGAGTTTCCTCCAGCAGCTGAGGCTTCGGGGGGGGGGGGGGGGGGGGCGGGGGGGGGGGTGAGCGAGGGCAAGTGTGCCAAGCAAATTCCCCACGACATAAGGGGCAGCAGGCCCTGGCAGGGAGGGCGCAAAGGGCATCTTGTGCCAGCCCAAGTCCCCAGATAATTCTTCCCGTTGGGGTGGGGTCTGCACACCTCCTCTGGGGTGGTGCTAACGAACCTGGCCACAGGACCCCCCCCCCCCACGGGGTCCTTCCCTTCAGAGACAAGCCAGCCTCTCCCTGTGGACCAGAGTGGCGTCGATCAAGGTAAACACCTCCCTCCCCCAGAGTCTCTCTCCCTCTCCCAGCCCTGCCAGCCCAGAACTCTCTGTTCCTGGGGACCAGAGGCTGAGCTGGCTCTCCCGCCCGATCGATGGATGACTTCACAAAGACTGACGCCTAGCAGGCACCAAGGCGCTCCTCAGGGAGCTCTAAGGCTGCGCCTGGGACTGCTGCCCACCCTTGCCCCCTGGCTGACCTCTGCCGGGTGGCAGAGCACTGGCAGAGGAGGGGCTCATGCCACTCGCTGGGTGACCTTGGGCAAAACTGACCCTCGGCTTTCTCCTGCACTACATGGGAGTACCTGGCTCGTCTCTACTCCCCTCACAGGGAAGCTGTCAGAAAATAAAGTGCTAAGAAAACAGAAGATCGCTTTATCTGCACTGTCACACCTGTGGGCTCTGGACTAGTGTCCTCACCTCACTTCTGCTCTGAGTCTCCAGCCTTACAGGCCAGTGCTGTCCAGTGGAACTTTCTGTCACAGTGCAAATGTTCTACAACCTGAACAGCACACATGGCTGGTCACCACCATACTGGACAGCACAGTTCTAGATGCACTCTGCCATCCTTACTCCCCCGGGTGTGACCCAGAAAGAGCCATCAGGAAACTCCCAGGCAGGACTTTGGCTGAGTATCTGTGGGGGCCCCTCTCAGTCTGACTGGCTGACACCAGAAAGGGGACTCGTCCGATAGTTCCCAGGGACTGAGCAGGGTCTGGCTGCTTAGTGCTCAACCAACACAAGTTTAAATCCACAAGTGCTCTTCCGGTCCCTCTGTGCCCTCCCCACCCTAGTAGGGAAAGTAGCACCAGACCCGCCTTTTCTGCTTAGGCAGCCCTCAGCAGTCACTAAGGATCCGCCACCTGCCAGGCACGGTGGTGGATACTGGGGTATATGGTGATGAGGAGCAGATGATCCCTGCCGTCAAGGAGCTCAGGGTCAAGGCCTCCTTCCAGTGGGAGCTAAGACTGGTTTCGTCTGTCCCCTACTGGGTGGTCTCAGGGTTTCACACGTTTTCCCATCTGAAACTGGGGCTCCCAAGTCCCTGAGTGCACAGGCTGTGGTGAGACCCCAGAGGCAAGAGAGCATGGTGGAGGGGCTGGGCGGCTGTGCAGGGGAGTGGAGACGGCCTTGTAAAGCAAGTCAAACTCTGTGCAGGCTGCTGCTTCCGGTTCAGACCCAGATTCTCACCAAAGCATCGCTGTTTGGTGGTTTCTCACTAAGGAAGTTCACGGTAAAAATAGCTCAGGAGGGGACTTGAATCCAGCTAGTTGGGGGGGGGGGGGGGGGGGGGGCCCCGTTTTGAAAAAACAAAAAAGGGGGGAAGGCGTGTTTTTGGGCCCCTGGGGGCCCCAAGGGCCAGAGGCCCCCCCCCCCACCCCGTCCCTGTGATGGGACAGAGCCCTTTGCTCTGTAGTGGATGGGAGACGAACATCCTGCCCCAGAACTGGAGGGGCCTGAGGCCCTATACACCATCGGGGTCACCCTGAATTCAGGGTGGCACCACCTTCTCCACTCCAACTCACTCCCCAGCAGGATTTCTGGCCCATACTGCACCCACTCTCCAGGCTGGGCCATTAAGAAACACTCGAGCACCAACTCATTGCCAGTTGCCTCGCAAAATCTTCCTGCTGGAAGAGCCACCAGCCATGCCCAGTGCCCATCTGGCAGTCTGGCCTGATGGTCAAGGGCAGGGGTCCTGGAGCCCCACCCTGAGAATGACAGCTACCTGAAGCCCATCAGAGGAGGGGCCACCTCCCCCCACTGGTGCAAAGGGTTAGGGCAGGGAAAGTCACAGCCTGGTCTCTCCTGATTTCCGCGGAGCCGGGACCTGGGACCTATCTCGTGGCTTAGGCACCAAGGCTAGCAGGACCCCAACACCAAAACCATGTGCTCAGGACCAGGAAACAACCCGTTAGCCCCATCAGTCTTCTGAGAAACCCTCTCTCCAAGGCCTTCAACAAGATCCTCACAGCCTGGTGTCAGGCACCCCCAGAAAGGCGCCTTCCTGCCCCCTAGTGCAAACCCTCTCTCTCCTTCTCCAGCCGGCTTCCCAGCAAACACTTGTCAGAAGTCTGTTCCGCACCCACCAGCTCTCCGAAGGGCGCCCTGCCGCAATGGTGGCATCACCAGCGCCCGTGAGGGTCTGTGGGCTCGCTCAGCATTAGGGCTGCAACCTGACAAAGGAGCAGCTTGAAGTTAAAGACCCTCGGCCGCTGCCTCGGTGGAAGGCTTCCTGGCCGATTCTTATTTTTGCCATAGGAGCCGATTGAGGACGGAGCCTTGTAAAATGTCTGCTGGAGAGCCAACACTTCACCTTCGGAAAGAGAGCGGGGGAGCACCCGGGCCCCGAGGAAAAATGAGGGCCCCTTCTGTGGGCGCACAAAACGGGCCCAGTGCACGCCTGTGCCACTCTCGCGGCCAAGCCTCGGGCTGACACCATGCAGCACACGGCGCTACCCACAATGCACCGGCCCTCCTCTGTCACACACAGGCACGCACACTCACCCCCGCGCCCGGAGGGAGCCCGGCCCGGCCCGCGGGCGCCCCGGCGCCGACCCCTCCAGCCCAGCACTCACCTAGAAGTTGCACCGGCCGCGGTCCCACCCTGGCGCCCGCGGGGGGCTGGGGCCCGGCCGAGAGCGGCCGCGGCGAGCGTCTCCGGGCAGGGTTCAGCCGGCGCCGAACAAAGGCTGCGCGCAGGCAGCGGGCGCCGCCTGCATCCCCGCTCCGCGCCCGGGCGGCGGCGGCGGCGGCGGCGGCGCGGGGGCCCGGGCGGCTCCGGCGCCCGCTCGCTCCGCGCTGCCCGCTCCGAGGGCGCTCCGGCTCCCGCGCTCCCGCTCGCTGCTGCCCGCCACCGCCGCCGCCGTCCGGCTACCGCACCGCACACATCAATTATTCATCGCCCGTCTCCAGCTTCCCGGGCGAAGCCAATCACAGGCGGAGGCTCCGCTAATGGGGCCGCCGCCGCCGAGGAGGCAGCCAGCCGCGCGCCCGGGCGCAAGCGACAGCCCTCCGGGGACGGGGATGGGCCGGGGGCGCGCGGGGGGCGGGGGCGCACGGGGCGCGCCAGCGAAACTTCCCACGGCCCGCGCCCTGCGCCGCGCGCCGGGACCCCGCCGGCGCGACCACCCACCCTGCGTGCGCCCGCGTGGGGCTGGGGGCTCCGGGGAGGCCGGGCGCGCCGCGGAGGGGGGAGGGGAGGGAGGAGGAGGAGCGCGCGAGGAAGATGAAAGGCTAGCAGACCTGCCTCGGCGTCTCCAGGGAGCCCCGGCTCGCGCGCGCCCTCCCCGCCCCGCGAGCCTCGCCGTCCGCACCCCCGCCCCCCAGCCCGCCGCCCGCACTCACTCGCGCGCGCAGACCGTCGGCCCAGCCACTTTGCTGCGAGGGAGCGCGAGCGAGTATGAATCGGAGGCAGCTCACATTTCAAACTTGCACGCAGGGGTGGTGCTGGTGCACGCCGCCGCCGAGTGAACGCACGACCCGACGAGCGGCGCTCCAGCCTCCGGGCGGGGGCGGCGACCGGGGCCCCCTCCCCCGCAGCCCCCCCCTCCCCCCGCCGCCTGGGCAATTAATTGGAAGCAACACTTGTGCGAGTGGGTCTCCCGGAGCGCTGTCGCCTGAGGGGGCCGCCGGGAAGGCGCTGGCGGTGGTTGACTTGGGGTGTCTCCCACCCCCCACCGCCCCCCAGCGAATCCTCCCAAGTGGTCATGCTGATGCGGGTCCCCGGCGGGGTGGGGGCGGAGGAGGGATCTGGCCTGGGGGCGGTCTCGGCCGGCCGGTGAGGGGGGGGAAGGGCGGGGCGGGGCGGTACTGGGTCATCCGGATTGCGACCTCGGTTTGCAGGATTTTCGGAACCGGTTAGGGAGCGGAGAAAGCAGGCGACCTGGCATCTAACCTGGCACAGAGGCCCCTCTACCTTCGGGATTCCCAGAGCGCGGAGCCGGGGGCAGGGTGAGCGGGCGTACGTAGGCTCGACCTCCCCGACTTCGGGGAGTTCCTGTGCCCTGGGCCAGCGGCTGTAGGGAAGCCGGGGGCGGCTGCGGTGCGCGCCTCGGCCCTGCCCCGCCCCGGGAGCTGCTGCCTTCCTGACATTGCATCCTGTGGTGGCCGCGGCCTCTTCCTTACAGCCTGTCTTTCGAAAGGTCTCCTGGCGCTGAGCTGAGCTTGCCCCCTTTCCACCCCTCCGCCCCCGAGACACCCCTGGAAGCCCATCCGCTGTCCTGCCCAAAGGGCTCTGCGCCCTTCCCTCTTTCCACTACCATCACCCTCTTGGGAGAAAGGTTTTATAGCCCCCTCCCCCAACCCCACCCACCTGCCAGTGAAAATGTCTTGGTGACCTAACTCAAATGACTAGGAAGGTAAGAGGGGTCCCATCATTCATCCTAAAGAAAGGTAGCCAGAACTGTCTTTAAAATCTCTATATTGACTGCTGTGCACTGTTCTCTGAGACATCCCCGGGAACTGACCAGATCCACTAGCCTTTGTTGATTCTCTAGACTTCATTTTCGGATACTCCCCTCCTTTTTCAGTCTGAGCCTCTGGCTGGCCCCTAAACCTTACTGTCTGTCCTCCTGCCTGCCCTGGAAGTGGCTGAGACAAATCACTTATCTAGAAATTATGTTCTTGCTCCTTGTTTGACATAAATCGTTAGCAGGTTCTAATCCCACCCACTGCCACTTGAAATATCACTTTCGGGGATGGCATTTGGAAATGCAGTTGTCATGGGCTTTCTCTCCGAGGAGCTGGTTAAATGGATTAATTCATACTTCATAACTTGCTGCCTTCTGGACAAGAACTAGCTTCCTGCAAGAGAGATTAATTGGCATCCCCTTCCTGCAGGGCCAACCCCAGGGGCAGCTGGGGAAAGACGGACTTCTCTGCTCTGCACAAATTCCAGGCTCTGCTTACTCTCACCTCTTCCAAGGAGTCTTCCTTATTTTGGGTTAGAATGGTTTCTGTGGGGGACAGTCATTTAGTGAGACATTTGTTGGGGCCCTGCCCTTCCAAGCAGCCAGCCCCATGGGGTTTGGGATCTCAAGAGGGAAGACCCTATAAAGACTCTCCCATCTTTCTCACTTTGGCTGGCCCAGTCCCCATTGCAAATCCCCTAGATAATGTTCTCCAAAGCCCAGCGCTCAGCCAGTGACACCGAGAAACAGATGGGGCCTGACAATTTGGCCCAAATTTCAGAAGAAAACACTGAGATGGAAGTCCTCAAAACCAGATTACTAACATTAATCTGGTTTTAACATAGTGTCAGATTACCCAGAATTCAAATAGTCAAGACTTCAAATAACCAGAATACACTCCTCCTGGATCCTCCCCTCCCAGAAATTCTGTGCACTGATAGTTCACAATATTAATCTGATCCTTAGTGACTCCTGAGCCACCAAAGACCTAAATGTTTGGAACTTCCAGGTTCATTCTTGAAATTCCCTGTAAGTGTTGGTACCAAGCAGCCAGCCCCCAGGCACAGAGTTCAGAAAAACCACTTCCTGTCCGTTGAACCAGAATCCAGACTGGAGCTGAGGTTTATACCAGAGGGACACCGACCTGGTGTCACTGCAGGGGAAACGAGTAAGACAGCCCCACCAAGCCGCCTCCCCAGCTTCCCAGTTCTGGCAGGATGGGGTGGGAGAAAAACATTAATATGCTTATTTAAATTCCTCAGGTCTGGGACCAATTGTTTTTGACTTTCTCCAGGTAAGAAAAAAAAAAAAAAAAAGCAAATACTATCCCCCCAGCAGATTTACGTAGTTAGAAAAACAAATTGTTTTCAAGAATCCATTCACCAGCCAGCACCCAAGGCCTCCCGGCCCGAAGCTAGGGTTTTCACATGCTACTTTCAAGGCCCGCACGGCCCTATTCTAGCCCCTCTCCGGCCCACTAGGTTAGCGAGCCCTTTATTAATACTACACGCCCCAAGCCTACAGAAATACGGGTACTCTAACCAGTTCCTGCTTCAGAAGGGCTTCTCCTCACTTCACGTTCCAATTCTGTTTCTCCCACTTCCAAAGATTTGCTCAAAAGCCCCGAGCCCAAAGTGGCCTGCTCCACCCCCTGGCGCACGCCTTGATAAGGATCTGCCGGAAAGGGGCTGCAGACAAAGCCGTCCTCCACCTCTGCCGGCAGTCACTCGCCGAGCTCTCCAAGTGACCTCGGGGAGGGGGGCACAGCCCGGGGGAATGACTTGGGAGGCAGAAGAAAGGAAGAAGAAAGGGAGAACTGCGGCCCCGGCGCCCGGCTCCTTGATGAATGCCCGCGAGCGCTCGGGAAGCCTGATGTGGGGATCAATAGCGGGTGGCTTTTCTTGCGGGTGTTTGAACTCCTCCAGCCATGGGCCCTGGCGAGAAAGAGCCGCCAATAAATCACAGCTCTGCAGCCAGGAAGGCAGCAGCGGCTCGGTCCGGAGGGTGCGGGCAGGAGGATTCTTCACCCAGCTGGGGGAATCTGTCATGCAGAACCCACTTCTGCGGGACCGAGGGGGGAAGGGGACTACCGAGGCGCCTGGGGGTGCAGGAAAAGCCTCTTCCAGGGCTCCCCAGCTAACCTCCAGGGGGCAGGGCCTCCCGGAGCCCGTCCCAGCCCAGGCTGGTAAGGAGAGAAAGAGTCAAGCCACCTAGGATGTAAATCACCCAGGGGTCGAAAGTGGCTCCGCCCAGGGCTTCCAGGCTCAGGGCTGGGTTGCCACCCCTGCGAGGCTTTGTGTGGGAGGCCCGGGGGCAGACAAAAGCCAAGCCTCCTCTGACTGAGGCTGAGGAGAGGCAGAACAATGAACCTCAGAGGTTGCTCTTCTGGGCCTTCAGTTCTGAAGAGCCCCAGAGCTGGGTCTTCCTCAAGCAGGGCTTGCTGATTCAGCAGGTCTCAGCAAGGATCCAGATGACTCAGAGATGTCACCCATGCAGGCTGGAGCACTTAGAGGGAGGATGAAACAGACAGGGAGGCGCTGGGCGGGTAGCCACGTGAGTGTGACAGGCAGGGGCGTAGGGCCTGGGTTGTCCACCTTCACACAACTGGTCCCTCTCAGGACCCATGAAGGAAGGTCAGGGTCCAGAGTCTGTTCATTAAAGGCAAGCGCAAGTACTGGGGGTCACTGGTCGTGGGGCATCTGTCTCACTGCCAGTGTGGTCGGCCCAGGAAGGCTCAAGGGACTGCACTGGGGGCAGGAGTTGACTCAGGGGCTCTGCCTCCAGAGACCTTCTCCTGGGGCTTCTCCTGCCCACCTCCGAGGGGCCAGAGCACAAGCTCCTATGGCTTTTGATAATGCTGCTCCCTCTGCCCCTGGCTCTTCTCCCTTTGCCCTGGTCAATCCCCTCAATTCTACTTGCACACTCCTGAAGGAGAAAGGCCCCAAGGAAGTCCAGCACCCAGCCAATGGAGAGGTCTCTGCCAGGCCTCACAACCCTACCCACACGTGGGGGCAGCAGGAGGGTGCACTCCTACTTGGGAAACAGAGCTGGGACACCCGAGCTGGATCCAGGCCTCTCCTGGTTCCTAATCATACAGAGCTCACGTTGACTGGGTGTTTGCTGTCTGCCAGGCATGCTTCCAGGCACTTTCCAAGTACCAACGTGTGATCTGTACCCTCTCTGACGAGCTGTGATCGGTATTCCCACTCTACAGACAGTAACAATGAGGCACAGAGAGGTTTGGACAACTTGCCAGAAGGATTTAAACTACTTGGCCATCTGATTGCAGAGTCTGCACTGGACCCATCATGTTGTAGCCCTAAGATGGGACTCAAAGATCCAGAGGACAAGGACCATCGAGGTCACTCCAGCTTGCTGATGAGAGCTGTATCCCCTGACTCTTGTTTTATATTTTTTCCAGCACAATTATTTTCTTTGTGTTTCTTTTTCCTATTTACCATCTGCGTGATTGTAAGCATCCACCTGACATTTTGGTTGGCCAGGCTCCCCATGAGGGGGGGACTGGGGACACGGTGGAGAAGGAGAACTCTGTGGCTCAGAACCTATCATTGCACCCCACCCCCCTTCCTGGATTTCTCCCCCAGCAGGGCCCTCGTCCCAGACTCAGACTGTTCCCAGAAGTCTGCATTTGGCTTCTGCCCAAATCTTACCATCATTTTATTCAGAAAACAAAACCAACCCCTGCCCCACACCTCCATTCGGCACCTCTGAGAGGGCTTAGGATGGCAAGCCTCTATCCAGGAGGGTGGAGCCTCCTGCCAGGCTGAAGGAGGAGAGAAGATGGGGGAGGGAACCCAGGAGCCAGGCACAAAATGGGCACTCGGGTGGCTTCAGTCTTCAAGAGCTGTCTGCCCTTTCACTGTGCAGCTGGGAAGGTGGCCACCCCCTTAGGCTGTCTGCCCAGGCTGCTGGGACAGAGAGGCTGACAGGCAGGAAGGAACTGGCCAGGTCCCCGCTAGCTGAGGAGCGGCGGAGGGAGGCGATGTGCCTGGATTTGGAGGCTGAGGCTCAGGAAACAAGTACTGACGAGCTGCTGGCCCTGGACAAGTCCCGTAGGCTTCCCGCCTCCTTGGTACGATGGAAGTGAAACCACGTAACACCAGGTCCTCAGGGGGACCAAAGGAGGTAACGATGGCCATTCTTGAGAGGCCGAGTCTGTGCTATGATGGTGTGGGCTGAACTGTGTCCCCCAAAAGATGCTGAAGTCCTAGTCCCCAGTACCTGTGAATGTGACCTTATTTGGAAGGAGGCCTTTGCAGCTGATCAAGTTAGGATGAGGTCATGGGGGTGGGCCTTACTCCCCTATGACTGGTGTCTGTTTAAAAAGCAGACATCTGGACACGGAGATACACACAGCGGGAGGACGCCTGGTGACAGTGGCGTCATGGTGTCACGAGCTGGGAGATAGGTCTGGAACAGATCCTCCCCTAGTGTCTTCAGAGGGCGCGCAACCCTGCTGCCATGACACCTTGATCTCAGATCGGCAGACTTCTGGCCCCCAGCACCCTGAGACGGTGCGATTGTCTAGTTGGAGCTGCCAGGCAGGTGGTACTTTGTTCTGGCATTCCTGACAAAACAATGCCCCTGGTGACACTGTGAAAGCTGAAGTCACAGCACATCCCTGCTCTCCTCAGATCCCTTCCTGCAGAGGCTCTGGCTCAGGCAGTGTGAAGTCCCAGAGCCCTTATGATTACCCACAAGCCCCCACGTGACCTCCCTGACCTCATTTCCTTCCAGTCCGCCCTTGGCTTACTCTGCTCCAGCCTCCCGGCCCTTCTGGCCGCAGGTGCCCCAGACGTATCCTCCAAGGTGGGCTAGGCACGCTCTTCTCCAGGTGGCCCAGCTCACGTCCCACCTGCAGGCCTCCGCACGGGTGACCCCTTCTCGGGAGCCTTCCTCAGCCCCACTGCCCCAAACGGCAGCCCCTCCCCACGCTTCCTCCCACTCTTTCCTGACTTTGCTCTCCCCTCTGCACTTATGACTTGTTTCTCTTGTTAATGCTGTCTCCTGACTAGAAGGCGAAAGTTCTACATCAGCAGCGACTTCTGTCTGCTTTGGACGTCTCGCGTGGACAGGATCTACAGGATGCCGGGCAGATGTGGGATATTTGCTCTGGGAAGGACACAAGAACCAGCTGCCTGAACGAATGAGTGAGGCCAGGAATGAATGAGTGAACAGGAGGAGCTGTGGTGCCCTGCGCCCAATGCCTGCCCCCCACCCCCCGACCTGCTGTCTGGAAGAACACGGGGTGGCTTCTCAGTGGAGGCAGTCTGTTCAGACAGGAAGCTCAGGCCGGGTAACAAAGGGGCCACCGGAGGTGGTGGGGAGCTCGCCACCCAGGCCTCTAATGAATCTCTTTCCATTGATTTCTGGAGTCGCCTTTGAAGGGAAGGGACGGCCAAGGCAGCTCGAATGTCCGTGCCTCAGCAGTCCTGGGGTTTTATTGCTTCTCCCAGGACAGAGCTTTGACAGGGGGCTTCCGGACGGCCCCCGGGTTGGACTGACATAAGCTCCCTGCAGTTGGAAAGGCAATTTCCCTTCCTGCTGAAGCTGTCTGTAGGTCTGTCTGTCTGCCTCCCTGCCTGTGCAGCATTTCTCCCTGTCTGGGCCAGGGCAGCCAAATTCCACTCCTGACATTCCCCAGACAAAGGCTCAAGCAGGCCCCGGGAGGATGCCCTCCACGTTGCAGAAGAAGAAATGAAGCTCAGACAGGGAAGAGTTATGAAAACACACACATTCAGGCCCAAGGCTGGGGGGCCAATGAAGCTGAAAGCAGGCCGCCTGGCCCCTACTGACTCCACCATGCCCCCCAGCCTGCGTGGCCTGTTACAGCCAGCCCTTTTCCCCGCAGGGCCTCTACTTGACCATTTGGGATCACCAACTCATTTAGCACTGGAGTAAAGAGCCCCTAGCCTCACTTGGAATGAGGGAACCGGAGCTCAGAGGAGAGGGGCTGGGCTTCCTGCCACCACACAGTAAATTAGTGGTAGAGCCAGGACTAGCCCTAAGACTTCTGGCTTGTTCCAGAGCCCCAGGCCATGTCTCCCGATGCTGTGTTCCCACCAAGGGTACTGGCAAGGGCATGTTCTCCCAACTGTAAAGTGCTAGACAGATATGAAGGGCTACTATTCTAAAGGGCTCTTGTCCATCCGCTGCCTCTTTTTATGAGCTGATGGGATATGGAGGTGGAGGGTCTGCCCCACTCTGTCTTCCTCCTCCTCACAGGGAGGTTGGGGGCCAGACTCTGGACCTTTCTGCTCCTTTCCTCATCCACAGAGGGTCCCGCACATCAAGAAGGTAGGTGGGGGCATCCAATCTGGGCTCAGAAGAAGGACAGTCAGGGCTGCCCTAGGGTGGTAGTGAGCACCCTGTCACCTGAGGTGTGTAAGCTGAGGATGCGAAAATGCAGAGGGAATCTTGGAGTAACAGGCTAGGGCTTTTATGGCCATTTCTGCTCTGGGGTGCTCTCATAGGTAAGAGGAAAGGATTGGTGCTTGAGAAGCATTTTCAAGCACCCCAGTATGTTCTGGGCAGCAACAGAGCAAATCTTCCAGACCCATTAAAGTTCATCAGGAACCCTTCATCACCTGTGTGCTTCCTTCCCTCCTCCTGACAGTCCTGAGTGAGAGGACACTGTCCCTGCTGCCCACTCCCTTCCAGCCACTTGCTCCCAGCCCACAGCAGCCCAGGGAATCTGGCAGCTTCCTTCACTCCCCCGTGTGGTCCCAGGTGTCCCCCCTCTCCCGGGGGTGGGGGGGTGGTTGGACGTGAGCAGACAGGCCACGGAGGAATGTCTGTCTGGGGAAAATCCAAAGTGGCCGCCAGGGCAGGGCAAGGAGTGGGAGGCTTGATGTTGAAATCAGGATCTGCAGAGCTGAGCTTGGCAGGTGGGAACAGCACACCCCTCCACCGGAGGCCAAGGCCCCAGCTGAGAGATGCTGCCCGGGAGAGAGGCTGCGGGCTTGCTGTGTGACCAAGAGCACGTCACTATCTCTTTCTGGGACACAGCTTCCCCACGCAGTGTGGACACCTAGTGCAGATGCTGGGCCTCTTTGCTACTAGGGGCACTGGTCTCCCTAAGTCTGATTGGGAAGGCCCCAAGAAAGACTGTCACAACTGAGCTGACACCCCCCCCCCCCCGTGCAACTAATAACCTATAAAGGATGGAGCAAGCCAGGCAATGTAGCTACAGTATACACGATCTCTTAAGACGAAGAAGCCCATTCCAAAGTAGTGGGCCTACTAAGGTCCATTCTTGTAAATATATGTGCAGTGTATCTGTAAACATATCTTTTTTGATAGACTGTGAGCTCCATGAGAGCAGGGATTTTGTCTGTTTTGATCACTGCTATATCCCTGGTGGCCCTGTACCTGGCACATAGTAGGTGCTCAACAAATATTTGTTGAATACCTGTTATTTGACCAAGTTATTATCCTATGTCTGTGGGGATTCAGCTCTACTTTATAATTTTCTGTATGCCTTAATTGTTTATAAGGAGTATATATTATTCTTATGATTAGGAAAAAAAACACCCCATAAAACCACTTTTATCTTAGAATGAAATGAATCCAAAGTTAAGACTTTTCCCATGGAAAGATGCTGTACAGAGTCGTCAGAAACCAGTAACTCTACAGTGACACTTAAAACAACCCCAAGTCACCAACGGAGCTTCCGAGGCCCAGCTATGGGTGGCCAGAGGCTGGCCACGGGCAAGAGGCATTGCTGGAGTTACCATCTGTCCTTTTCCCTCTACACATGGCACAATTCCACCCCAGCAGTCTCTTTTCTCGACACCCAGAAGAGCATCCACATTGTTTTCTCTGCCTCTGGCCCCTTGGTCCCTCCTCTAGCTGCTAAGGTTTTATAAAAGGTAAATCTGACCATGTTACTACCTTGTCTAAAACGTTCTATGGCTCCCCAGTGCTGCCAGGATCAAGTGCAAGCTTGAGCTCCCTAGATTGGCATTCAAAGCCTTGGAAGTCTTATTATGGTCTCTAGGAAGGTCCTTCTGCAACTCAACCTGAGTTGCTCTTGTCTAGATGCCTCCAGCAAGTCCCATAAAGGCATTTATGAACCCTGGCTTGCCCAGCTTTATTGGAGGTAGGCTCACTGCAAAAACCCACATGCCAAACAAAGTGTTGATCAGTGCCTGGGTGCCAGCCTGCAGCTGGGAGAGGATACTACCATAAACCCAGGAGTGACAGAGAAGCTGAACCCTACCCTCCCACCAATCTGGGGGCCTGTCCAGAGGGATGAGGCGCCAGGACCCCTGATGAATCTGAAAGGTGGGGCAAGCCATGGGCCAGTAGCCTGAGTCGGGGTGCCCAAGGGGGGAAAGGAAATCAGCCCAGAGATCTCAGCCCTGGGGATACTATGGTTTGGGGCCAAGCGGCACTTCCTTTCCCCTGACTCAGTTTCCCCATTTGGGATGCAGGCAGTTTTCTGAGATGCATGGTCACAAGGCACAGTGCTGGGAAGCAAGCCAGGTCTTCTGCTGCTCCCCCTCAGCAAGGGGAGCCCACGCCTCCCTCGGGCCCCAGACAGACCTGGGAGTGTGGTGTGTAATTGAATTTGGCCTAATTACCTAATTGCGCTGAGGAACAACCAGTACTGACAGAGGCCTCGGGTGTCAGGGGGTGACTGGAAACCAGGAGCCAAGTGGCAGCCTCCGGATTCCTTAGACATTCAAGGAAGCAGTACTAGACACCAGCACCTTCATATTCCTTAGTCTCTCAGTTGCTCGGAACCCTGGGAGGCAGGTGGCATTGTTCCCATTCTACAGGTGAGGAAACTGAGGCCCAGAAGCATCTTATGCAGGGACACCAAGTCGGAAAAAGTAGAGAGGAGATTTGAACCCACATTTCTTCTGCATCTGGGGCCTTTGCACATGCTGTTCCCTCTACCTGAAATGCCCTTCTCTGCCCTCTTCTCTGGGCAGATTTTCTCCTTCCTGCTAGGGTCATTTCCTTGAGAAAGCCTCTAAGACGTTCTTTGTAGAACTGATCACAATGACATCATCACTGAAGGGTGTTTGTTCCCAGTCTGTCCTCTCCACCAAGTCTCGAGTTCCCGGAAGGCAGGGACCACATCTGCCTCACTCGCGCTGTGTCCAGGCACATAGGGCCTGGGATGCTGTGGTGCTCACTAAATATTTGCCCAATGAATGGCTGAAAAAACCTCTACATCCCGGTCTTTTCCAGACACAGTGTGTTGGTTCTCTGCCATCACTGGCCTGGGTCTTGGGAGTGGAGGTCTCATCTGCAGGAAATATTGTACCTGGGGCTGTGCCAGGAGGCCCTCGGGGTCACAGGGGAGCTACAGTGATGCTTCAGGGCAGAGACACCCTCCAGACAGAGTGGCCTCCAAGACGGAAGGACAGGATGCCCACTCTGTGAGGCTCTGTAGTGAAGGGACAGGCCTAGGGTCACCCAGCTTGCAAACAGAGCCAGAACTGGAAGCCAGGCCTGCCCAAGTCTGGGACCTGGCCTCACTCCGCACCCCCCACCCCCCAATAGTCCTCAAATGCCAGAGCAAATGAACAAGGCTTATTTACAGAGGGACAAGTACTTAAATCTAAAGAAAAACCAGTTGAATTTCAGGTTTCGTGAAACAAGGCAAGAGAGAGAGAGAGAGGTTATTAGACTCTCCACAAAGGCAGCTCTCCTTGGGCTAACTCACAAGGCATCCCTGCTCCAGAGATACATCAGGCCTCCATTCATCCTGGACCCTGGGCTTGTCTAGCGTCCTTTCTCCTTCTGGAAGGCATCTGACCTGGTACCCGAGCATGTAGGTCTGGAGGACTGCCTGAATCTAATTCTAGCCCTGCCACTTTCTAGCTGTGTGGCCTTGAGCAAATAATTAACCTCTCGGAGTCTCCTCAATATTTTTGTAAAGATGAGAGGATGTACATGCAGTGTTTCACCCAGCGTCTGGAACATGGTAAGGACTCAATAAAAGTTAACTCTTTAATTGACTAGTAGGAGAAAAATGATAGCATTAGAGGTTTAGCATGGTAGTGTTAATAATGGTAGCATTAGCAGTAATAATAGCTGTTGTGGGACTAATGGTACTATTAGCAGTAACAAAAAGAGTATTAGGTGGTAAATATCGTCTCACGCCAGCCCCACCCCTGGCACGATGAGGGATGCTGGGAAGATTGCTCCCTCTCTCCAAGGCAGTCTCCTCTCCGATAAAAATAGGGGGTTGGGCCAGGTGATCCCAAAAGCTCTCTGCATCTGACATTCACGTCTGAGAGTAACAGTAGCAGCAAAAACAGTATTACTACAGACGCCTACTATTTATATTTATTCCTTATTATTATATACCTCATGTTCTCCAAAAGGGCACCGTCTGCCTGCTTCCCCCTTCCCGTCCAACATATAGAATCCTCCTCCCTGACCCAGCCTTCTTCCTCTCACAGCTGATTTTTGGGTGGGAAGGGTGCTATCCACCCACCTGGTTTGCCTGTTACTGGGATGTGGCAGACGGATATCTAGTTTTCACCACACACAGGCGCAGCTCCCCCCGCATCGTCCCATCTAATCCTCAACACCCCAACACAACCAACCGTGGCAGGGAGGTATGGTTAGCTCCATTTCCCGATGCCACAGTTGAGGCTCAGAGAGGTTGTGCCAGTTACCTAAAGTGACACAGCTTGAAAGCAGGGGATGTAGGATGCAAGCCCAGGGGGGCCTGCCTGCATGTTGGATACTTACCAAATGGGTGCTCTCTTTGCCTCACAGGTCCCGCCCTCCCACCCTCAGCCCCATTCAGGTGCTCCTCAGGACCCTTCCCTGCTGACATGGCCTGAGGTCTCTTTCTGTATTCAGTGAACGTGACCCAGTCCCACAAACTCTGCCGACGGACCCTTCCTACTCCCATGAGTCATGGGTCCATCCGTCCTGGTCTTGGTCCCCAGTGATTTAAGTCCCATGCCTCCACTGGCCACCTGAGAGCCAGCCCTCCATCACAGCTGGACTAGCCAGCACTGGGTCTAAAATAAGGGGTGGTCTCAACACTAAAAACCTCAGGAGATTTCTCATAGAACTGGAAACCCTGGGGGTTCTGGGTTTGTGTCCAGCATGGCCCCAGGGGGTATCTGGCCCCCTATGTAGTAGCTGCCCCATTGGGGGCGCTGCGCTCTCTGGTCCCCAGATCCACTCTGTATCTTCCACCTGGATGCCCTTGTTCTTTGAATGACTCCTGGCTGTGTGGACATGTGAGTGTGATACCGAGCGACCTTTTCTGCACAAGGAGGGGGCCTGGGACCAGACCCTGAAGCCCAGCCTCAGCCAAAACCTCAGAGGAAACAGACCCAATCTGTGGGGTCACCTGCCCACTCTCTGACCTTGCTCTTTAGAGGGAGGCAGTGCCTTTCTCCTCCTCTTTATTTTTCTTATAGGAGAGAAGAGGAACCAGACCCAGGAGCCCTGTCCCCAGGGGCTGGGCACCCAGATCTGCCCCTGGAGACCGCCAAGGGGCTGGTGCTTCCACAGCAGCTGGGCTCGCAGCCAACCCAAGGGGGTGTCTGGCCGCACTTCCCAGCCGCTAGGTCGGTGGGCTTCCCTGCAGAGCTCAGGAGCCCTCCAGTTCCCCTCTGTCCCTGGGAGGGCGGGTTCCCATTTTCTCCCTTCCAAGCCCCTTAGCACATACGCGGCCCCTTGCCTCCCGGCCTCCCCTCCTGGCAGATGCTTAATTGGGAGGAAGTGAGTCTAAACATCTGGGGCACACATCTGAGAGTGGGGAGGCTGGAGGAAATGGGAATACAGGCAATTATGTCACTTCCTCGCAGCGGCGGAGGGTAGAGGGAAGGTAGGAGGGGGGCAGCCCTGCACAGCAGCCAGTGTTTCTGAGGGCAGGGGCAGGGCTGGGCTGGGGCAGGACCTGGGTGCCGCACCTGCGGCCTGGAGCCTGCGGCCTGGATCAAGTGGCTGCCCTGGGCTCCTGGGCAGGGCTGAGCTGCAGCCGGGGGGGGGGGGGGGGGGGGGGGGGGGGGG